>NC_138532.1:2844787-3428192 GCF_964234715.1 Podarcis melisellensis
GAATGAAGAATAATCTAGTTTGTGGTTTGCTTTGAATTGAAATGAGATTTGTGCAAGAGAATTATCCTCTGGATTGTTGTGCAAAATGCCTGTCACCATCTCATGACAGATCAAATAACTACATGCTGTACTGGTTTCCGAAAAGTCCCCCACCTTCCCCCAATTTTGTGTCCAGCTCTGGTTGCCAAAGTTCTATCAGTTGGAATTGGATGACTTTTGTCACGTCCTTTAATCCAGGATCTGGGCAGTATTTGTTCACCGCATGCGATTATTATCTCGTTTACTTGATGCTTTGTTTCTCAATCAAATATTATTGCTGCTTCAGAGGCAAATATCTCACCTCTCTTCCCTGACAATGTCATTAAAGTCCATGTTTACTTTGGATGACAAGATACTGCATAAAGTATAGGGGAGCTTTTTTTTTAGCCACACCTGTGGCTTTGTTCTGCAAATGAAAAAGGAAAAGAATGACAATATATTTATTTGTCCACAATGTCCGTTCAGATTTCTGCTAGCAAGAAAATGGGAAACTAGTGGGGCAATCTGGACAAAGGCACTGTACGTAAACCAGATTTTGCTCTACTGTGTGAAAACAAAGACAATGGGTTTATTCTTATCAGATATTTTGCACTTATTCCTGTGTGTTTGATATAGGCATGCTTGAGAAATACAATTTCTGTGGATCCTGATCGGAACTGTCCTGGGCTGTATTCACACAGCTGTTTATTGCATTTTCATGACATTTCCTAACTGATAATTCCCACATTATACTTGAGCTTTCACACAAATAAAAACCCACTTCCAGAACTATAGTGGAACATTGCACAAATTTAGCACTCATTTTCATATTATACTTTGAGGTACAATAAGTATTTAAATTTTTGTTGTTTAGTCGTGTCCGACTCTTCGTGACTCCATGGACCAGAGCACGCCACGCACTCCTGTCTTCCACTGCCTCCCGCAGTTTGGTCAAACTCATGTTTGTGGCTTCGAGAACACTGTCCCACCATCTCGTCCTCTGTCGTCCCCTTCTCCTTGTGCCCTCCATCTTTCCCAACATCAGGGTCTTTTCCAGGGAGTCTTCTCTTCTCATGAGGTGGCCAAAGTCTTGGAGCCTCAGCTTCAGGATCTGTCCTTCCAGTAAGCACTCAGGGCTGATTTCCTTCAGAATGGATAGGTTTGATCTTCTTGCAGTCCATGGGACTCTCAAGAGTCTCCTCCAGCACCAGAATTCAAAAGCATCAATTCTTTGGTGATCAGTATTTAAATAGTTTGTGCTAAATGTGGAACAATGAATCAGCATGTCTCACCAGAAGGCTGGGGATTTGAGCCCACCAAGGGTTGGCTGCAGGAAAGGTTCCTGCATTGCAGGCATTGGACCAGGTGGCCCTCAGGGGTGCCTTCAAACTCTACAATTTTATAATTCTATGATATACACATTTTTCTGCAATTTCCCTGATTTACTTCTGCAGATTTGCTGCCCTGGCCTCCTTCAAGAGAGGCAAGTTAAAAACAAGTAAGAAGAATTAATGCAGAAAAATGATGGAATTGATTTATGAACAAATTCACAAGTGACACAAGTGACATTTCCTACCTATCTACACAATATATCTATGCAATATAAACAATATGTGAACCAAGAGACAGCCATTCTTTGAAATTCGCGTTCTTCAAATTTTGTGATGCAGTGCTTCAATCAATGTTTACAAAATTCCATATGTTATGAATATATTCATGAAAATTGCATGCAGAAATGCATTATTTTAGGAGAAGCTGCTTGCAAAAATGTGTACATTACTCAAAACTGCATATGAAAATGTGTTCATTTTACTACCCACCAGCACAAAAATGCTGATGATTTTTCATGAGAATTAAAAAATGCGGAAACCTGAATTTAAGATTGGGAAAATGAGAGAATTGAAATTGACAGATTTTTTTTCCATCCCTGCTCTTGCTACATATCAGACAGGCCGCATCTCTGTTGTATTTCCAGTGTCTGTTGAAGACTTTCATCTTTCAAGAAAAGCATTCTAAGCAGGGAATTTTATTCCATTTGATCTCTGTATTGGATATGAAACATTTTATAAAAGTAATTGTTTTAAAACAGTCTTTAACTGCTTTTACATGTTCAGTTGTTTTATGTATGTTTTTCTTGTATTATGAAATCATGATGCTTCATAAGAAGCAATTCATTAATGAAAGAAGAAGAAGAATGAAAGCAGATCCTGTGGTAAAGGAAGTAGGGTCTGACCACCCTGAGTTAAAGGCACAGGATCAGGTCAGGCCTTCTGATACTTTCTTTCATATGGTTGAACCATGACTTCCCCACCACCACCCTGCCCAGTTTTCCTTTCAGGGTAAATTCAGAAACACTGGGAGCAGGGATGCCTGTGGTGCCAGAGGGGCTTACAGCAGGCACAGAGGCCAAAGGCAGTCCCTGGCCTCTCTGTCTGGCCCTTGGAACACCCCAGAATGAGCAGGAGGGCTCCCCAAAGCAGCTGGACTGGCTTCCCACATTTTGAAGAAAGGGAAGTAATACACCTTAGCATCCAAAGGGGGAGCTATGTAAGACCATTAAGTCCAGAATCTAAAATTACCTCACCAGGGAAAGCTCCCAGTTCAAAGTGTTGGTGTTGACCTTTAAAGCCCTAAATGGCTTCGATATGGAGGAGTGTCTCCACCCTCATCACTCAGCCCAGACGCTGAGGTCCAGCTCTGAGGGCCTTCTGGCGGTTCCCTCCCTGCAAGAAGTGAGGTTAAAGGGAATCAGGCAGAGGTCCTTCTAGGTAGTGGCGCCCTCCCTGTGGAACATCCTCCCATCAGATGTCAAGGAAATAAACAACTATCTGAATTTTAGAAGACACCTGATGTGACAGAGCCCTACCAGTATTTTTTCTGTACCTCCAAAAGCCAGTGCTGCATCCCAATACTTCTGTGTTCCCCACGGTCATGTTATTAAATTTCCTATCCTTCAGAGACTCTCTGGAGTCTTTTCTGTCCATTTCCTCTGACTAATCACAGCTTTGGACAGGACAGTCAATCATGCAGTTTGCTATGACTAACAGGTCCCACTCTTCACCCTTGTCTCTGGAGGTAGGAGTGTTGGACCCCGCTCAGGGTTCGGCTAGATACAACTAACATACTGTACAACTGCATGGCTTTAGTGTTCTCAGTATCGTTACAAGAGAAGAGGATGGGAAGAGAACCAGAACAAACTGGTCCATCTCCAGTAGCCCCCTTGGACACCCCCCAGGTCCAGGGGTCACCAGTCTTCACTGTACCTAATGATGCCACATCAAGTTCTGGTAAATTCCAACTTGGCAATACTGCTCTAATTTTAGTCAAACTCAAGACTCTTAACAATTTTATGGAAATATGGTGTCCTTTTATTATTTCCCTGCCTGGTAATGCATCAAGGTAGCAGGCTCCATCTCCACATGGACAACTGTAGCACAACCTAATTTGTAAAATACATGGGTTCTTCCTCAGTGGGGTGAGTGGCGGGAGGTGGACGGTAGTGCTTTTTGCTATAAATGCACAACTGAATAAAAGCATTAAAAATTAGAAATTGGTCCGAGACCTGGGAGAAGAGGCTGTGGAGGAGGACTGGAAGAAATTCAAGGACTATTTACAAAAATATTGTAAATTGTATGAATGTTAAGAAAGATGTAAGATTATTAACAATAGGGCACCATTAAGCTAGTTAAAAGGAATATGAAGATAAATGAAAATATAAGAAAAGATAAACTTTGGATAAATATTATGCTAAAATTAAGCTTTTAAGGTTTGGGTAAAATTATCTAAAATTAGGGACACAATACTGGAAAATTATAATATAAGAATTGAAACAAGGTGATAAATTGCTGGGTAAAGCTCGAAAAATTTGGAACGCAGGAACGAGAGATGTGAAGAAGTCCAAAGAAGTGAAGAAAATGTGGTTATTGAAAAATTATATGTTATTTTGTTTGTTTTTTCTATTGTATTAAGAAAATCTTTAATAAATATTTTTTTTTAAAAAAATTAGAAATTGGGTGGTAACTCTTATTTTCCATTTCTTCTGTTCAGTGTGGAAGAAGCTGACATCCAGAGGATGCCATCTTGTTTCTTAAGCCACAAGGCCAAACGCCCTAAGTGGTCCTTCAGCCAACAGGCTGATGGCTGAACAGCTGCACCCTCACAGAACTTAAGTCTTCTTTGTTAAAGTCTCAAGGTTATACATCCTTTTTCTATGTATCGTTTTCAACAAGGTATGTGTAAAAGCTGATTAGGACTTTGAGGCCTGCTTTGCAAATACAATGGAAAGGTCCCCTGGTGAAAGATATTTTATTAGATAAATACTCCTGGTAATTCCTCTTTTCACTGGCACAAATAAAGGACAAGAAGGTTTTGACATCTTGTCAATACCCAACCAAAGGCCATTCAAAAGGGAGGGGAAGAATCCTGTTAGCTAGTCAAATAAAAGCAGAGGCTCCACAATGGAGTGTGTGAACAGAGGCAGAATCTGGCTAAAGCTCAGGGAACAAAATATCCCCCTTCAGGGCACTGGAGAAGGGAAAGGAGCTGTTGTCTCCTCTGGGCAAGCCATGGCTGCAGACATACAACCCTTGCTTTTTATCAACTGGCACACCACAAATCCAAGCTAGGACTCTAACCTGGTGGCTGCTGGCCATTTCAGTATCTCACAGTGACTCCATAGTGTAGTTCCAGGGCATTATGGGAAATTTAAATAGCCACCCCACTGAGGGGTGCCCCTTTTAATTTCCCATAATGCCTCTGGGGGAAATACGACTTTCAACAGCTCTTGTTACTGTTGTTTTGAGAAAAAGATAAAAGTAAGAGAATTTCTGGATACCAAAATCCAAGTTTGGGGCACGTGCTCTTTGGTAAGAGAACCCCAACACAGATTTAAAATCACAAAATATGCGGCAAAGCAAAGTGTGGAAATGCAGACTGTAAAACCGTTAACATGTGCCCTTCCAAATGAGTTCCAAAATGGTCCTCATTAAAAGCTCCTTCCAAAGTTTCCCTCTTCCACTAGCAAGTGAAAAGGCTGGCCCACCCATGAGGCAAGATGAGGCGACTGCCTCAGATGGCGCAGGATCCACAGGGGCAGCAGATCTGGCCTGCAAGGAACGCATAGTCTGCTGCCGCTGCCTCAGGAACCTGTCAGCAGATAACATGTTCAGGGATCTGCACTGGCCACTGATCTGTTGCTGGATCAAATTCAAAGTGTTACTAGTGGTGGTTAAAGCCTCCAACAGCTTGAGACCAGTTTGCTTGAAGAATTGCCACGAGCACAGAATATTCATTCCCAACTTGCAAGAAATCAATTCTTTCCCCCCGTGTGGCAGCATCTATACTTTGGAACTCCCTGGCCACTGATGTTAGGCAGAAGCCTTCATTATTTTGTTTTGAGCACCTGCTTTAAATGTTTTCCCCTCTGGCAAGCCCAGGCGTGTGATTTTGCTAGTTTGAGTGTTTTTAAATTACTACTTTTGTTTTATGTATTTATATTCTTTAATGAAACCTCAGGAGGCTGTGGCCTCTCTTTCACTGGAGGTTTTACAGCAGAAATTGGGTGGCCACCTGTCATGGATGCTTTAGCTGAGATTCCTGAATTGCAGGGGGCTGGACTAGATGACCCTTCCAACTATGATTCTATGAACTTTCTTTTAAGGCTTGTTGTTTTTATTGGCATTTTAAATTAATATTTTAGAGTGTCTTGGAAACCCACTTAGAGGAATTTTGTTCCAGTAAGTGGTGTATATATCTTGTTAAGTAAATAAGCAAACATAAAGTTGGGAAGGAATTGCTTTCCCTTACTTTCCAGAGCAGCAGCTGTATTGGTCTGTTCCAAGAGTGCAACCCATCAAATTCTGTGGGGTGGCACAGGGCTGGAAGTTCTAAAGTTAGCAATAATTGCTATAATTTAAATAGAAAAACATCTCATCCTAGTGGGAAGACTGTGATCAGTTGAGCAGCATGTTGGCCCACTCCGCTGGGCAGGTTTTCACTATTGATAACTTCAAGGTTACACCTGCTTCCCTTCTTAGGTTTATCTTTAAACCAGTCTTGGACTGGGCAGTGCTTCAAGTAGAGAACACCTTCAGAGAGAGGACTGTCCTCCGTAAAGTAGGACACATTGCCACCCTAGCAAGGGTGTTTTTCTTGGCATGGAGGTAGCTAATACGATCTATTAATCTCTACAAAACAAACTGTACTAAAGTCGCAGGAGTCACAAGGACAGTCAACAACTGGGCAGCAGGCTTTTAATAGGAATCTTATGCTGATATTTGTGAGATGGGTTTCTTTTCATTCCAAAAAAATTGGATAAAGTTCATTCTTCCTGTTAGGCCCCTGAATTATTTTCTCTGAGTGGATTTTTGTTTGTGCAACCTAAGTGAGTTGTCAGCTCTGGAGGTACAGAAATATGTCCATCTGGGAGGGACAAACACTCTTTAGCTTGGTTGCCAGCATAACCTGCTCAGTGTGGCTATTAGCTTAGACCAGAAGTTGATAAGTTTTTCCCATGACAAAACTCTCAAAACTGCCTTGCATCAAGTCTGACTAGAATCAGGCTAGATGTCTCCTATACCATCATGGTTTCCGACCGTCACTGCCCTACAGTAGGGTGAGGAACCTAAGATCCCCAAGCTGTTGTTAGATTATAACGCCCATCATTTCTGAGTGTTGGCCATGCTGGCTGGGGCTGATGGGAGCTGGAATCCAAAAGCAGCTAGAAGACCACAGGTCCTCCTCTCCCTGCTCTACAGGGTACACAGAAATATAAATGACTGCATTTCCCCCCTGTTATATCCACATCAATAAATACTGTGGAACCTGCACCTGCAATATTGCTGCATGACGTACTCCTGGTACAAACTTCAGCCATACATTTTCTGCAGCCCCTTCTTCATTTCCCCAGTTTTCCAGCTTTAAAGTCAGTGGATGAGGCCCTCCTGGTGGTCCCTATCATTGTGGAATGAGGTAGGATACATGGTGTGAGGGCGCATGAAAGTCCCCTTCCCCAATAGTGGTGCCTTGCACATGGAATTCTAAACTCTTTGGCCTCATCCCACTGCCTTGTGGGACATCTTTGGGAGAAGAATAGGCTCAGGAGTAAATCCTACACAGTCCAGACGGCTGCATTGGCACATTGTAAGCCTCCTTCTGGCAACTCCTGTAGCCAAGCCAGTGCCAAATGTATTGCTCTGCTTTCCTTTGGACCCCATCATTGAGGTTGAGAGTGGGGGTTGAGAGTGCTGAGACGCTGTCTGGGCAGCCCAGGAACTCCAGATATATGGCCCAGGCTTGCACCTCGGGGAAGTCACTTGGGTGATGCAAAAACCCCGGTCTCTACAGCCACAGCAGATTCTCTTTTGTTTTAACTTCATCACTGGAGGTGCACTCCATTGTCTCTTGAGACAGACAGATGCCAAAAACGTCTCAATAATTTCTGGTGGTTGTTCTTCTCTTTTAGAGAAGGGCTATAAGAGCACAAGAAGAGCCCTGTTAAATTAGACCAAAGGTCCATCTAGGTGAGCATCTTGTCTCCCACAGTGGCAACCTGATATCTTGAGGAAGTCTGTAAGCAGGACATGAAGGCAGCATTCCACAGCTAGGGATGGATGGATCTGTCAATTTCAGTTTTTCTCAGTTTCTAATTGTTCCAGTTTTAAGTTCAGTTTGCCACAACTTGCCCTTACAACACCCCCACCCCAACCCTCAAAAAAAGAACTCCCTCTGCTGTGCTGCTCTCTTCAGCCACATGCTAAGTGGTAGAGCAAGGGAGCTTTGCCATCCCATGGTGGTACATCATAAATGAACCCCTTCCCCAATATTTCTCAGAAATGTTATGAAGATCCCCCCCATAAATTTTGGCACAGCTCTAGGTATCTCAGATGAAGACCTCAGGGGGAGCAATGGGTCTGTGCACCTGGCTGTTAACCAGAAGGTTGGTGGCTCCAGCGCCCCCCACCCCCCGCCCCAGGGATGGCCGTGGGCAGGATTTCTGCACTGCAGCAGTTGGACTAGATGATCCTTGGGGTCCCATCCACACTCTTCAATGCTATGATTCTATGCAGGTCTATAACAGAGAAGGCAGGTTCTCCAGGTCTTAGTGGCAGAGGCAGATTTAGGGCAACGTGACTGCTTCTGCTGCACTGGGTGCTAAGCCTAGGGGGCACGGCAGGGCGTTGCACCCATGATACAGTGAATTGAGCGGAATGGAAGGCAAGAGGTGAGGTGTGGGCACTGGATTTTGGCCTTGCACAGGGTGCCGCTGAAATATGAAGGACCACATTCTGTTCCTGTTGGTGGGTTTGTAGAAGTTTAAACTATTGACAGAAGCATATTTCCAGTTGCATCCAACTAAGT
This sequence comes from Podarcis melisellensis, assembly GCF_964234715.1. Lineage (NCBI taxonomy): Eukaryota > Metazoa > Chordata > Lepidosauria > Squamata > Lacertidae > Podarcis > Podarcis melisellensis. Next base: position 2,853,164 of record NC_138532.1, read on the forward strand.
TCTTCTCTGAGCAAACCCAGTGAACTTAATAAACCTAAGTTAGCCATGTTCTCTAACTTCAAAGCATCTACTCAGAGTAGGACTTGCAGTGGCTACAACCCTTTATTTTATTGAGTGGGCGCTGCGACCCCAGAGTCGGTCACGACTGGACCTAATGGTCAGGGGTCCCTTTACCTTTACTTATATTCCTTGGCATGTTTAGGAGCTCAGCTAATATTTTAATTATTTACTTTTTATTATTTTGGAACAAAACTATATAAAATGCACCCCTTTATGTAGCAACACCTTAAATAAACCAAACTTTGGATGAGTAGCCTCTGAGTCACTAGAAAAAAGATTAGGGTTATCAGGCTGGTTCACAGATACTGATAACCTCAGGTTTGTTTACTACATACCCAGCAGGGAGGAAAGGAAACACTAATGGTTGGTGCGAAGTTTGATATACTAGGGTGTCTGGAAGGCAGCCCAGGTTTTCAGTGAGCTGCTTGCGGTCTCTTTGCTTCTTCGTGTTTTGAGAAGGAGGCAGTTGAGGATTGAAATAATAAATAAGGAGACTCTCACCTGGTTATTTCATTTGCCCAGTTCTTTCAGCACCTGGCCAGATTGCCCAACCAAACAGTGAAAAACTCCTTAAACTTATCTCTGTCCAGGCACTTCCTCTTACTTTAACTGTTATCAGTGCTTAGAGAGAAAGTGCAGTTGTTAGAAGTGTCTATTTGGAAAGGGCAGATTTGGTATTTCAAATTTCAGCAGTGCCCTGTGCGAGCCCAAAATTTGGCACCCTCACCTCTTACCTTCTGTTCTGCATGTGCACGATGTCATAGTTATGGTGCCCTGTGGTACCCCCTCAGCTCAGCAACCCGTGCAGGAGAAGCACCCACACAGTCCTAAATTCGGTTCCAGATGGAGCATTGTTTATAAAGTTGGTGGGGGGCAATGATCTCTTAAACTCCTAAGTGCCAGATCCTCCCCATAATTCCTGGATTTAGTAAATGATAGAATTAATCAAGGTTTGATTAAACTGTGCCAAGCCCCCTGGAATTAGTTGTGCTAACAAGCCAAGCCTGCTCAACGGGAGTCATTGGGAGAACAAAGGCCAGTGATGGCCCATCAAGGAGGGCAAAGACTGCCAGGCAAAGTGGGGAGGCTTCCTCCAGCTCTGTGTCATGGGCACAGATCCTTCGACTCTGTGAAGAAGAGGGTGAAGACCTGGTGGGCTGGCTGGGACAAGCGGTAACAAAGAAACAAAGAGCATGGCTTTTGTGCTGTCTTTGAATCCAAAGCTGCCCTTATGGAAAAGGCCAGGCCCTCTTAGCATGTGAATGCTCTGCACTCCGTCCACCTAGACTAAGGTTGTATATGTGTAAATACAACCCTATATCATACAGACACCTCAGTCTCCACTGTGCCTCATTTCCAAAGGAAACATAGACCCTGGGTCCTGGAACCCCTGGAATCTGGCACCACTGTGGTGGTGAGCGTGGCATGTAACGATATCATCAAGTGTACTTGGCACATGGCAGAGCAAAATAAGCAAGATAAAGGTCCCTGTCCTGTGGATCTTGTATGGACAATTAGGGAGAAGATTCAAGAGCAAGGAACAAATGTTGGTTAATGCACTTTCATGTATTTAATCTGCACTTTCACTGGATCTACTCTGAGTAGATAGTCATGTCCATTAATTTTGGTGTGCTTGCTCTGAGTATAACTAACCTACTTTGGCAGGCTAGGGACAAAGGTGAAAGCTATTTCCTGGTACTGCTGAATCTCTCAGATGATGGACAGAGGTGGAATCCTGACAAGACAGAAATACTGTTTCTGGGGGATGGGGGGGCAGGTGTGGGTGTGGATGATTCCCTGGTCCTGAATGGGTAACTGTGTCCCTGAAGGAACAGGTGGCAGCCTGGGGTCATTTTGGACTCACAGCTGTCCAGGGCAGCTGTCTACTAGCTCCATCTGGTATGCCGGCTGAGACCCAACCTGCCCTCAAACTGTCTTGCTCTGGTTATCTGCTGCTTGGACTACTGCAACGCGCTGTACCTGGGGCTACCTTTGAAGGTGACTCAAAATCTACAACTACCAGTAATCCAGAATGCAGCAGCTAAACTGGTGACTGGGAGCGGCAGCTGGGACCATATAAAGGATCTACAATGGCTCTCAGTACTTTTCTGAGCACAATTAAAAGTTTTGGTGCTGACCTTTAAATCCCCAAACGGCCTCTGCCCAGTATACCTGAAGTAACATCTCCACCCCCAGCATTCAGCCTGGACACTGAGGTCCAGCACTAAGGGCCTTCTGGCTGTTCCCTCACTGCGAGAAGTGAGGTTACAGGGAAGCAGGCAGAGGACCTTCCCAGTAGCAGCGCCCTCCCTGTGGAATGCCCTCCCTTCAGATGTCAAGAAGATTTTTTAAAAAACCCATACAACTTTTAGAAGACATCTGAAGGTAGTCCTGTATTGGGAAGTTTTTAATATTTGATGTTTTATTATGCTTTTATATTTGTTGGAAGCTGCTCAAGGTGGCTGGGGGAACCCAGTCAGATGGGTAGGATACCGATAATAGAACAACAACAACAACAACAACAACAAACATTGGATACAACTCTCCACCTATAATTTTAACCAGCTAAAGATTACAGATTACATTAGGTTTGGTGTCACTAGCTAATCATGCTGACAAAACCTCTGATGTCTGAGTATTTAACTAATGGAGTACTTGTGTATGTATGAGTAAATTTCATAGAGTTCAATGGGCTTACTCACAGCAAAGCTGCTAAAGGTTTGGAGCCTTAAATCTCTTGGTATCTAGATACAAAATACCCAGTGGGGAGGCTGTGATGTCATTCCACTTTCACATGGAATTTCCCCCTCGATAAGAGCAATAGCTTGTTTGTTTCAGGGTCAGTCAAGGTTGTCTTTGTTAGTGTTTCCTGACCACTTGATTGATGCATCTCCCCAATACTTTGCCAAGGTGAGAAAGTAGCTTACTTTTGGCGTCTCAGAGAAGAACGTTTACAAGACCAGCAAAAAGAGAAAGTGTTGCAAATATTCAATAATGTTATCTGTGCGGCAGAAGAACTGCCAATGGATACAACCAAGAGATGCAAATGGTACAAAATTTAACTGCATTAGATGAAAAATGTGTTCCACCTCTATGTAACTTTTTTTTATTACAGCTTAGGCTCAGATGACACAATCAACTTATCTGGTAACTCCTCAGTAGAGTATCTTACAATGCTTCTGTGTCCTCTAGTTGAAAACACAAGCCATGCCTCTCAAACAAAGCACACTGTGTGTCTAGTTCTGGGCATCACACAAGAACAGCAGAAGAGGCTGCTGGATCAAGGCAGGGGCCATCTAGGCCAGTTTCCTATTCTCACAGTGGCCAACCAGGTGCCAAAGGGAAGCTGGCAAGCAAGACAATAGCCCTTTGCCTGACTGTGATTTCAGTAGAACATAGCTATCGAGGTTAGTAACCACTGATAGGATTATCCTCCAATCCTCTTTTAAAGCCACTCAACCTGTCTCTGGTGGTAATGAATTCCATACTTTAGCTACGTGCTGCATGAAGAAATATTTTCTTTTATTGGTCCTGAATCTTCCAACATTCAGCTTCATTGGAAGGCCTTGAGTTCCAGTGTTCTGAGCAAGGAAAAAGAACTTTTCACTACCCACTTTTCCCACTTTTGCAGAATTCTATAAACCTCTGTCATGTTGCTACTTACTTGCTTTTGCTCTACACTGAAATTGTTGTATTGTTTTTGATATTTGGTTGGAAGCTGCCCAGAGTGGCTGGGGAGACCCAGTCAGATGGGCGGGGTAATAAATGATGATGATGATGATGATGATGAAAAGTCCCAAAGAGAAGTTGCTCCATCCCTTTGATCATTTTCAACATTTTCAACCAGTTATGGTATCAACAGTTTAATTTTCAACTTCAGCTTCCACTGCCTATAATATCTAACAGTTATATACTGGGTCTCATCCAAGAACTCCTGGGTTTGCTGATTATGTCCAGATATATTTGAAAAACTGCCTTCTGGTTTATTTTTCTTGTTGAATTATCCTTTTCTGCTTGTCTCTGTGGCATGGTATCCCTTATTAAAGAAATGCAGGAGTGTTTTTGGCTTCTTCTTCCCTCCCTCCCCCTGTAAGAACAGAGAAAATAATTCAGCAAGGGTTTTTGGGAGTGACTGAAAATATTTCCCCCTCCCCACTCCACCATGGCAAAACACAGGAAACAGTACTTTGGCAATCTGTGTTTTATATACATCCTGCAAAGTATTCCTCCTGTCCCACCTTTAATCTCTGCTTCTGATTTTATAGTCAGGAGGTCAGCACTGAGGTGAGTCCCTGAGCCTTGCAATGCATCTGCTCTGCTCCAGCACTTCAGGGCTGGATGGTGCAAGGTGTGAAAGAGACCGGCCTTCACCCAACAATCCACTTAAACAGCAGGCGGCTCTTAGCTGGTCAGAGGTCAGAGTAGTGAGCAACGCTACTATCCTGGGGGCTTAGCTCATAATCTGCCAAAATTACAAAAGTTTTCCTTGATTTTTGAATCCATCAAATTGCTGCAAGGGATGATGGCTCTGGGGTTCTCAACATGGCATCTATGGGTACCACCATCTCCTCCTTGGTGCCTGCCAAGGCCTCCTTGCCATACCATTTTTAATACTTTAAAATTGTTGGTGTGGTTTTGTTATTGTTGTTGTTGCATTTTGCTGTTTGGTTGGGAGATTGCCTGTTGTATGTATATGGTGTGCGTTGCCAGCTTTATTTGGGAGGTGTGTGTGTGTGTTCTGAGCATGACCTGTTTTTCATCTGTGAAATGGGTGCTTTGTGGTGCCCACAACAGTTTCTTAGATTTGCAAATGTGACTCCAGACTCCAAATATCTGAGAACCCATGTTCTAGATTATGAGGGAGGCTTATTCCAAAAATATCAATCCATCTGAAGGGGTTGTCAATAGGGCCAGATTTAGAGGCAGATGACCCAGGGAACTGCTTCCAGCACCAGGCTGGGAGGTGAGGGAGGCAACACTGAGCTCAAAGATATGTTTCATAAGTTAACTGTCTCAGCAACAGCCAAAACAAATGGTATAAACAGTTCAATTTGCATGAATAAATATAGAATTTTTTGAACCTAGCCTGTAAATTTTTTGTCTTATCTGATGGGGATAATTCATGCAGCAGATTGTGAAATGGTCTGCAAATATTCAAAAGTTGAAGAAATGCTCTTACTCTGTTTTGCTGTTTGGTCTATAGGTGGCCCTGGTTATTTCTGTGGCGTACACTCTTCCATTGATGATGATGATAGTTGTTACATCCCACTCTTTCCTTAGAAAACTCAAAACAGTGTCCCCTGGACACCCCTGTTTACCTTCATTAGTATTAGTATTTGTATACGGGGAGCTTTCATTCACCAGGCCATTGGCTGAGCTTCCTCCTTAGTCTCAGTATTGGCCCTTGTAGAACTCAGCAGGGAGGAGGGTGGGGACAAAACCAGGACCAGTTGGCATTGTGGTAGATCTAAAATGGTGCATGTCAGATTCCAGAGCTCCTGTATGCCTGTGATGGGGCGCTGATATCAGGAGGACACCAGTAGAATGCCCTCTCACTTTGTGCAACACCCTCCCATCTGATGTCAAAGAGATAACCAATTAGATGACCTTCCATAGACATCTGAAGGCAGCCCTGTATCTGGAAACTTTTAATGTCTGGTGCACCATGTGTTCTTTTACATTCTGTTGGAAGCTGCCCAGACTGCTGGGCCAACCTAGTCAGATGAGTGGGGTACAAGTAAATAATGATGATGATGATGATGATGATGATGATGATCTTGGGAGTAGTCAGCAGACAACGCTTGCCTAGAGCCCACCTTGAACCCAAAATCAGCCCTAAGGCAAGGGAACCACATTAGCCTGCTGGTGTCAATGGGTTCCCACATCCCTCTGCTCTGCAAGCGTTCCTTCTGTTAAGTAGACGCTTTCTCTTGGCGCTCTGACTCAGCCTGCCTGCCAAGTGTGCATTTGATTGCATGCAAATGTCAGTCCAATGTTATCCCAAAGCAGCTCCTTTTTCTGTAGCGTGAAATAAAACAATTTGGCATGAACAAGTGTAAATGTTATGTCAGCCTTCGACACCATTTCATCTGGATAGAGATGTTAGCGGTGGAGTGTGACGCACGCTGACAGACATTGAATGATGCCTCCTTTTTCCAGTAGCTTGCAAACAAGAGTCTGTTGTGTTAATGCTGGAGAAAACGTTAATGTCTCCATAAGCTGGGGTGGGTCTTCCTCTTGCCCATTCATCAAGAGGAAGTGTATCGTTTCCATTTTACATTGTTGTGATTTTAGATCCTTCATTAACACGCTTGGATTTGGTTATCAAAGCATAAAGCCCTTTTTGTTACTCTCCCTACAAAAAAAACATTTTTGACCTTCTCTTTTGTGATTAAAATATTGTTTCACTTCTCCTTACCAATTGGTAGGAAGTTTCAGGAACAGCCTATTATAGTTTACATGACTTTGCCTTTCATGCATTGAGAAAAATATGTGCAGGGCTTCACAAGGCCATGTGCCCCCTTGCCATGCTGCACATGGCTGCCATACCTGCAGCTGCCAACACCAGCTGTGGAAATACCTTCCTGCTAACTGCGCATTTGGCTGGCCTCCCGAGGTAAACATGCAAAGCTAGGATGGGGAATGTCAAGCACCTGGGCCAAATGTGGCTCCCCAGGCCTCTCTTCCTGGCCCGTGGGCCTCTCCCCAGGGCCCAACCCCTCACAGGTCCTGCTTTGTATCTTCCTACAGTTTTCTGCCTAGCTGGAAAGTCTCCTTGAACTATGATAAGGCTTCTTGCTAGCCTGGATGGAGGATAGTGAGAGATGCGTGAGTGTGAAGAAACTAGTCTACTATTATGTGGATTTTATTGCATTATGTTCATGTGCTGTGAACTGCTCTGGGATCATTTAAATGAAGAACCGCATAGGAACATTTTAAGTAAGATAAGCAGGAGCATAGGAAGCTGCCTCATAACTAATCAGATTGCTGTATTTCATTGAGTGCTGCTTACAGTACCTTGCAGTGGGCAGGTAGGGCTCCATCACCTGGGAAGGGAGCCCATTTAAGAGAAGGAAGACTCTGATCCTAAACCTGAGCTGTCTTGCGGGATGTATTCGGGAGAAGAAAAAGCTAAGGAGTAAACCCTACACAAATTTGGAGTGGAGTCCCTAAGATGGTTGGATGGCACCTTGTATGATTCCTGCAGCCAAGCTGGTGCTAAATGTATTGCTCTGCCTTCCTTTGGACCACATCAGCGAGGCAGAGAAGGACGTCTTCTCACCTGGGCATCCCAGGACCTCCAGACACACTGCCCAGGCTTGTCACTTTGGTGCTGCTAGCACAGCTGTTTGACTTCACCCCTGGAGGCACACTCCATTGTCTCTTAAGAAATGGAATAATGACGACTTGTAGCAGCCCTCCTGGGTTCCAGACAAAGGGTATTCCCAGCTCTGCTGGAAGATGTTGGGGAATGCTGAGCTACAGGCCTTCTCCATAGGAATTAAGGCCGCTGCCTTGTATGAACAAGAACATCAGCCCAGAACATTAGCTCAGTATGGTCTACACTGGCAGGAGCTCTCCACAGTTTCAGACTGGGGTGTTCTGAACCCTTTTGGAAATGCTGGGGATTCAGTTTGGGACTTTCTGCATGCAAAGCATATGCTCTACCACTGAGTTATGGCCTTTCCCAAATGCGCCCCATCACCTGTGATGTGCAAGTGCTGATGTAAAGCAATAAAGAGTTGACATTCCATCTTTTCTGTGTTGTCAATGTGCCACCGAAAGCATCAAAAGGCATTGAGGACTTTTGTATGCTTTTCATGCTTGAGGGAGCTGGACTTGGTGATTTGGCAGATGATATATGTAGTTATCGGGGAGAGGCTGTAGGTCACTGGCAGAGCACATGCTCTGTGTGCTTAATATAGGAAGCTGCTTCTAGCTCAGTAGTATCTGCCTTGATGGTAGTTCCTCAGGGTCTCAGGTAGGGGACTGTCCCACTCTGATCTGGAGATGAACCTGGGGCCTTCCGCATGCAAAGCAATTGCTCTACCACTGAGCTACAGCACCAGGTGAAATGCTTGCCAACTGCAGTTAGGGCTGGGAAGTATTCCTGTCTGGAACCACAGAGTCACCACCTGTCAATATAGACATTCCTGAGCTAAATGGACGGATGTCCTGGCAGCAGAAAGCAATCCTCTGAGAGCGATGGTGCAACCATCATAAGAGATAGAGAGCAATGTTGAAATAAGTCCTCCATCCCAATAGATTTATGTCCTAATAGCCTGGTCTTGTGTTTAAAAGAGCAGCTTGTTTGGTGAAAGGCAGAGGGACTGGAAATCAATCTCTGGCTCTGCATTGCACAATCACCTTCTCCAAAGTGGATAAGCAGCAGGCTGGGCTTCGAAACATTGTTCTAACTGTTTGGCGATGACCTTCTGCTCTTCGTGCTGGTGAAGAGCGGGGGCTGCATCATCCAGAATATATAGGCTCTAATAACAAGATAAAAAAGCTGGGAAAAGGTTTCCTGCAGATAGGATAAGCTACATTCTGAACGGTTAGAAAACAAGCAATTGTTATTTTTTATAGGCCCTGTTCACACAAAGCGTCTTCTTTACTCTTAGTACTGGACCTGCTCCAAGCATGAGGCCATCCCAAATTTGTATTGCAATCAGCCTCTATGACTGTCGAGTATCACAAGAAGTGCTGCCAGCAGGACTGGTGTCAAGTCGGCCAAGTTGGGCACTGACTGAGGGACCCTCAGAAGAGACCCTCACTGACCTGGACCAGCTCTGCTGCTGCCGTCTTGGCCCAGACAGATGTTTTAGCAGAGGCTGGGTAGCTGTGCTGCTTTTGAAGGGGACCCAGTCTTGTGTGTGCTGTGGGAGGGGGTCACTGGCAGCACTGTGCTGTGGGCCCCCACATAGTTTGGTGTTATGCCAATGATTTCACAGTGAATGACAGATCGTAAGAGCTGCAATAGTACTCAGCCAAATGGCTTTTTGATGCTAACAAGCAGAACACAAAAATGCCTATCAGTGGTGCAGTGAAGACTGTCTAATAATGCCCCCTTGCCTTTAGATCAGATGTGGGGAATGTGTTGCTAGGTGGGAGCTGGAGTCCAAGAATCTTGGGAACATCATGTGTCCCCAACAAAGGAGCAAGCCTTAACCCGGGGGGAGCAACCTCCACTTTGGCCTCCCAGGCAACTTTCTCCAAACCACACCCACTAAAATGGATAGATCCTTCCATCCCTGCTCTAGAGAAGCTTTCAAGAAACCTCCATGTTTCTCAGGAAAAAAACCTGAAAGTCCCTGGTTTCACTGATGATTGGATATACATTTTAACTGGTGAGGCTGGGATTTAAGGGCACACATCTGTCTCCCTCCCCCGCTCCATCTCTCTGTATTTCTTGAGGTGATTTTGGTTCTGTTGCATGACTGCAATGAGAAATTAAACAGAAAATACTCAAGATAGCTTTTCCTTCCAGCAAACAGCAACATTTATTCAATCATAACTTATCTCACACTTTCTTCAATATCTCACAAAGGCACTTCTGTTGAGATTTTAGCAGTATGCACACTAATATACAATTGATTGGTTAAAATGCAAGGCAGAGGACTAAGCAACTAAGAAACCTGACTCAACCAGCAGCCCTAGAAGAAACATTTGTGTAACAAATGGGTTAGTGTGCATACATTCTAAATGTCCCTCCCACAACATATCAGCTTTCTGATATCAATCAAGTTTCTTAGGGGTTTACAACACAGTTATATGCCTAGTCAGAAGTAAGTCCCACTGAACTCAGAGAGACCTGTTGAACTTGACAGGGCTTACTTCCAAGTGTCCCACCTATAGGATTGCACAGTTAGTGAATGTTCGTCAGATATGGGAATTGTTTTTGTGCTCATAAGCGGCACATCTAACTGTGTGAAAGGCTAACACACAGTCCGACACTTGCTGATATACTTGTGAAATCCAGAACTCCAAAGTAGGTTTTAACATATAAATTGTTCAGTCAGACTTCTTGCTGATATGCATACCATTTTGTGTGGCTGTCAACAAGAGAGTCAATTCCAACAATAGTAGAGAAGTAAAAAATGCCTTTATCTGGGAAGCTTATACAGCTTATTGTCTCAATTTATTGTTCTTTAGAGAAAGGAACAGAAGGAATAAAACAAACTTCTTTGAGGTGACTCTAGCATGGATTAGTGCCACCATCTCTTGATTAAGGCAGATTAAGGTTAATTCTAAGCAAACACACTTATTTGGAATAGGTCTCGTGGAACACAGTGTGGAAAAGGATTGGCTTTTGGCTGAAGATGTATAGGATTGCTCTGAAAAGCAAAACTTATCTGAAGCCTAACTGAACTCACTTGGACTTCTGAGTGGGGATACAGACGATTGACTCATTAGCCTGGAAACATATACACATGAGTAAACGTTACTTAATAAAACAGGACCTACTTCCAAGTAAATGTGCAAACAACTGGATTATAAACTATGCTAAAGGAAGCAACTAAGCATAGTATTTGCTTACAGGCTGGATTTGATCTTTTTATGGTGCATAAATTGTGTGATTTTGAGCAACCGGCCTTTTTATAAGTCACTAAGACTGATTCTGTTTGCACCACTTCAAACGGAAGGTAGCAGCTCCTGCTTCTGCATGTCAGAGAAGGCTGGGGGGGGGGGCTTCCCTCAAATATGCTTGATTTTAGTGAGAAGAGAAGTTATGTGTGGAAGAGGACTGCATCACAGAAGAGATGCTTGTTTACTGCCATCACAGGAAGCTGTGTCTTCTGTGTAAGACAAACAAACCTACAATAAAAGAAAATAAAAGAAAGGTGCAGGCTTTGCTTCAGTGCTCTGTCAAGTACCCCAGAAAGTAGGAGTAAGGAACAAAAACAGTTTACTCATCACAGAGCTATAATTCACAGCACCCTTAACAAACTACAGTTCCCAGCATTCTTGGATTGGGTGGGTGAGGGGACTCATGTACTTTAAATGTATGGTGTATATATAGCCTGAAGTCAGCTCTGTCCCATTTCTGGGCAGGTTTTAAATGTGAAATCCATGCACAAGCATAATAAAAAGTACTTGTGAGGCAGTCCAATGGCTACAGGCTGCGTTTGCTCCTCTAATTGTTTTCCTTCTTAAACTTCTAAAAGTTCAGCTGTCCACAGCTTAGCATGGCTGGTGTGCAAGGCTCAATTGCTACCACAGGTTTTGAATGCACTTTGCACAAGTCCCCAAGGAGCAAGAGGACTTGATGTTTTGATGCTCTCATGCCCTCCAAGATCTCTCCCATGAAACGAGGGACATCCTATTCCACGCCAGGAAGTTTCCCCTGCGTTTGATCTTGCCAAACACCTAGATGTCATATACACATCTACATCAGTCACCTTGAGCCAATTACAGCCTCTCCACCAAACCTACCTCACAGGAGTGTTGTAAAGAAAAAATGTGTGAGGGAAGGGATCATGTACAACACCTTCCACATATAAATAGAATGAAATAAAATTCTAGCTGTAAACCGCCTTGAGTCCCTGTCAGGGGAAAAGGTGGGATATAGTAATTGTCAGAAATAATAATAAATAATGATGATGATGATGATGATGAAAACTGTGAGAATGATCAGGAACATACCAGGGAGTAAACTCCACTGATTATAGTAGGACTTACTTCTGTGTTGACAGTGTAAGGTTCCATCTACAATAAAGGAATCAACACTCCATGTGTTTCCTTAAAAATGGCTGGCTGCTAAAGCATTGCAATTAAAGAATTGAAAATGGACTGGTGACCTTTCCTTCAAAATTATAGGAAGAGCTTCATGTGCCAGATTCACTGCTTCCTGCATTTGGTGCAGGTATTTTATTTTCAGTAGAAACAGGTCTCTGTTTTTGCACCTGCAAACATGCACACACCTTTAATTATTCTCCAAGACGTGGAGGGGAGGAAAAAGGAAAATCAGAAACTGGGACAGCTTCTGTAATTCCAGGACTGTCCCTGGAAAACCGGCACACTTGCAGGGTATGTGCTCAGAAGGAATTGTACATACCCTCAAACATTTCTCTCATGAAAATAGGGACACCCTATTCAATAATAATAATAATAATAATAATAATAATAATAATAATTTTATTATTTATAGCCCTCCCATCTGACTGGGTTGCACCAGCCACTCTGGGTGGCTTCCAACATATATAAAAGCATGACAAAACATTAAACATTTTTTTAAAATCCCACCCAGGGCTGCCTTCTGATGTCTCCTAAAGGTTATGAAAGATGGGGAGCTGTGTGCTGCACTATTCAGAGCTGGCCACTTCAAAAACATCTACACCACCATTGCAGCCACTAAACTCAAGCACAATGGAGGTAGAAGAAACCACCCCAAACAGCTGTATTTGAAGGCTGGGAAACAGAGACCTTCCATCCCCACCTAACAGATTTTTTCCTTGAGGGAAGCTCACTCTCTCTTGCCTCTCTTTAAACACAGGGTTTTCCTGATGTCTTAGCCAAAGCACAGACACCGTTCCATGGAAATAAAATTGAATACATGCTCCATCTCATATCCCAGAAGAGACTTGCTTTCTGGGAAAGAAAAAGCAGAAAGTTAAATCTCTGCTCAGCAGCAGAGTGCAGGAAGCCCCAGGTAAGAAATGTTCCTCTCTAGAGAGCTACTGCTAGTCAGTGTAATACTGAACTAGGTGGACCAGTGGTCTGATTCTGTATAAGGCAGCTTTCCACAGTCTTGCGTAATTGCTCTGGGCATACATTTTACATAAAAACAAAGCAAAGCCACAGCAGTAATTCACCCCGAAACACAAAAGGCAGTGTGAAGGTGCTGAACCTCTGCACTGAAAGAAATGCATGAAACTTGATTGGAGTTCTCTGTTGTGATAGGAAACTGCTCATCATACAGTGACACAACAAAGAAACACAAGGAGTTGGGTTTCACCAAGTCAGACTATTTGGCCCTCTTGCCCATAGTTGTCTACCCTGGTTGCCAGGATCTCTTCATAGCAAGAGATGTCAATGTGGTACCCACCAAACATGGTTAAATAGCACATTATGTGATCCCCAACCATTGGCCATGTTGACTAGGGGACTGGTGGGCAACTGGAGTCCAACAATATTTAGAGGTCACCACACTGACCGACACTGTTCCAGAGTCTCAGGCAAAGGTCCTTCTCCACCCATCATCTGCAACCTCAAATGGTGGGTCATAGGAAGCCGCCTATTGGAATCTCTCTCCCAGCCCTACCTGGCAATGCTGGGCTTGAACCCAGGACCTTCCTCATGAAAAGCAACTGCTCTACCCCTGAGCTTTATCCCTTCCCAGGAGTGCCTGGACAGTCAGCCTGGATCCCTCCAGATGGGCTGGACTCTCATCAGCTTCAGCCAGCATGGCAAATAGCCAGAGATGGGGGGAGTTGGAGTCTGACAACATCTGGATGGCATCAGCTTGGCTCTCTGCACCACTGGATCACAGCCTGACGTAAGGCAGACCACAAAAGCAGCCCGGCCACCATACAAATTGATAATTTAAAGAATATTAATAATTAAGAAGTGGGTCCCCAAATCCATGTTTGGGGGCAAGGGGTGTGTGTGTCAGGCCAGAAAAGGTTCAAGACTGCTGTACTGCCCGATCTTTCTCACTAGAGACGTGAGGGATTGGACTGGGGGCTTTCTGCACCAAAAACATGTGCTGCCCTGCTGAGCACTGGTCTTTCCCTGAAGCAGGCGGCCTCTTCTAGGGATGAACACTTCTGGAGTTTCCATCATTCAATGCATTTCTCACAATATAGTAGTATCTCTCTCCCTACACGTGAAACGGGCTGCACATTATATGCAGGTTGGGAATTACTTTGCAGACTGACTTTCGAGGAAAGATGTGATCCCTTGCAGGAATGGAGGCATATTTTATAATATTTATTTTGCATGTCACCCAGATTGCACCATGGGAAGCAAACATAGCACTATCCATAGCTGTAGCTCAAGAGCACCATGTGAGCTCCCTGGATGTCCCAAGACAGAGGAGAAAAAATAAAACAGGAGGAAGCCAATTTTCTCTGGCAAAGTCTGACTTGCAATCTACCCCACTGTAGCAAAGTCAGTGGCTGGGTGGTGGCTGAAGAGTGTTTTTAGACCCTGTGGCAAGTAGATCACTCAGTATATTAGTTACCACAAGACTGGACTCCAGCCATTCAGGTAGTAGACATATGGATTATACTGGTAGCTGTGGTACACAGAAAGGGCCAGAGTAGCCCTGGAGAAGTCACGTTCTTTGAAGGCTGGAATTGCCGAGTTCTTATCAAGTCCACCAAATTCTGAGGCCAGCTGCTTCCTCTTGGTCTTATATCTTCTGTTCTGGAACCAGATTTTCACTTGGGTTTCGGTGAGTTTCAGGTGCTTGGCTAGGTGGGCTCGCTCAGGTGCAGACAGGTATTTCTGGTGATTGAACTTCTTCTCCAGCTCTATGACCTGCATGTGGGAGAAGGCAGCCCGGGAACGCTTCTGCTGCTTTGGGAGTCTCGGTAAGGATTTGGGGGTGTTCTCAGAATGAGAGACGAAGGCCTCTGCCGACTGATCTAGTAGAGAAGCAGAAAGGGGGAGTTATGACCTATTTAAACAATACCAAAAATTTGGGAGGGAGGTGAGGGAAGGAAGGACACACACACACACACACACACACAAAACCTACAACCAAATGGCATGTTTAGGCCACCTTGATCTCCCCAGCAAATCCTGCACTGTAAACCACACAATCACTCTGCACATGGGATGTGTGTATGACAACACAGCATTTTGTGTACTTTCTTGATCTTTGCATTTTGCTTATAAGGCCCCCTCTGAGCCATGCATGTAAAAATGGCAATATACCATACTAAGCAATCATGGATTCCACTCCCACACAAAGAATCCTGGGAACTGTAGTTTATCAAAGCTGCTGAAAGTTGTTCAGAGACCCCTATTCCCCTGCAGAGGTGCCATTCCCAGAGTGGTTTAACAATCAATCCCTCTTCTCAACTTTGGGAGTGGTTGCTCAGCTCTGTGGTGGGACAAGGGGTCCCCAAACACCTCTCAGCACCCTTAACAAACTACAATTCCCAGGATTCTTTAGGGAAATCTG
Organism: Podarcis melisellensis; assembly: GCF_964234715.1. Taxonomy (NCBI): domain Eukaryota; kingdom Metazoa; phylum Chordata; class Lepidosauria; order Squamata; family Lacertidae; genus Podarcis; species Podarcis melisellensis. Next base: position 2,868,354 of record NC_138532.1, read on the forward strand.
TGATTATTTAAATACTGCTTTAGATGTAAGGTGCAAATGGGGCAGTGGGGTGTTGTGGTTAAGAGCGTTGGACTTAGTTGGAGAGATCAAATCCCCTCTCAACCACAAAGCTCACCCTGAGGGACTGTGAGCTGGTCTCAGCTTATTCTGCCTTTCACATGGCAGACTCAGGCAGCAAAGGGACAGGACAGACCGCACCATCTCAGACTGCAAATGGGGCAACGAAAACATTTCTTTAATAGCCCCCATATAAGACGTTTCCTGAAGACTAGCACGGCAGACACTACAGGAACCATGCTAGTTTTCCTCCTGCAGGGACCTCCTTTTTAAAATATGGACAAGACTTTACAAAATTTGCAAAGCAATTCCCCAACACGCAATTGCTCCCCCACTTCGGGACAGACAGGCTTCAATTAGCCGCTGCCCGATCCGTGAGCAGAAGGTCCTGGAGCCCTGCGGGCCAGCTGTCGGTTTCTCCCCTTTCGCCGAGCCCTTGCCCTCCTCCATTTCCCAGCCGCACAACCCCCCTGCCAGGTGGGCCAGGCTAAGCGGCTGCTCCGAGAACTTCCAAGCCCCGAGCGGGGAACTGAGCGAGCTCCGGGCCCGACCCTCCTTCCTCCCCTTACCTGTCGCGCCCGCCGCGCCGGGCTTCTCGGGGGCTTGGCTGGCCCCGGGCCGATCCCTCCGCGCCGGCGGACGCGCCTCCCCGCCGGGCTCCGAGGCGGGAGCGGCGCCGAGGCGCAGGATGTCTCGAATGAGGAAAGAGGTCAGCTGCTTGGGGCGCGCAGCGCCGCCCGGGCGCGCCTCGGGGGCCTCCATCACCCACGGGCCGGAGAGGGGCGCCCCGCGCTCGGCCAAAGTTGTGCTCCCGAGGCCTCCGGAGGGCCATTTATAGCGGGTGGCGGAGGGCAGGCGGGCCCCTCGCCGGGATTGGTGCCTGGCGCTCCTCCCCGCTGCCCGGGAGCCTCTTCACCCATCCTCCTCCTCCTCCTCCGCTGCGATCCTGAGGCAGCGCGCACTGAGTGGGAATGCGCGATTTCTCGCCCGCGCGGGGCGTGCTGCGCTCTTGCGCCCGACTTCTCAGCAGGGATTGGGCAAGGCCGAGGGAAGCCAGTGGGTCGCCCTTCTCCTCCGGAGTCAATTTTGGCGGAGAGAGGATCGTCACCTAAGGCTCTGCGCGCTTATGCTGAAGGAAGCTATTCAGAATTTGGTGGGACTTTCTCCCATGTAATCAAAATGCCAGCCCGACCCCCACCCCCAATTTAACCCCAGAGGTGGAGCTAGATGTGCACCCGCGGGCGGTCAAGTGTCCCTGAGGCGGCACGGCGATGTCACCCCCCCCAGGGATGACACCCAGGGTGGACTGCACCCACTGCACCCCACTTCCTCCGCCAGTGTGGGGAACCCCCAAGGAACACTGAGGGGAGGTCAGAAGGAGAAGATTGAGAGGAGGATCTGGATGCTGAAGGGGCAACAAAGTTTTGGGAGCAGGAAGAACCTGTGAAAGGGAGCAGTTCAGACTCCAAGGCTGAAGCAGAGGAGGGGGACAAGAGACTGCTGAGGAATCCAGGGAGTCTCCCTCTCCTGCTGCGACAATCTCCCCTCCAGCCTTGTCTCCAAGAATACACAGAATAATGAGGAGAGTGGAACAGAGGCCAAAGATGCTCAGATGCTGTTTGAGAGTGCTGGGGAGAGGAGGAGCCCTAGAAGGCAGGGACTGTCAGTCCTGACAACTGCTGCACAGGGGCAAGACCTACTGGGAAGTCGCTGAGTTGTATGTTCATTTCCTTGAATAAAAAGTTGACTGAGCACTGAAATCTGCCTTTGCTTCTTCATGCTGACCTGCATCTGACTCCAGCCCTGACAGCCTGGCCCTTTGGTTCCCCCCCCCCCCCATCCTAACTCTGCTTTAGAAGGAAGTCCCAGTGAAGTCCCAGTGATCTGACCAATGTGCATTGGGGTCACAGCTATAACACAGTGGTGGAGTGCGTGTGTTGTATGTAGGAGGTAACAAATTAGGTCCCTGGCATTTCCAGGTAAGGCTGCTGGGGAAAATCCTTAGAGAGACACTGTCTGTCATTGATACAAAGCCACATGGGAGCACTGGCCTAATTCAGTTATAAGACAGCTTCCCTTGTTCCTATGTGTGGGGTTGCAGCCATGAAGCTCACTTCCACGGATGAATTTGGTGGGGCTTCCTCCCCAGGAAGTATACACAAGATGGCAGCTTTAGGCTTGCAGTCTAGGAGTAACCACAATGGCATCATTCATGTTGTTGTTGTTTAGTCGTTTAGTCGTGTCCAACTCTTCGTGACCCCCTGGACCAGAGCACGCCAGGCACTCCTGTCTTCCACTGCCTCCCGCAGTTTGGTCAAACTCAAGAACACTGTCCCACCATCTCATCCTCTGTCGTCCCCTTCTCCTTGTGCCCTCCATCTTTCCCAACATCTGGGTCTTTTCCAGGGAGTCTTCTCTTCTCAGGAGGTGGCCAAAGTATTGGAGCCTCAGCTTCAGGATCTGTCCTTCCAGTGACCACTCAGGGCTGATTTCCTTAAGAATGGAGAGGTTTGATCTTCTTGCAGTCCATGGGACTCTCAAGAGTCTCCTCCAGCACCATAATTCAAAAGCATCAATTCTTTGGCGATCAGCCTTCTTTATGGTCCAGCTCTCACTTCCATACATCACTGCTGGGAAAACCATAGCTTTAACTATACGGACCTTTGTTGGCAAGGTGATGCCTCTGCTTTTTAAGATTCTGCTTTTTACGATTCTCTGCTTTTTAAGATTTTTATGATTCTATCATTCATAAAATCATAGAATTGCAGAGTTGGAAGGGACCCCAAGGGTCATCTAGTCCAACCGCTTGTGATGCAGGAAGCTCAACTAAAACATCCATGACAGGTGGCCATCCAACCTCTGCTTCAAAACCTCCAAGGAAGGAGAGTCCACCACCCTTCGAGCGAGTCTGTTCCACAGCAAAATAACACCGTATTCCAAATCTTAGCAGTCTCTCAGAGTGAACCAGATGGACCCCTAATGAAACCTTTTGCCCAGTGTGAAATCATCTGTCATGACACTGACATTTTCCTGCCAAGTATGAAAAGAATAACTACTGAATAGTCATGCAAACAAGCTATCATCTCAAGCAAAACTTTCATTGCAGTCACATTATATGTAGTTAGGGTATCAAGCTAGACAAGTCAAGTGTGGTTTTATTTTGAATATGACCAGTCAGCCCCCGTTTTCAAATGGGCCAGTGGCTGCTAAAATGTTAAAGGAAAATACCAGTTTACCATCTTCTAACAGATCAGCCTTCTGCTCTCTCTCTTCTGCCCAGTGCAAGAGAGAAGTGCACCAAGCAAGGCAGATTCCTTTAAAAATGAATGCTGATTAGGAGAGTTTTGAATCTATTGGCATTGGCAAATGGATGAATGACATCATGCATTACACAATTGTGGTGAATAGCAGGATAAAACCATATCCAAAGCAATTTCACATGGTCTCTCACCTCTAACTGTCTCTCATTCACCAACCAGGTATTATATTTCAACAAAGCAATTTTCAAGGGAAAGACAGCCAGTATGCTAAAAACAAGAGCAATGATTTAAAATTACTCCCCCCCCCACACTTTCTTTCTTCGTAAGCCATTTTTTAAAAAAACAACAACAAGCACCCAGTCTTCATTCATTCTGTCATAGAATGTTGTGTATACACAGCATAAGTATCAGGAGTGAGAAGCAACTGCTGTCCTTTCCAGCTGTGCCCCAGATTGCATATAATTCAATGGAGGCCACTGAGATTCAAACCAGCCCCTCTTCCCATAGTCTTTCCCTTATTCTCCTGTACAGGTCATGTTCCTGTAGTTTGTAATCCATGAGATTTGGGTGGATTACAAATTCAATTCCCTTGTATTTCCAGAATGTATTACTGTATTTTTTGCACCCTAACACTCACTTTTTTCCTCCTAGAAAGTAAGGGGAAATGTCTGTGTGTGTTATGGAGGAAATGCCTACGGGTGGCAAGCCTACGGATTTTCCTCCTCTAAAAACTACGTGCGTGTTATGGTCGGGTGCGTGTTATAGAGCGAAAAATACGTTAATTTGGAAAGAAAATACTCATTTCCCATCAAAGCCCTGAAGTGACCCCATGTAAAAAATAAAGACATTTGCACCCACTGTATTAATGCTGCAAGGGACTTTTTTATGTGTGGTTATGACCTACTGTTGGCGGAAGGAGCGAGCCGCATTCCGGTGAGTGAGCCTGTCCTTGGCTGTGATGCTGGCTTTAGCCCTCTTACTGGTCGGAGCTGAAGGAGCTCATGGGCAGAGGGATTGGGAGAGGGAGGCTGGGGAAGATGAAACAGGTTTGAAAAGGCAACTGAAACCAGTTTAGGTTAGATTGCTTTTCAAAACCATTGGGAATTTTTTTTAGAGTAAATGATGGGATTTCACTCATTTTTTAAAAAATGAAGGGATTTCACTCTGCTGAAATTCATCGTTTACAACTTTAAAAAGGGACACAGGTGATTTTCATCTGTGATCTCTGCTGTGGTTGATTTCAAATACTGCGCACATATATCTTAGTCGGGTATTTGTCCCTAAAAAGTGTTAGGAGAAGCATTAAATTTTAAACTAAAAGGAAACTGAAGAAAAATAGAAGATCAAAAAAGACTTAATCCTAATAACACAGGGACAGTAAATTGTAGACTGATGATGGACTTTGAGAAAGTCCCCCAAAATTTAAACTGAAAACTGAAAAAAAAAAACCAAGATTGAGATTTTAAAGAGAATCAGGGAAATTAAAAATAATGGACTGGAAAAGCCAAGAGAAAATGAAGGAATGTGAAGGGGGGAATCAAGTTTTATTTACCTTTCAAACTAATGAGTATTTGGATGAAAAGAAGGAGCACATGAAAGGATACATGGATATGAAGTCTGCTTAAACCAGTGGGGGAATGAGTAGGGAAAATAGAAGGCTTTTCTTTTAAAAAGCCAACTAGAGAAGTCGTTTCATGAATGGAAAGTTTGGGTTTTTGGTTGTTGAAGCTATAAATGTGTGTGTAGAGAGAAAAAAGAGCAAAGAAGACAGGGAGGAGACAAAACTGTTCCTTCTGATTTCATTTTTGCTCAGGTTGCCTTGGAAAGAGAGAAAGACAGGTAAGTTAAAAACTTGCTGAATAGGCAAATAAAGCATTTTGAGGATGAATCTGGTGATGGTGACTGGAGAGTGACTGCTCAGGGACATAGTAAGTCCAGGATCCTGTGGGAAAGTGCTTCCTCTGAGGGAAGTTCCTGAGAGTGGCTAGAGTGGTGGATTAGGACCTGGGAGACCAGAGTTCAAATCCTCCCTCTGCCATGAAGCTCTCTGTCTCTCAGCCTAACCTACCTCACAGGGTTCTTGTGAGGATCAAATGAGGAAGCAGACGAGAACATCAACTCCACTAAACCTTTCCAGCAGAACCTGCAAGATTACAAAAAGATTTGGGAAATGGAGCTCAATTGGTAATTATGGAACAGGCCAGGCAAAATTACCCCTGATGTGTAACGTGATTATCTAGTGGTAATAACCAAGAATTTTGGATTTTATTTTATTTTCGCTAAGCATCTTCTAGGAACAGCTATTTAGCTCATAGGTGAGCCAACACAAAGCGTTGACTCTATACAAAAAACTTGGATCCTCTAGCACTGAAGGTAATATATTTAAAATACCAATTTAAAAAGCAGATCTAGCAGTCAGCTTCCTTTGCCAGTAACTTCCCATCTGGAAACTAGCGCTGCAGTTGAAGGAAGGTAATTCTAAATATTCTTGATTTGTCAGAAGTGGCGACAGGTGCAAATAGGTACCTAACAGGTAAACCTGAAACACTACATCACAATTAAAGTAACAGTGCAGTTGCATGTATTTCGACTGAAGGGCTTCTAGGTGAGTATCTCGTGCTTGGCTTCCACCTGCAGTTCTTGTGCTAAGACACTTTAAAGTCTTAACGTTTTATTTACCTTACAAGCTAATTAGTCAGTGATCTTTTTCAATGCAATGCTTCTGTACTGGTCTCTCCTTTCTGTATATTCCCATCTTAAAATGGAGCCTTAAACTCTGGAATATGTCTCCAGTGTGTCTTGCAAGTGGAGGATTCCAGTGGAGGGAGAATGAATGCTTGAGAAGCGTTGTAGTGAGTAGAGCTGTACTGAAATGACTGGTCTTTCCAGCAGCAATGACAAGATTACATAATCAATGGGAAACGGACGTCAAAAGGTAACTATACAACAGGGCAGGCAAAACTATCACCAATAGGTAACGTGGCTGTGGTAGTAATAACTCTAAATGGCCTATGATTTCACTGACAAATGCATTAAAGGGGTGGATTGTGCTGTATCCATCACCGCTCCATGTGCATCCCTCCCGAAGTGGCGCACTCGATGGAAGAGGACGACCATCCCAGATTGGAGGAGTGTACCGTTCTTCGGTCAAGGGTGTAAGATAGCTGTGCTCCCTGCTATTGTGTTCCATCTGCAACTCTTTCAGGTTGCGGTGACTGAGTTGTCAGAAGAGTCCCTATTCCGTGTCACTACAATGAAGCTCACCTGCAGGTAGGAGAACACGTCTTCTTTTGTTCCAGCCCTTCTTTCCTCTTGTTCCAGCTCCTCCTTTCTTCAGGCTTCCCAGAGCTCACTGTACCTGAAGCAGATCTGTTCCGTTGATGAGAAAGATGCAATGTGCGTAAGAGCTCTTGATAGATCAAGAAAAACCCTGCAGTGAGAGTCACCAGCACTAGGACAGTGCTGATTTAGGTAAATTCACGTTGCACCATTCAGTATTTTTTTCCAGGGCAATGTTTTTTGTATGGGTCTCTCCTTTTCCCCATTTTCTTTTTGGATGGTCTTTTTGCAGTTCTCTCCAAAGATCCTGCAACACTCAAATGAAGCTAGCTCTTCCGGCTGAGTCCCAGAAGTCACAGTGGTAAGAATTTTAAAAAAACACACCACACAAAACTTATTTTCTGCAGGATTGGTGGAAGGGGGCTGGGGACAAACTAGTAACTCTAGATTGTAACCCAACTGAAGGTGCTTGCAGACACATGAAGTCACACCTCAAATGGACAAAGGAAAGGGTGAGCATTGAGCAATCTTTCCTCTTTCCACACCAAGCTTAATGGCAGAGATTTAAATCTGACTCTCATCTCTCTGTTCTGCCCCTCTAGATTAATGGCTTATCTAGCTTCAGTCAAAAATGGCGGTCAAAATGGTATTCCAGGATTGAAGGACATTTAGGTGAGTATCCCTTGCTTGGCTAGGGAGAAAATCTCTGTTGTGTTCCGTCTACAATTCTTTGTGCTAAGACTCTTTCAGGTTGCGGTGACTGAGTCGTCAGAAGAGGCCCTGTTCCGTGTCACCACAGTGAGACTCACCTGCAGGTAGGAGAACACGTCTTCTTTTGTTCCAGCCCTTCTTTCCTCTTGTTCCAGCTCCTCCTTTCTTCAGGCTTCCCAGAGCTCACTGTACCTGAAGCAGATCTGTTCAGTTGACGAGAAAGACACAATGTGAGTAAGAGCTCTTGATACTTCAAGATACCCTGCATTGAGTCACCAGCATTAGGACAGTGCTGCTTTGGTTGAAATGGTATTCCATGATTGACATACATTTAGGTGAGTATCCCTTGCTTGGCTAGGGAGGAAATCTGTATTGTGTTCTGCATGAAACTGTTTGTGCTATGCCTCTTTCAGGTTGCCGTGACTGAGTCGTCAGAAGTGGAAGTCTTTTGCAGCAGATTTCTTTGTAACTCTTAAGTTTGTTTTTTTCCTGAGAGAACATTCTATTTTCTATGACTCAGTAGGGTAGCAATCATTTTAAATGTGCATACGTATACAGCATTTGCAAATTAGTCTCCTCCTTTTTTATTTTTAAAGGCATGTGTCAGTGGTCACTATACGCAAAGAGGCCAATTTCTGCAATTTGGACACTGAGGGGAGGTCAGAAGGAGAAGATTGAGAGGAGGATCTGGATGCTGAAGGGGCAACAAAGTTTTGGGAGCAGGAAGAACCTGCGCAAGGGAGCAGTTCAGACTCCAAGGCTGAAGCAGAGGAGGAATGACAAGGGACTGCTGAGGAATTCAGGGAGTCTCCCTCTCCTGCTGCAACAAGCTCCCCTCCAGCCTTGTCTCCAAGAACACACAGAATAATGAGGAGAGTGGAACAGAGGCCAAAGATGCTCAGATGCTGTTTGAGAGTGCTGGGGAGAGGAGGAGCCCTAGAAGGCAGGGACCGTCAGTCCTGACAACTGCTGCACAGGGGCAAGACCTACTGGGAAGTCGCTGAGTTGTATGTTCATTTCCTTGAATAAAAAGTTGAGTGAGCACTGAAAACTGGATTTGCTTCTTCATGCTGACCTGCCTCCCTGACAGCCTGGCCCTTTGTGTTTCTCCTGATTGTGGGAAGTGCAGTTTGACCCTAACTTTACTTAGGAAGGAGAGAGTGTTGGTCAAAGGCGTCCTGGTAGTTGCCCCCCCCTTAAAGGCTGTAGCTCAGTGGCAGAGCACATGCTTAGTATTTAGAAGGACCCGGGTTCAATTTCTGGTATCTCCAGGTATGGGTGGGCCCAACTCACAATCCCCTTTGATATGATCACCTGTTCAAAACTTGGCATATTGGAGAGATGGCAAAATGGATGGAACTGTTAAAAGATACAAATTCAGAATATTTTAAGGAAGTCTGGAAACCCTTTCTAGTCTAAGTAAAAGGTTATTATTTCCCATATGTGAAGATCACAGTGGATCATCAGTGGATGATCATAGACATATCTCAGCCTGACTTAACCTCACAAGGCTGCTGGGGTGAGGTAGAATGTGAGCTCCTTGGAGGAAGGGCATAATAAAAGTGAAACATAAATAAACAGACACCTGTGTGAACCTTGATCTCTAATCCTTAACTACCATCTTTTCCTCCTCCACAAGGAAGTGGGAATAGAACGAAAAGAACTCAAGAAGCTTGGGTTGGGCAGTGCAGAGAGGGACAAGGAGATGAGGCCATTGTCTCACTGCAGTAGTGATCCCAGGGTGCTCTCATGTATTTCAGTAGTGCTGGTGTCGGGAACCTTGGGGCTGCCAGATGTTGCTAAACTTCAGTCCCCATCATCACTGGTCACTGCACATACTGGGGCTGATGGGAGCTGTACTTCAGCAACATGAAGCAGGTCAAGGCAGGAGATGTTTAGGATCAGAGTTTTCCTTCTCTTAGATGGACTACCTTCCTAGGTGGATGAGCCCCACCTGCCCCTCACTGCCCTCTACAGCACATGCAGAAACCGCCTTTTTGATGGTTGGACCCACTCTCGGTCTCGTCTGCTCAATCAGCCAGCCATAGCCTACCTTCACGTGCAGGGGAAGTCTCTAACTGACAGAGGGTTTGAGACCCAGGGTTTGGTTTAGCCAGCCAGTCAAAGCCGTTCCTGGGATGTGGTCTCTGTCACATGCTGGCAGCTTCTAGGAGCCACAGGTGAGAGGACAAAAAGGTGGACAAAATACCCCAGATCACAGCACAATGTGTTCCCCACTAGAGGGACAACCCCTCCCCTAACACCCCATACACCCCCAAAAGGAGGGCTATAAATGCTATATATATATATAAGATTGCCCAACTTTAAGCCACGTCTGGCTTAAATGGGCTAGAACAGCAGTGGGGATCATTTGACCTTCTGGATATTGCTAAACCACAACTCCCATCTGCCCTAGCAAGCATGGCCACTGGCCAGGGTTGATTGGAGCTGTAGTTCAGTAACATCCATAGAAGGCCAAATGGTCCCCATACCTGAGCAAGATAGCACTCCAGTGAGACAGGGAATGGGTCACTTTCAGCCTTGATTTCTGAGATGCACAAACTGATTGAACTGTAGGTGCTCTAGTTTACTGTGTTTATTATTAGGTGTGGGGAATTGAGGGTTGCATCCCTTTCTGGGCAACCATCCAAGGACCACATGCCAGTGGTGGTGCAACAAATGTAGAGGGCTGCCACACGGACATGTCCCTCTCTGTCTATCCTCCATCCAGACATGCAAGAATCCCTTCCAACTCTACAAATTCTATGATTCTCTGACACTTTCCAAGCAGGCAAGAACCCTCAAGAACCCTGGAAATGCAGGGTCAGTAAAGGGCCTTAGGGAGAGTTCTGATGGGAAGGCCTCCGAGCCTGAGATTCCCCACTCCTGGTTTAAGGTGTCTGGAAGTGGGCATCCCTGCTCACCTAGCATCCTTTGACTTCAGTCCAATGTCAATTGTAGCCTCTACAAACCCCTACACTAACATTAGACAACAGAACGAAAGAATAATCCCCCCAACCTCAAGATGTCCAAGACAAAATAGCCTTTCACTAAAGGTAAATGAACTGTGAAAAAACCTTTTATGAATGGAAAGTGGAGGTGATAGTGTACCATTCCCTGTTTATCTGTTTGTTTTGTAACATGAAAAATATTTAATAAAAACTATTTTTTTAAAAAAAAAAGGCATGCAGATCGACACCAGCTGTGATTCCAGCTCCACGAGCTCATTTTGTAATGCTGTATATTAGGTAGGCATTTTGTGGAATGCTTTCAGCAGACTCTGTCCACCCTCTAACAATTCACAACGGTCCCTTCCCTTCCCCACCCCAGCGGCCAGTTTTGCATCCTGAGCCACATCTTTAGGAAACTTCAGTAGCCTTCTAATAACTCGACCCCTGGATCCCAGTAGCAGCCACAAAGGAAAGATTTATGAAGCAATAGGAAACCAACAGTATTATTTTGAGAGCACTTTGCCATCACCCTGCCCTGCAGCAAGACCTTCTCCAAGCTCCAGTCCCTGCCCCCAGCTTCTGGAGAGCAAATTAAGACCCATGGCCAGCTGTCAAAATGATTAGATGGTCCGCAGGCTGGGTGGCCTGCACAATGCTGCCTCCCCAATCTGCTCAACCGCTTAGCTACCCTCTTTCACCTGTAATACACATTGTGAATGTTTGCTTTACAGCTGCGGGAAATGACCTTCTCACACTCTGACAGGGAGTGTTGTTCGGGAGGATGACATGTGCAACCTGAGATGTCCAGCCATGATCCACCATTTATCTTGCCGTTCAACTTTGCTGGGACTGAAACAAGGATACTAGAGTTACTGGTTCCTCAGATGGACCCATCTTTTGGTATCCATTTATTGGCAAGACCTCTTTTGTTCATCTGTGTCTTTGGAAGATACTCTGATGGAGTTCAGAAGATCCATTACCAGTGTACTGGGTGACACCTGTGAGCACATGGGAAGGTCATTGAATGATGGATGACTGATCTATTGCAGCCATTCTCATTTCCACCCCTGCCAATGACCACTTGAAAACTTCTGGGAGTCTTAGCAGACCATTCAATAAATGTTTCTGTTGTTCCGTAAATCAAAGTTCATATATAACTCATGTTTTCATAATATAATCATAGTCTTGCTTTTCTATTGCAATAGATGCACCTTCTTTCTGAGCAAAGTGTCATCAGAAGAAATAATAATAATAAAGGACAGGACAGGGCAAACTGCACATATTCCTGACTGATCTGCAATCTTTCTGCAGACCACCTGGATGCAGTTTGTGGACCACCAACGGCCTGCGAATCTTCTCAGGAACTGCTCACCACTGCCCCATGTGGCAAGCCACGTCACTACAGCTTATCATGGAACAGAAGGCGTATAAAAGAACTTTGCCTGAGCAACAAGCTCTCCGTGATCTCTTGCATCATGTCTTGTGTTATCTGGTCTTGCTCTTTAGTCTAGGCTTATTCTACTGCTTCCACTGTCCCCTGTTCCAGATTCCTCTATGGGTTTGATTCCTTAACTGGAGAAGGGCTGTAGCTTAGTGGTCAAGTACCTGCTCTGCATGCAGAAGGTGCCAGGTTCAACCCCTGCCATCTCCAGCTTGGGCTGGGAAGGACTTCTGCCTGAAATCCTGGGGAACTGCTATCATCCAGTGTAGATGATATTGTCCCAGATGGGCCAACGGCAGCTTCCTGTGTTCTCTGACCTGACTTCCTGCTTGCCCTCAGTTCCTGGCTCCTGAATCTCTCCAGACCTCCACCCAAGGCCCACCTCAGACAGGACCAGAGACTCTGAAGCTCTGATCAGCTGTATTTTTATTGTTATATGTTACTTTACTCTTCTTTTTGATTGGATTTCCATTTTCTGCTCAGTGCTTTGAGGGCCCTTTAGACCCAAAAGCTGGAATACAGGCATCCCCCCACTAATGCAGCACCAGGAAACAAACAAACAAACAAACAAACAAACAAACAAACAAACAAACTCAAATCTGGAAATGGCAGAAGAGAGCTGGAAAGTCCTCTTGGCTAGGAAGGAGACCCTTCCTAGAGCCCAAAGCGGATGCCAGTGAGTCCAAAGTCTAGAAATAAAGATTTAAAATCTTTAAACAAAGAACTTATGGGCTCCAAAATGAAACTTGGGAGCACCTGCTACTGCCATGCTACCTCACTCAACAGGGGTTGGATGGGAAGCTGTACTGCAGCGGGATTGGCTGCCCTGTTCCATGCTCTTTCTGGCAATCTGGAGACAAAGGTACAGTGTAAAAGAAAAAGGTATTTCTGATGCCTCTTAAATTGCCCTAGTTCCCCGCTTACACACATTTCGCTTATGCATGCGGGGACCCAGATCGTAGTGAGGAGATCGTAAGTGAGGAGTCACCTGTATATAAAATCAATTTGCTCTTGACTTTCTGACCATATGGTTCAGCCTTCCACTGGCATTTCCTTGCAGTTCTCAGAGGCTACAGAAAAATGGTGTTAAGTGCATGGTGGTCCAGTGTGGCAGAGTGTTTGGCCTATTTATATAAATAGTGATCTGCCACTTTCTGGCCCATAAACACAAATGAGCAATAATGTTTGCAAAATATAATCAGCAAACCACACTACCGATAATACTTCAAGAAGCCATTCATGTTAGGATTTGCTTTTACCCTAATGTGAGATGCTTATTAAGAACACAGTAACAACTGTCCTCTTGCTGAGGATCAGAGGATGTTGAAGAACTTCCCAAAGTTCATCTGTGAAGCTTGCTGGGGGGAGTCACTGTCTCTTAACCCACCTCACAGGACTTCTTGCGAGGCTAGACCACCACTCTGGGCTTAGGAACACAGGAAGCTGCCAGACCATTGGTCCATCTAGTTCAGGACTGCCTGCCCTGACTGGGGGAGTGACCTCATGGAAGGAGCGTTTTCAGCCCTTGGAAGTCTTGCAAGTGACTGCAGGAGAGGGACACTAAGCAACATCATGGAAGGGGTGTTTCTAGAACCAAGGTGAAACTGTGAAGCTCCCTTGTTATTTTTGCTATTGGGTGCTGCATTAAGCAATCTTATATTTACAGTATCAGAATGTGGGCTTTGGTGTTTCTGCTATTATTTTGCTATGAAATTATTATTATTTTGCTATGTTATGAAATTGTTGCTACTTTATTATGAAATTACTTTTGTAGCTTTTGTCTGAAATCCATCCCTGTTTCTTTGTTGCGAGCCACTTTGAACATGATTTTTGTGTGTGGAAAAGCGGCATACGAATAAGAGGAAGGACGGAAGGGGTGGTGGCAGTGGCTCTCCAGGGTTTCAGACAGGAGCGCTTCCCAACTTACCTGGAAAAGCCGGGGGGGGGGACCTGGAGCTTTTTGCATGCCTGGTAGATGCTCCACCACTGAGCTACAGCTTCTTGGAAGGAAGATGTGTGGGATACAAAGGAAATGAATGAACGGTGGGCTTTATAGGACACATGGAAGGTTTGAGGTTACAATGACATGCATGCTTACTTAGGAATAATTCCCACTGAGGCTTCCTTCACAATGAGCATGCATATATTTGCTCATGGCTCTCATAAATCTGAATCCGCTCTGCTGGAATAAGGAAATGGAAAAGCTGAAACCACAGCAAACTCCTTAGTTAGTCCATACCAATACAAATTGTGGCAGGTTGGGTTTTGGAACTTGCAAGAAGCTCACCCTAGAGATTTGTTAGAAATGAGTGGGTAGGAAAGTTCCTACAACTTTTCATGGCCTTGTAGCCAAAGCAGTATCAATCAATCAACTTCTTTGTCAAAAGTCCATCTTGGTCATAACAAAATATACACGTCTTCTGTACTAATATACTAATTCCTACCAGAGAGGAATGGCAAACCAAAATAATGGACTATGCTGAAATGGCAGAACTGACTGGAAAACTCATGAACCAAGAGGACAAAAAAATTACAAAAGAATGGGGGAAATTTATAAGTCTCTTAAGAGGCTTTCTGCTGTGCTGCGCTCCTTACTGTGTGTAGAGGGGCTATCGCTGGTATTGCCTGTTACTGCCACTGCCGCCAGTTTTCTTTTGTTAAACTCCCCCTTCCTTTACTCAACTCATTCCTGCCATTCATGGCCAACCCGTTCATGTTTTTTAACATCGCTGCCAGAGAATTTCCGTGCTTTGAGTGCTGGGGAGAAAGGTTTTGGTTACAAGGGGTCCTGCTTCCACAGAGTGATTCCTTGGTTCATGTGCCAGGGGGGTGACTTTACTTGTCATAATGGAACAGGTGGTAAATCAGGTGGTACAGTGAGAAGTCTGCTGGTGAGAACTTCGTCCTCCAGCACACCAGTGCTGGCATCTTGTCTATGGCAAATACTGGTCCCAATACAAATGGGTCTCAGTTCTTCATCTGCACTGCTAAAAACTGACTTGGTTGGCCAAGTCAAAGAAGGAATGAATATTGTGGAAGCAATGGAGCGCTTTGGGTCAAGGAACGGCAAGACAAGCAAGAAGATCACCATCTCTGACTGGGGGCAGCTGTCATAAAATTCCTTTGTCTTAGCAATCAACCATTTCTTCTGTAGCTGGGGTCAGTCCCCAGTAATCCTTGTGCTCCTGACTTACTGCTGCTTTTCTGTTGGGTTTCAATTTCTGCTCCTACACAAGTCCAGCTGGACGGAAGACAACTTTGTTTGCAAAGTGAAATAAAACAAGTTAAACCACAAAAAAGTCACTTAAGAGACCACTGTAAGTAGATGGAAACATTGGCAGGATTTTGATCTCACTTGTAGTGTAACAATTACCATGGATAATATGGATTGATATGAAAATTAGATTATGGAAGAATATGCAGTTCTAAATGTTCAAAATGGGACCCAAATGGAGGAGGTTGGGGGTCCCGAGATTCAGAGGAATCTCTGATATATATTTGGATTTTTATAACTTTGTATATGTAAAACCAAATAAAAATGATTTCTGGAAAAATAAAAAAAAGGATTTGGAGTGAGTGCAGAGCCCCATCTCTGTGGAGAGTGAAGCCCCAGGGGTTTGTCTGGCATGCCAGCACTCTGCTGCCGGAGCTATTAGTCATATTAGTAAATAGAATATCTCAGCCCATGTGCAGAGTGCCACCCCAACATCTGGTGGTGAGGGATTAGCAGTCCGAGGTCAGAACGCTCATCCCCAACAACCCAGTTTTTAGGGGAATGAAATGGGTCTTTTTAATCCCAAAGCAGAAACACTTGTCCTGCATTTCTGGGCCTAATTCAAAATGCTTGTTTAAGCCTATGAAGCCTTGGCACACTAGTTCCTGGTGGGCACCTCTTCCCAGATGAGCCTGCCTGGGATTTAAGAGAACCCATAGAGGCTGCTGAACACTGCAGCGTGTTTAAAACACACACAGAGATCAAGGACAATATTTTTCTGCAAGACTGCCTCCTTGTGGCCGAAATCTGCATGACACAATTTTTATAAGGGATTTTTATAACTCCCTTAAAACACTTCCACCTCAGTCTTGCAGCAGGTGCAAGTTGCTTGGCAGATGTTAAGAGAAATCATAAGAGGTGGCTTAGAAGAGGATTTAATAGATGATTTGGGCAGGCATCCGAAGGTAAATGCTGTGTAAATCTAATGGATGCACTACCAGGCTGTGTTCTAAAGTAATAGTATAGCAAGCACTTTTGAGTGTTCAGAATACTTTGCATGCATAATTGTGTGGAAATACTGTGTTGTGATTGTGGGTGGGGTTGTTTTTGCTGCTGCTGTTTTTATTGCAGCAGCATTGCCACTATCATCATAATCTATTAGTCACTTTCCCTCACAAAAACTGACCCAAAGTGACATACAAACATTGCAATAGTACAAACATAATGTTCTGTATATGCTGTAACCTGTCCTATGATGTTCTGGTGAAGAGCAAGTAAGAAAACACAAGGAGTAGTAGTAGCAGAAATAGTTATTGTTGTCCTTCTGACAACTATGAAAAATAGCTCAGTATTAATATCCCCATACTGCAGGTGGAGGGAGGAGGACTAGGCTTCCTAGTCCATTCATGGTGAAAGTAAGATTCAAACCCTTGGCTGCTTGTTATACCAGATCTTCACCAAGATGCCCTAAGAATTATTTTGGGGCGCCTGCCATTTTCTGGCATAGGCAGAGAAATGGCTTCAACAGGCTGGCTAAATCGGGTGAGGGCATTTGATGAGTCTCTAGCGACTTCCCCTCCTCTAGCAATGAGTTAGCGACTTCCCCTTCATGCCAAAGCAGGCTCTGGTGTTTAGAGCAGACAAGAACATTAATGGGTCCAATGGTCAAGAAAGCAGTTTCTGCATGTGCTGTAGAGGGAAGTGAGGGGCTGATGGGGCTCATCGACCTGGGAAGGGAGCCCACCTAGGAGAAGGGAAACTGCTGCTGCCCCGTGGGAGATCTTCAGGAGAAGAAAAGGCTACTGAGTCAGACCATTGGTCTGCAATTGCATTGCTATCTACTTTGTCTGGTAATGACTCTCTAAGCCAGAGGTTTTTCACAACTCTGCTGAGCAGGCAGTGGTTATAGAAAGCACTTGAAATATGCTCAGAGGCATTATCTTCTCATACACCTCAGACCTGAGGTTAAATGCTACAAAGTCTTGACTCAGGTTAAGTCCATATTTGCCCCATTGTCTGTTTCCAATTCTGGAATTTATCTCTGATGAATGAAGAATATTTCTCTCTTGACTATTAACTTAAATGTGTATAATTCTAGTGGACCATGGTTATTATTTGGAGATAGATCCCATTGGGTTGGGTCCAGACTAACAGTGTCTCCTCCTAACCATGTCTACTCAGAAGTAAGTCATATTGAATACAGTTGGTATATCTCTGGGAAAGTGGGGTTAGGAGTGCAGCCTAAGTTAACGGAATTTAGTTTCCATTGAAATTAATAGGACTTTAATTTAGCTTCAACCCATTGATAGCAGAAAGGTAGGGTTGCCACCTTTGTTCTGGAAAAATGTGAGGCAGGGCAGTTGAGGGAAGATTCCCCCCCCCCCCAATTTGGCACTGAAGTGATTTCAAAGCAATCCATTACAATCTATTGCCGCATAACAGGACCTTTCACACATCCTTTCAAACACAGGCATTTGGAGAGAATCCCTAACTTGGCAGAAAGAGAGAGGGAGGGAGAGAAAATGAGGCAGAGGAGGAGGAGGAGGAGGAGGAGGTGGAGGAGGAGATGACCTGAAATACAGGACGAAACAGTAATTATACAGGATGTAGCATTTTGCATTGAAATACAGGCAATCCTGTATTATACAGGATAGGTGGCAAACTTAGACTTGACTTCAAGGGAAGCAACATAGCAGAAAGATACTGGCCTTAGGGTCACCATACATCAGGAATTTCCTGGACATATCTGGAATACTGCAGTTGGAAGCAGAAATTGCTAAAATGTCCGGGAAAATCCAGGTGTATGGGAACCCATGTTGGCAAAGGCATTGTGCTCCTTGAAAAGAGGAGCCCCAGAATGCATCACTTCACACTTGTTGACAGTGAATTACATTTACCATTTTACTGTCCATTCACTCAATTTGGAGAGGTCCTTTTGCAATCTTTTTCTTTTTTTTTGCTTTAATGCCCTTGAGCAATTTAGCAAACTCAGCCCCTTCACTGCTCAGTCCCAGCAAGTTAAAAAGCACAGATCCCAATACCAACCCTCAGAAGGGACAGCAGCTAACTGCAAACCTCTGAATAATCTTCCCTAACTGTCAGCTTTGGGTCCCCTTACACTGCTGGACTAAATTGAATTTGTCCTCTTGTCCTTAATCATCTCTGACAAAAGAGCAGTGTTTCCCAAACTTGGGTCTCCAGCTGTTTTGGGATTACAACTCATGGGAATTGTAGTCCCCAAACAGCTGAAGGCACAAGTTTGGGAGACACTGCCATACAATGTTTCTTCACTGCCTGGAAACTCTTTCAAGCTTTCAATTCATTTACATAGCAGGGGTGAAGGACTTGTGGCCCTCCAAAAATTGTTGGACCACAACAGGCATAGGCAAACTCCAGCCCTCCAGATGTTTGGGACTACAATTCCCATCATCCCTGACCACTGGTCCTGTTAGCTAGGGATGATGGGAATTGTAGTCCCAAACATCTGGAGGGCTGGAGTTTGCCTATGCCTGGACTACAACTTCCATCAGCCCTAGCCAGCATGGCCAATGGTCAGGGATGATGGGAGTTGTAGTCCAGGCCCCCATGTTCCTTACCCCTGCTGTATCTTTTTTTCTTAAAGAGCCCCTGCCAGTTAGAGCAAACAGGACTGGGCTAGATGGACAAACAGCCTGATGTGGTCTACTAGAGCAGCTTCCTATGTTCCTGTGCACAGTCCTAGTGCCATTTCCCTGCCTCCAGACTCCCTCTATGCACCATTATGAAATGCGGCTAATGCTGACTGCAGAGCTCAGTGCCAGATTTATGTATAAGCTAAACAAGCTTTAGCTGAGGCCCCCACTCTCTTGGCCCCCCCCAAAAAAAAATTTAAAGGAAAAAACCTGTATGTACATTTCAAAAATATAAGATTAAAAAAAAAACAACCTACATACAGCAACAGTGTTTGGTGTTGTGTAGGCTCCTATGATGTAAGTCATAGCCTGCTCCCTAAAATATCACTGGTTTGCCTATTTCTTCTACATACAGTGGTACCTGTAAAAACAGTGACAATTTGTTGTTGACAAAGGACAGCTGGACATATAAAGGGCCCCATTACCTTCAGTAGCTTAGGGCCTCATCCAACCTAAATTCAGCCCTGGCAGAGCTCCATCATCAAGCAGTTTAAGTGATGAGAAAGTCACTTGAATGAGATGCCAGAAGCAGCACCAACTTGGCCAGGAGATGGCGCCAGAGGGATGACTTGTGTTATTTCATGCCCTGATTAAAGGCTGGCATTTGTTCTTCTGCAAAAGACAAGGCTTGCTTGCCCCTTTGTGTGACACTGGGATTTTTCACAGTGGTCTGCCCTCAAAGCAAACAAAAAAAGAGAAAAGAACACAAGATGGACACAATGGGTTGCTTCCTTGGTCGGTTGCTTCCGATGTTCCTTGACGTCCTCTTAACCTCGTGTCTCTCGTTCTCGCCCTCACCCTCGCCCTTGTGCGTGCTCTGAATTGAGGGAAGCCAGTGCCGGCTGCTGGTGCCTATTGAGACTGGCTGGGCAGAAGGCAGGGAGACCCACAGCAGTTGGCACCAGAACCAGGATTGGCAGAGCCAACAGATTCCAGTTTTGCCCCCATTATCTTCCTTGCTGAGCTCTTAATATCTCTTTTAATCTCAATATGGTTACAGATCTGGGGGTAACAGAGTTTGAGGGTGCAAGGGAACCCATAACTGCTAGAGTTAAGGGATGTTAAGGGATGTTAGAAATTAATAAATGGTAGAATTTAGATGCTATTTGGAGTATTGAAGGCAAGGTGAACTCCATGTGTGGCTGGGAAGGCCAGAACCATCTCAGCAGGCTGGGGCCTGGTGCAAGGGTCAGAGAGAACTCACTGAGGACTGAACAGTTGTGAGCCCAGGAATTTGTTTTAAATATCAGAGCTGAACTGAACTCACAGTCATTCTGCACAAGAATCCACACCTGGTGACCCCCTCCTCCAGATTTCTTCATTTCAGTAGTATAAAAGGGGGTGGGATACAAGTTCTAGTTGCTGTTGTTAAACAGCTGGAGGCAAGAGAACCCCGTCACCTTGCACATTTTCTTCAAATCACTCAGAGATCCTTTTCTGACTTCCACAAGAGCAAGGAAATAGAATAAGGGCAAGAGGAGCATTGAGCTATCCAACTTCTTTGGCTTGAGGACTTGAAGCAATTTCCTCTATTTTTGCACATTACTTTCACATATATTTCTATGCACACATCTACCCTTTGTACATGTTATTTGGCTGGAGAACTGCAGTGCAAAATTTAGGGATGCCCACATTTTGGAGGATGGCTGTGTTTTGGTTCACATTCCTGTTTTGGGAACTGTGGATTGGGCAGGTTGGCCTTTACGTGCAAACATAATCAGAATCTTTTCCTGTCCATAGTAGAGAAAATGTGTCAGTAAAGGATGGCATTCTTTTTCTTCTTCTCCAAACCTCCTTTAGAATATCAGGAATGTATACCATATGTTTGTGCCTTTGTTTTCTTTTTTAATTGGAAGCATTTATTTAATTCTGGAACAAAGATCACTTGGTGAGGAATAATGAACTAAACTATTTAGGCTCCAAAGAGAAAGGAAATTGCTTAATTTCTCCCTGACGTCCTTTTGTGGGGTGTGTGTGCACACGCTGGGATTCTCAACATGATAGGATCTAAATAAAACACAACCTCAAAGAATTAGCACAACTGGGGGAAAATGCATCATTCATTAGGAACGATTAAATTCCATAGATTTCCATGTGTCAGCCCCCTCATCCTTCTTCCACCCCCTTTAACTATGCACATGTTTGAAAATGAGCAACATTCTCCATCTCAGCTCATACCCTGGGGAGGTATGTAAGGCATGAGCAAATGATTAGGAGCCGGCATTCTGCGAGAAGCAGCTCTGGAATACTTTGGGCGCTGAGGACATGGCAAAAGTATTCACCCTGGTGGCTGGTTCCAGACACTGGTGACTTTGATCAAAAATGCTGCTCAGATGAGACTGTTTCCCTGTCACGCATACCTCACCTTACGTTGCGAGTGCTCCTACAGTTAAGGCAACTAGCAAAACCCAGGTTCCAGCACTGTACCTCTTGGGATTCTCTAGCTTATAAAAATGGCACCTGCTGCAGTAACAAGTTGAAATTTGGCATGCATGATCTACTTGATGACGTCTACTAAAGTACGAAATTTCAAAATGATTCAATAAAAGTGGCCACAGGTACAGCAAGTTTAAAATTTAACCATTTTTATGGAGTTATTAAAAAGCATTTCCAGTTTTAGTGAAAACCACTTTATTCTGGATAGTTGGTCTTTGGTTTGGTGAAGCAACTCGATGCAACTCAAAAATTATTAACGTTTTCCTACCCAGTTAAAGTCTCTGGAAAACAACTATTGGCAAAATAGTGTTGTGGGTGCCTGAAAACAGAAGTGAGGCCAAAGCCGTCTAGCTGATGCCATGTGCAGTGACTTTTCCTCTAGTTGTGAAACATTATAGTGAGGTGCAGTGGTTAGAAGAAGGCTCTCCAACCTTTGTGAGGCCATTTGGAAACCTTAGAAAATGTCAAGGAAGAACCAGGCCCCATAACCATGCCCCCCCACTGCATCTCTCCTATCCCATAGGTCACTAACCCACTAACGTCAACAGCAAACAGGCATGGGTCAACCCATAAGAGGATTCCTGTTCTTCATAAGGCAGCAGAGGACCAGGATAACGTGGGACATCTTGCCTGGTCCCAGGCCCTCCATCCTCCCCATCTGGCTATGGGCCGGAAAGGCAAAGGTCCACAGAAGGTAAGTTGGGCAGGCATAGCCTTGCCAGTTAGCTCTGTTGGTTACAGCACAGTGCTGATAACACCAAGGTCAAGGGTTTGAATATGGGTGCATATTCCTGCATTGCAGGGGGTTGGACTAGATGATCCATGGGGTCCCTCTAGGATTCTGTGAATAAGATTGTGATACTGCATTATTGCTAATCATAGGCATGTCTGTTAAGGTATCAATTCCCAGCTTTGCAGAAACAAAAACACCCAGCATTTTTGTGCTATATATAGCTTTGCTGCACGGGTGTTCATGTGTGGTCGTTTCTGATACATCTACAGTATTTCTAGGTTGTGGTGTGACCGACCCCACTGCCCCCAAACAGAAGGGTGCTTTATCCACAGAAGCCCTCAAAAGCATAGATGCTATTTAGACAAATGTGAAGTTTACTGTTCTGTAAGCACAGGCTTAATGGCTAAAAAAGAAAAGGAAAGTGTATTTAGGTTTGGGTGTCTGGTGCCACCACCTTCCATTTCAGAGGAGGGTAAACCTCTGGCAGATCCAGCCACTTCTCCCCCTTGTTTAATTCATTTGTGGTAACCACAAGCTCCCCCAAATAACGGGGAGAGGAGAAGAAAGCAAATAGAAAGCAAATTGTGTTGCCACATCCCTTGAGCTCCCCTTGGGTGTATGCATTCCCCTTGTTCCCACACCCATAATTACAACCATGGAGGTCCACAGGACCCCTCTGGAGAAACCAGCTTGAATCATATGCACGGCACAAAGAGATCTTGAAATATGGATAGGAACACAGGGAACTGCCTTGTTTCAAGTCAAACCACTGGACCGTATAGCTCGGTACTGTCTTCACTTCCTGACAGTGACTTTCCAGGGTTTCAGACATGTCTGTTCGAAAGATGCTGCCAGCCAATGGACTGTCTTGGTGCAAGGCAGCTTCTTATTTCCCTAATCAACTGACTTCAGAAGCTGCAGGTTTCCTCGGCCTGGAGGCCACTACATGCAAAGATGGCAGCCCTCTCCTGGCTACCAGCTGTTCTACCTGCCCTGCTTGGATTTGACAGAATCTCCTGCATTGTAGAGTGACTGGCTCCAGGAACTCCATCAATATAATTGTTGACATTCTATTTATTACCTGCCTTTCATGATGAGGCATATCACAGCAATGTAAAATACATTTAAAACGGTTTAAAACAAATTGCAATTGCAACTAGAGTGGGTCCTAAAAGTCCTTCAGAACTGCAACTCCCATCTTATGTCCCGCCCCTTGTTGTGAACAAATAAAGAAAAAACAGCAAAAGCAAACATCAAATTTAAATGACAAATGTGATTGCGACAAATAGAAAATAAAACAGATGGGATTTTAATGAATCAATAGCAAAGCACAAGTCTTTAGTGACAGAAAAATAATAATGAAACTTTTTTTAAAAAAATCCTCTTGCTCACCCCTAAATTTATATCATTATTTCATACAGATGCTCCTTGTAAGACTGCCAAATGACCAGAAAACTGCTCTGGCCTGCTCCTGTGCCTTTATCCATACCTCATTCTGAAGTGATCAGCAGCTGATCATGGCATTGTCACCTGCAAGCTGAGCTGCTCTTAAAGGAACAGAAGTAAGGTCTGGTAAAAAATAAATCAATCACAAGCTTGCTCCCAGGTGAGCGTATGGTCATGCCACCATGAAGGCAACCCCTCCTGCTTCAGGGAAGAGTGAGCTGGCCCTGAAATTCAGAGTTTAACTAAGGACAGGATTTGGTCTCTTCATTCCCCAGGCCTCACTCCAACTTGTCCCTCAGTGCCTTGTTTTGTGTGAGAGAGCCTGCAAGACTATTGCGGCATTGTGTTGTCATCCGCCCCGCCCCCCGCACTGATGTAGAGCAGAACATCTCGAGTTTCAATGTGTTATTCAGTTGCACCATTCAGAAATAAAGCTATTGACTCATAAGGGCTTTGCAAAGAGTGCTGGATGCTAAACTGGATTATGCAATTGTCTCAGGCCAGCCCTCATCACCTGTAGCAAAATGAGAAGAGGCTGCTGGAACCTATCGAGGCAGCATTTGTCTGCTCTTAGAGGCTGCCATGCCATTATATGTTGATTTTAGGCACTGTTATACTGCTTAATTATTAGAATTTACACGCAGTGCATATATAAAATAAACCATACTGATATTAGCATAGACATAATCAAAAAGCCGAACAGAAACCCAACACTACCTTAAAGTGCTTGTCAGAATAAGAAGGTCTTTGTCATGCTGGGCATTCAGCAAGGAGGGTGCCAGCCTAATCTCAATTGGGAAGGAGTTCCACAGGCTTGAGCCCAAAACGTGTAGTAGTGACTAGACAAGGATAGAAGGCAGTGTTTCTCAAACCGGGGTCCCTAGCTGTTATTGGATTACAACTCCTATCATCTCTGACCACTGAGCCAGTGCTTTGTTAATTAATACAGAAACATTGAAGTCACTGATGCTGCACAAAATAGGGTTGCCATATCTTGAAGAGCGAAGAAGAGGACAGCCCCAGCTGCTGCCAGCCCAAGCTGGGGAAAGGGGTGCACTGGTGCGCTGGTTCACGGCCAAACCCACGTGCCTCTTTCTCCAGCTTGGGCTGGCAGTGGCTGCGCCATGCAGAGCAGCCCAAGTCCAAGCCGCCTGAGCCCAACCCCCCCCCCAACACGGACATTTCCTTTAAAATGTAAAAATCCACCCGGATGGCATGTTTGCCCCCCAAAGGAGAACATGTCTGGGTTTTCCTGGATGCATGGCAACCTTAGAAGGCATTGGTGTCCATTTGCTTCCTTAAAGCAGGAGTGGGGAACCCTCTTAAACCCAAAGCCTGCATTCTGTTCTGGGCAGCCTTTCAAGGGCTACATGCTAGTGGCAGGCAGGGCCAGGAGTGAAAGGGGGAAGTGCAATAAATGCCAATTTTGCCTTCATGCAGTATGCTGGTTTCTATATATGGTTGTCCACATCTCTCCAACCAGGCAAGCAAGAGGGACCTTCAGAGTTCAAGGACAGTCCCAGCCAGGCAGGAACACTTGGGGCGCAGAGCAGCACCAGGGAGGGCTGTGGCTTAGAGAGAAGGGGCGTTGTTGCAGACAGTTCCGAGGGCCAGATTGAGAGATCTGGAGGGCCATATTTGCTCTCCCTATCTCTGAAGTTCCCCATCTCTGCATTAGAAGATGGGAGGGAGCAGGATACCAGGAGAACAATTTCTCAGGGGCAGAAAAAGAAGGGTAGAACTGCTGCTATGCCTCCTATGAATTGGCTGAAGAGACAGCCAAGCAGCCAAGCATTGTCCCCAAGGACCTTCCAGCACTTCAGAGTAGTCCTGCTGCCTTCTAAACACATATCTAAGAACATGTGCACTGAGCACTCTATAAATCATTGATTCTGTCCAGAAAGTCTTACCATTTTGATAAGCTGATGGGAAAACATGGAACTTAGCACAATCTGCTTAATAAAGTAAGATAAAGAGTGGCTGTCCATCATGTGGCAGCCCTGAGATGTTGCTGGACTTATGGCTCCCACTGGCCTTGGCCACTGGCCATACTGGCTCAGGCTGATGATGGGAGGGAGATGGTGCCCAACAACATCCCACTCGATGACTTTCATTTGGGAAAGGCTGCAACAGAGGAAGAGGATAAGGGAGAGTTAATGGTAGCAGTCCATGCCCAGGAAAGGAGCCGTGTGCAGGCATCATTCCTTCACTTCCTGACATTCAGGCTGTGAGTCCCATCGCATGCAGAGGCAAAATGGCAGCACCTGTGCAAAAGAGAGAGAGAACTTGGGAAGCCCAAGTTTTGTTCAAGTACAAAAAAATAAAACCATTAAGGGGGATTCCTCAGAAACAGCCCCTAATTCAGTAGGCATTTAAAACCAGAATCTTTCAAATTCACCCTTTCTGAAAATATGTGAACAGCTATCCTTCAAAATGTGCACTTACCTGAATTTTGTGATGAAGCTCTCCAACCAATGTTTGCAAAAGTGCATATATCAGGGGAGTGTGCGTAAAAATGAAGACATTAGTGGAAATAACTAAATGCATTGTTTTAGGGGCAATTGCTTGTAAAAATATGTACATTAGTCAAAATAACATATGTGTTTACTGGGAGAAATTCACACTAAAAATTTACAAAACTGCTGGAAAAGGTGGAGAACTGAATTTAAGATCAAAAAAATGAGAAGTTGAGAGAACCCAATTTGCCAGCCCTGCCATGCTCAGTAGCCAGGGCAATAAGTCCAATGGTACTTACTCCCTAGCAAGTGTGTTTTGGATTACAGCCCAGACCTTTAAATTTGCCTTTATTTTGTACAGCAAAATCTGCTAATAGCCACGGGCATGGACAGTTTTAAAAAGGAGAGGAGACACATTTATGGAGGGAAGGTCTGTCATGATGGTTAAATGGAACAGCCAGGTTCAGAGGCAGCGTCCGTCTGAATATCAGGTGTTGTAAGGAGCTGCCACAGGGAATGGAATGCCTTCAAGCTCTGCCTGTGGGTTCTCTGGAAGCCTCTGATTGGCCAATGTGTGAAGCCATATGGATCACCGGTCAGATCCCCCTGGGCTCTGCGTAGGTTCTTATTCTGGTATATACCGGTAATAATAACCAGTTGTTGTTTTTCTGTTCTCACTGTGCAATAGAGAAACAGAGGCAGAGTTTGCAATGTGTTCAAAAGCACCTGAGGAATAATAATAATAATAATAATTTATTATTTATACCCCGCCCATCTGGCTGGGCCCCCCCAGCCACTCTGGGCGGCTTCCATAGAAACCAGGAAACACTAAAATATCATACATTAAAAACTTCCCTGAACAGGGCTGCCTTAAGATGTTTTCTGAATGTCAAGTAGTTGTTTATCGTTTTGACATCTGCTGGGAGGGCGTTCCACAGGGCGGGCGCCACTACCGAAAAGGCCCTCTGCCTGGTTCCCTGTAGCTTTGCTTCTCGCAATGAGGGAACCGCCAGAAGGCCCTCGGCACTGGACCTCAGCGTCCGGGCAGAACGATGGGGGTGGAGACGCTCCTTCAGGTATACTGGGCCGAGGCCGTTTAGGGCTTTAAAGGTCAACACCAACACTTTGAATTGTGCTCGGAAACGTACTGGGAGCCAATGTAGGTCTTTCAAGACCGGTGTTATGTGGTCTCGGCGGCCGCCCCCAGTCACCAGTCTAGCTGCCGCATTCTGGATTAGCTGTAGTTTCCGAGTCACCTTCAAAGGTAGCCCCACGTAGAGCGCATTGCAGTAGTCCAAGCGGGAGATAACTAGAGCCTGCACTACTCTGGCGAGACAGTCTGCGGGCAGGTAGGGTCTCAGCCTGCGTACCAGGTGGAGTTGGTAGACAGCTGCCCTGGATACAGAATTGACCTGTGCCTCCATGGACAGCTGTGAGTCCAAAATGACTCCCAGGCTACGCACCTGGTCCTTCAGGGGCACAGTTACCCTATTCAGGACCAGGGAGTCCTCCACACCAGCCCGCCCCCTGTCCCCCCAAAACAGTACTTCTGTCTTGTCAGGATTCAGCCTCAATCCATTAGCCGCCATCCATCCTCCAACCGCCTCCAGGCACTCACACAGGACCTTCACCGCCTTCACTGGTTCTGATTTGAAAGAGAGGTAGAGCTGGGTATCATCTGCATATTGATGGACACCCAGTCCAAACCCCCTGATGATCTCTCCCAGCGGCTTCATATAGATGTTAAAAAGCATGGGGGAGAGGACGGAACCCTGAGGTACCCCACAAGTGAGGGCCCAAGGGTCTGAACACTCATCCCCCACCACCACTTTCTGAACACGGCCCAGGAGGAAGGAGCGAAACCACTGTATAACAGTGCCCCCAGCTCCCAGCCCCTCTAGACGGTCCAGAAGGATGTTATGGTCGATTGTATCAAAGGCCGCTGAGAGATCCAGCAGAACTAGGAAACAACTCTCACCTTTGTCCCTAGCTCGCCGGAGATCATCAACCAGTGCGACCAAGGCAGTTTCGGTCCCATGATGAGGCCTGAACCCCGATTGGAAGGGATCCAAATGGTCCGCATCCTCCAGGCGTGCCTGGAGTTGTTCAGCAACCACACGCTCAATCACCTTGCCCAAGAATGGAAGATTTGAGACTGGGCGATAGTTGGCCATACTGGCCGGGTCTAAAGATGGTTTTTTAAGAAGCGGTTTAACGACCGCCTCTTTCAGCGGATCTGGGAATGTTCCCTCACAGAGGGAAGCATTCACCACCCCGCAGAGCCCATCGCCCAGCCCTTCCCGGCTTGCTTTTATTAGCCAGGATGGGCAAGGATCAAGGAGACAGGTGGTTGGTTTC
Organism: Podarcis melisellensis; assembly: GCF_964234715.1. Classification (NCBI taxonomy): domain Eukaryota; kingdom Metazoa; phylum Chordata; class Lepidosauria; order Squamata; family Lacertidae; genus Podarcis; species Podarcis melisellensis. The sequence continues at coordinate 2,896,367 of NC_138532.1, forward strand.
ACGCGTCCAAGCAGCCTGTCCACATCCTCGGGGGTAACGGATTGAAACTGATTCCATGCAACTTGACCAGACAGGGCTCTAGCACTCTCCCGCCCCAGCCCTGCTCCCACGGTGGTGTCTAGCTCCTTCCGAATATGAGTGATTTTATCTGCAAAAAACTTTGCAAAATCGTTGCAGGAGATCTTGGGGTCTTTACAAGGCCCCGGTGGTAAAGGTGGTTCCGTTAAATTGTGGACCACCTGAAAGAGTCTCCTGCTACTATTTTCTGCAGATGCAATAGAGGCGGTGAAGAAAGTCTTCTTCGCCGTCGCTATCGCCACTTGGTAGGCTCGACGTTGAGCTCTAACCTGTGTCCGGTCAGATTCGGAGTGAGTTTTCTGCCACCGACGCTCTAGCCGTCTCAGCGATTGTTTCATCGCCCTCAGCTCCGAAGAAAACCACGGGGCTGTCCGGGCTCCATGCAATCGGAGAGGGCGCTTCGGAGCCAGACAGTCAATAGCCCTGGTTAACTCCACATTCCAGCGGGCCACCAGGGAATCAGCTGAAAGGCCATCAACATGGGATAAAGCATCCCCTACCACTCTCTGGAAACCATTTGGATCCATTAAGTGGCGGGGGCGGACCATCCGAATTGGTCCCACCTCCCTGCATGTCTGGCATGGATGGGTGCTGAAAGACCTACATTGGCTCCCAGTACATTTCCTAACACAATTCAAAGTGTTGGTGCTGACCTTTAAAGCCCTAAATGGCATCGGTCCTGTATACCTAAAGGAGCGTCTCCACCCCCATTGTTCTGCCCGGACGCTGAAGTCCAGCTCCGAGAGCCTTCTGGCGGTTCCCTCACTGCGAGAAGTGAAGCTACAGGGAACCAGGCAGAGAGCCTTCTCAGTGGTGGCACCCACCTTGTGGAATGCCATCCCATCAGATGTCAAGGAAATAAACAACTACCTGACTTTTAGAAGACATCTGAAGGCAGCTCTGTTTAGGGAAGTTTTTAATATTTGATCTTTTATTGTGTTTTTAATATTCTGTTGGGAGCCACCCAGAGTGGCTGGGGAAACCCAGCCAGATGAGCGGGCTAATAATAATAATAATAATAATAATAATAATAATAATAATAATGCATCTTCTGTGGCCTGAGGCTTTTAACCACAGAGGTCCTGCATTGTCCTGCCAGCAACCTCTTGGGTTATGCTATCTGATTCCACCCAAGCCTTTCAAATGGGCCTTTCCCCTTCATTGTTTGAAAAGCAGAAAGGCTAGATGGATTTGGCACACAAAGAACAAGCTGGGACTTTGTCTCTCATGGTCCAACAGAAAATCCTGGATCATTTTGGCAGTCTGTCTCTTTAATCCCTAACATCTTCATCATAAGGTTTCAGTGGCAGCCTGCCATGGCTGATTAGAAAAGAAACCCATCACTGAGATACATTCAGTCCCAGGCTGAAAATGAAGGCTGTCTTTCCCCTTGTCCCTAAGAAGCAGAGACTGCAAGTGCCCTGTGCACTAGAGTGATGCTGAAAGTGTCTTTTGTAAACTTGTGAAGGGAGATTTTGGGCATTACAGAGGCAGCATTCCAAGGGAACTGAAAACGCTTTGATGGAGCAAGGTCTTTCATAAGAAAGATGCATAGGCTGCCTATGCTAAGGGCTGAGCTAAATGGGATATTTGGGGGGGGTGTTGTGTCTGTTTTAAAGGAAACAGTCACAGGGGAGGGGACCAGCCTCAGGACTGGACGAGGGTGAGCAAACCATGGTCTTGACAAAAACAAATTACTTACTTACACACACACACACACACACACACACACACACACACACACATGCAAAGGTCCATAGCATGCAGAAGATTCAAGGTTAAATCCCATATGGAATCTCCAGGTAGGACTGGGAGAGGCCCCTGCCTGAAATCGCAGAGGCTTGATGCTAGTCAGTCTAGATAATACTGTGTGGCCATTTCAGTCCTCAAAGTCTGACATCCGCAACAGAATGGATGCCACCCAGCCAGCTAAATAACTTCTGGCGCATCACATTTCTGAGAAAAAGATGAAAAAGAAAGAGTGCCAAAAGGGGGAGAGGGGAGGGGAGAGCATTAATAGCTAAATGGAAACAGGAATGTATGTGATTGGGAAGGAGGGGATGGCTTGGCTTATTAAGGCCTTTAAAACATGACTAAGTTTCTTTATATTATTAGCTGCCATAAAGAGCAGCTGCCTCTTATTAACATAATTTAGGGATCACAATAATCTCTCCTCTGATCTATCTTTGCAAATGCTGCCAGCAAACTGGGGTGCGGGAACGATAATGTGGAGGCGTCGGGCAAAGGTTATTTCAATCATTCCAACCAAATCTGGGCCAAAACAGCTGAGAACACAACATGGTGCCCCTTAGGGCCAGGGATTAGGGAGGAGAAGAGAGGACAAGAAAATAACAGCCATGACATGTTCTGTAGATGAGTCCAGGAGACAATGAGCTTTGAAAACCTATTTGCCTTCTGTGGTTTGGAGCAGGTAAGCTTTGATTTGAACCTTTCATCTGCTGTAGAACTTGGATTTTGATGCAAACCCAAACTTGCCTTTAAAGGTTTCTAGCACTCATTGTTCCTACATTGGGAAAACATGTGGCTAATCTGTCTCATCAGTCTCTGCACAGGAAGAGATTTGTGTGTGTGAGTTAAGAATACTTTTCAAGGCCATATCACACCTAGCAAGAGAAGGAAGTTGCCAGTTCAGTGTTTGTATTGCAGTAAAAAAATAGCTGTGCTTCCCTCAAGAACAAGATGAGTGTGCCCTATTATATTCTCAGGGGTGAGAGGTCATGTGTGACTGCATGGAAATAATATTGCAATCTCAACAGGAAACTGACAGGGTACTTGAGGTGTGTTCAGGACAAAGAATCTCATCAGGCCAGACTAGAAATTGATGTGAAATTCAAAGTGTGGTCACAGTGCTATGAAATTCTGCCAGGGCCGTCTCAAGCATATCCGGCGCTGTGGTGCAAAGATCCCCCTGGCACCCCCCCCCCGTTTCCCTGAGTTGTCGGCCTTTTTTAAGGGGGGGACCCCAAAGTTGTTGATCTCTTTTAGGAAAGGTTCCCCAGAGTTCTTGACTTTTTTGGGGGGGAGCTGATACCACGCTTACACATTATCTCTAACAAGCCCTTAGAACAAAATAAAATGAAAAGGCAGAAGAAAATCTAATGAAATTCTCAATTCCAAAGCAAGACTCATTCAAGACTCAGCAGTTCTTCTAATTCATCCTCATGATTCAAATCACCACATATCAAAAAGTTAAAGCAATCACCAGTTTGTTGTTCTTTAAATAAATTAATAAAGACACAGACACTGAAGTTCCTGGTCAATTTGTGATTAAGTACAAAGCTGATGTTTTCAAATATTGTGGGGTGTGGGGGTGGGTGGAAAGCGGTGACATCCTGAACCTAAAAAGGACCCAAAACTTGGGTCACAAAGGCTGCAGCCCTAACTGCACTTTGTTGTTGTTTAGTCATTTACTCGTGTCCCCCTGAAACCAGGGCAGCTGCTGCTGCTGCTACTCATGGCTTGGGCTAGATGTAGCTGAACAGGATGGGCAAGGAGACCCTGCAAGCAGGACTGCAAACCCAGCGCGGAGGCTCAGCAGCTGGCTAGAGGAGGAAGAAAGGGGGCAAGTCGGGGGGGCGCCTCTCCTCCTCCTCCTCCTCCTCCTCCTCTTCCTCTTCCTCTTCCTCCTCTTCTTCTTCTTCCTTCCCACTCCTCGTGTTCCGCTTCCCCCTTGCTATCGCCCACCTCCCTCTTCCCACAGGGTGGGTGGGTGAGAGAGAGAGAGAGAGAGCTGCACTCAAGCCAGCCATATAGGTGGCAGGGTGCAGCTTCCATTCTAAGCCTCTGCAGGGATCACTCTCCTCCCGTGGAGGCTTGGGAGGCAAGCTGCGAGGCACAGCTGCCAGGTGCAGGGAAAGGGGAGGCCGCTGGCAAAGCCACGCAGCTCCCCCACTCGCTGGGGCGCCCCTGAGAGGCCAGCGCCCTGGCACAAGGCGCCAGTAAGCCCAATAGGAATGACGCCCCTGCATTCTGCCATTCCTGCCAACATCTGAGAGCATGAACTGTTAACTTTGTATTCAGGTACTGATTGGAGTGGCCATGTGCCCTGTTTTATGGAAATCAATCTTTTATTTGAACTGGTGGCTGGCCCAATCCTAGTTTAAAGAACACTTGCCCAGTAACATCTGATGCCCGGATAGCAGGCTGATTAGACAAACAGGCTACTGTGGGGTGATGTATTGAATTTCTGTTTAAATTACAGTGATTATTTCTAAATTTGCATCTATATGTATGCTGTTAGCATGCAAATCTGTGTGCTTTCCCCATCCTGTTTTTTTGGCTAGGGTGGGGTGAGGCAGCAATGCATTTTTGACAGAGTGTTAGCAGCCCCACTAGTACTGATCCAAAGGCAGGAATAGTTTCCTATCACAGAAGCTTCTGTTTCATGATGAGCAAAAGATCTACTAGCCATGATGGCTGTGCTCTGACTCCAGGGTCAAAGGCAGTCATGCTTCTCAGTACCAGAGGAGGGAAAACGCTCTTGTGCTTTGATCCTGTTGCTTGTGGGTTTTCCACAGGCATCTTATGGGCCACTGTGAGAACAGGATGCTGGAGTAGATGGGTCACTGGCTGGATCCAGCAGGTTCTTCTTCTGTTCTTACCTGATTGCATTGTGAGTGGGGGAACCAGGCCTGAAATATATGTTTCAGTTTTGCTCTACCCTTTTTTCAAGGAACTCAGGGCAAGATACTGCCCCCACTTTTCTCCTCACAGTGACTGCATGAGGTAGCTTAGATGAGGAGATGAAGATTGGCCCAAAGTCACCTGGTGAGTCTCATGGCTGGGTCAGGACTTGAATCTGAATTGTGCCAGTGGCCAAAGTGCAATTCTCTATCAACCACACTGCACTGGCCTGTCTATCAAAAACACGCAGGCCTGTTAACAATGTTGTCTTTCAACCAGCGCAAGAATTCTTGCAGTAGCTAATGATGGGTGAGTTTTAACTCTGTAAAACAGGGAGCACAGTGCAAACTGTTGCACTAGCAGAAACTCATTGTACAAGATCACAGTCTATTAAACCACAAAGTGGCAAGTAAACTTCTTCTGCATTCTCTCACACAACAACATTCTGCTGGCATAAAACATTTTACCAGTGGAAGAAGTATTGCACTAAGTGATTTTAACTATGTACTACATTGGATACAACCTGCAATTAACATATTGGGGCTGAAAACAGATTTGCGCGAAGGCAACATGCAATGGGTGTATAGTTGAGCTAAAGCTGGGGTGGGGGACCTGTGGCCCTCCAGCTGTTGCTGGACTACAGCTCCTATAATCTGTGACTGCTGACCATGCAGGATGAGGCTGATGTGAGCTGGAGTCTGGAGGACCATAGCATTCCTGTCTGAGTGAAGGTTTCATACAGCTGATATGAAATCCAGCTTCCTGAATTGATAATCTACACTTCCTAGCACACGCGCTGGCTGACCTGACAGGGTTAATCCTCCACTTGATGGGATCCAAGATGACAGATGCTTTATCGTTCCATCAGAGGAAGGGACTTAGGGCAGATCCACCCTTCAAACCTCTTGAGGGAGATGCACAAGGTCAAAGGGGCAAGCTTCCCTTCAGGAGGAGAGTGGAAATTCATGGGAAGAAAATGAGATTAACAGAAAAAGACAATATTAACTGTATTGGCCAAGCCCTGAAAACAAACATTGTGAAGCTTCTTCTTCTTGAAATTGCCAAATATTAAGTTTGTCAAAGAGATTACAGCAAGTGTCCATAAAGGCATCAAATCCGCCATAGTTCTTCTAATGGCATTGGAATTTGGTTAAATTAGGCTTCTGTCCTTGCCAGCCTCTCAAAATCCAAATGATGGATTGTATGCAATGTTAGTTGTACTCAGAGTAGACCCATCAGAATTATTAGACATGATTAGCTGAGGCTCATTAATTTCAATGGCTCAACACTGAATCAAACTCAGTTGGATACAATCCTCTCAGTCTCTTAACTTAAAGACTCCTCCTGATCCACAGCGCAAGCCTAGCTTAGCCTGCTCAGAAGTAAGTTCCATTGAGTTCAATGGCACTCACTCAGAGGTTAGTGTTCCATCAGGGCTGGAGAAGCTGGAGGCTTTGATAACTTGTTCTTGAACTGTCACTGCTGACCAATGGCCATGGTGGTTGGAGTTCATGGGAGTTGAATTAATGCTTCCTGGCTACAAACTGAAGTTGACAGTAAAGCTGATAGGAGTACAGAAACTATTTAATCACCATTGACACCTTCCAAGAAGGTGAAAGGAAAAGGTGAGAACTTGGACTCCTGGTAGACAGAACCATGGGGGGGGGGGATCCCAGCCTGTGTGCTTGGAGGATGTTGGAAATGTGACAGGTACATAACAAGGAAGGTTGCCCCCTGTGTCAGGTACATTAGACTTTTTTCAGTGGTAGGCATTTTATTCTCAGGCCATTGTGGGTCAGCCAAGGTGGGTAACAAACCAATTAAAATTTGGTCATAATCGCTTCATTTGTATACCATTTCCCCACAAGTGTTCCATAAATATCATAACTTAGCACAGTCAAAACAAAAAACAAAAAACAAAAAATCCATATAAGACAATTCAAAACACTTCCATAATTGCAAGAACACATCCATAAAATGACACAAGAAGCAGTCATAGACACTAATGTAGGGTAGCCATATTTTGAAGAACAAAAAAGAGGACACATTTGCCAAAATGTAACTACAGATCACTATGGCGACTCTCACTTTAAATACCCCTACACCCCCCTATGCTATACAGGACTGTCATTTCTTGTGAAGACTCCGGTTTCAAGTCTCTGACCTTCTATCTCAGCTTCTATCTCAGCTTCTATCTCTACATTTCTGGCCACAAACTCCCCCCTAAAAAGCTAGACCATGGGAAAAACAAGAGAACTGCAACTCACATGTTGCTAGCAATACTACATAACCTAACCTAAACAGCTAGAAAAATTTGGACAAATCTCAAAGTACTAATCTAGGAATGCACCAGGTGAATGCTTTAATTTCATTTATACTACATTATCAATGTTTTCACTTGGGTTTTTATATGCATACGAAGTCTGGAACAGAACTAAAAGATTTACAGACTGTCAGTGAAAAAGGATCCCCATAGCGGATAGTGTAGGGAACCTGGCTGTTGTCCGCTAAAGGGACAACAGCATAACATCACAGCGCAGTGAGATCCTGTGGGTAAGCACACTTCCAAGGCACTCGGCAGCAAACACGGGCAATGCCAAATGTGTAGAGCAACACATTTAAACAAGGCTAGTGACAGGCTCCTTCCCTCCCTCTCGCCCCTCTCCCTCTTCTTCCTGGGGCCAAGATCCTGGGGGTCTTCTTCTGTGTGCTGAGCCCAATTCTTCCTGCTCCCCTCCCACAAAGCAGAGTTTGTTCTCAAGACTGGCAGAGGCAGGACGCTGTAGGCAAACAGCTTGAAAGAAAGAGACCCCTGCGATTTCTGATGCAGCCCCTTGTGCTTCTTGGTTGCGCCAGCCCAACAGAAGGAAGAGCAGAGCGAGGGCAGCTCCCTCTCCAAGGCAGCAACATTCTGGCCCAGGTGGGCAGCGAGGGCCGCCACCTGAGAGGGAGGCGGTCAGGAGCCGGGAGCAGAAGGCTTCGCCTCAGCTGCCACTGCCTCCCAGTTATCTCTCCCTCTCATACCCACAGACACTCACACAACACCTAAGGGGGGTGAGCCTCTGCCATTCTCCTCAGTGGCAGGGAGCAGGAGGGGATGAGCAGGTGAGGGAAGGGGGAGGCTGCACGTACCTGCTGCTGCACTTCCCAGGTGGGACCAGGGCCGTCTTTAGCAGATGCAGTGCCAGGGTGCAAATATCTGCTCAGCACCCCCAAATTACCACATATAGTGGCCCTCCCACAACTCTCCCCCATGCCGCTGTGGGAGAGAAATCCCTGCAGAGGCTTGGGAGGGAAGCTGCACCCCACCAACCATATGGCTGGCAGGTACGCAGCTTCCCTCCCAAGCCTCCTTGGGAGGAGAGCGATCCCTGCAGAAGCTTGGGAGGGAAGCTGCGTGCCTGCCAGCCATATGGTTGGTGGGGTGCAGCTTCCCTCCCAAGCCTCTGCAGGGATCGCTCTCCTCCCGCGGAGGCTTGGGAGGCAAGCTGCATGCCCCCCAGCCATATGGTTGGCAAGGCGCAGCTGGCGGGTACAGGGAAAGGGGAGGCCACCGGCAAAGCTGTGCAGCTTCCCCACTCCCTGGGGCTCCCCTGAGAGGCTGGTGCCCTGGCGCAACAAACCACTAAGCCCTATGGGAAAGACGGCTCTGGGTGGGACGCAGGTGGAGCTCCTCAGAATCTGCCGGTTGTTGCTCCTCTGCCCTCAGTTGCTGAAGGAACTTCTGGCACAGTATGAGTAGAATGGTACCAAAACAAAAACACCCTCCCTCAGACATTTTTGCCAAATATTAAAAATCCACCCAGACAGAGATTTTAACCATAGAAAAGAGGACACCCATGAAATCTGGACATATTGGGTACTAATGGTTCTATTGAAATAACCAGAAATAAGATTTGTAAAGAGTGATAATTTAAAATAAGCCACTGAAGTTTAAAAGTTGTGCATTTACTAACTTGTTTAGAAGCCTGTAATATCTACTAGTATAATTATTAATAAGTTAACTGTTCCTGAACAGATTTTTGGAGGTGGAGGTGAGGATACTACAGCATCTTCTCCCTCAGCCCCAAAGGCAGTGGAGCAGCAGCCCCATTCTCCCCCTCAGGCCACTCCCCGTCCACAGCATCCTCTGTGTCCTCCTACAGCTCCTCATCTGACAGTACCTGCCACCCCAAAGCCTAAACTGACTGCAGCCATGGGGTTCCCAACACCTCAGGCCTGTGGGGGCCAAATATATGGCCCTAGGAACCCTCCCTGCAGGGTTCTCTCCTAACAGGAATGTATCTCCCACTGGAACTCTTCATACTCCAATAAGGTCACAACTAACCTGCTAATCCAGTAAATGTTTTTAAAATTGTGGGGTTTGCATCAAGAAAAATCCACAGAGGTCGACAGTTACTTTCTGTCATATAATATATTCCACCTCTGTTTGAGGAAAGAAGGTGAAATGTCTACACAATCTACTACACTCACCATTGTGGGACCCAAATACACACGCTCCAGGTTCCAATCGCCCTTCAAATTCCCATTTAAAATTATGCAATGTAACCTATTTGCTAGTGGAATAAATTGTAAACCAGCTTCATCCTTTTCCAGTTTCACATTTTTTCCAGAAAAAAACCACATTACTGAAAGTTACTCCACACAGAGAATGGAAAGTTTGGGAGACATTTTCCACATGATTCAACCTTCTGCTCACATATATAGAGAGACCAGTGATACCAAGACTATGGAGCTCTGACATGGGGAAGTGTACGTTGCAATTGAATGCTGAATTGGTTGCCTCAGGGACACAGTACCAGCTACCTACACCCAGAGTTTTAAGTCAGTCCCAAGGAAAAGATGTGGGACTTGACAAAGACCTCCATCCCCACTGGGGATGCTGAAGGTAGTGTTGTGATAGTAGAGCAGCCTACATTGCCCATCTCCCAATTACTTCCCTCAACTCCAGCCTCTCTCCTTTCAGTCCCCCAGGAACAGAGGTCATGTGATGCATTGCAAGAAGTCCAGAGCCAGCAGAGTGCTTGCATGGCAGCCAGTGGGCATCACTAAAATAGCAGAGAGAAAGCAGATGTAAACAAGACCTACTTTGGCTCCCAGTACATTTCTGAGCACAATTCAAAGTGTATACCTGAAGGAGCATCTCCATTCATGTCATTCAGCCCGGACACTGAGGGCCTTCTGGTGGTTCTCTCTCTGTAGGAAGTGAAGTTACAGGGAACCAGGCAGAGGGTCTTCTCGGCAGTGGCACCCTCCCCTCCCCCGGTGGAACGCCCGCCCATCAGAAATCAAGGAGATGAATAATTATACTACTTTTAGAAGACATCTGAAGGCAGCCCTGTATTGGGAGGTTTTTAATGTTTGATGTTCTTTTATGCTTTTGTATATGCTGAAAGCCACCCAGAGTGGCTGGGGCAACCTAGTCAGATGGGTGGGATACAAATAACATTGTTGCTGTTGTTGTCATGTGCATTTGGAACCAGCATACAACCCGGAAGGGAAGGGACCTCTCCAAGAGCCCTTCCAGTCTCCCCTCAGGTCTTTGCTGGGATAGCAGCTCTGTATTAAGTTCAAGCCCTAAGCTCAGCTTTAAGTCAGCTTTGCTGACCTGCTCCTGGGTGTGGGGAAGTGATGAGGGACATCAGTCCATCCAAAAATAAAAGTAGAGGGATTTGTTCTTTGAGCTCACCATGTTGGCAGATCCTCCAAGTGTCCCTATTTTCCAGGGAAAGTTTTGGATTTACAGAAACTGCCCTGGTTTCTGATTTGATCCCAAATGCCTTGCTTTTCCTTAGGATGCCCCTATTTTCATCAAAGACGTGTTGGAGGGTATGGAGTTAGGCGACCCCTGAGTGATAAGTAATTATAAAACCTTTAGAAGACAATTGAAGTTTTTAATAGGGAAGTTTTTAAATGTTCAATGTTTTATTTTTATTTTTTATATTTTGGAAGCTGCCCAGAATGGCTGGGACAACCCAGTCTGGTATGTGGGGTATAAATAGTAATTTATTATTATTATTATTACTACTACTACTACTACTACTGATTAGGATGCCCCTGTTTCCATCAGAGAAATGTTGGAAGGTACAAGAATACATAGCAGAGCTTCACTGGGATGATTTAACAATGGGCAGCTCAGCTGTTCTGTCGGTGGTGAGTAGCTCTGCTGCCACAACTGTCTTCCAGTCCTCCTCCTTCTACAGTGGGCTGCCAAGAGAGGGAATGGAAAGGGCTTTTGAATTTGCCTCCTGGGGCCACACATACTGCCTCACCTGTGCAGGAGGACTAGGATCAGACTGTCACTATTTTCAAGTGGGATTCAGTCACAACGTGGCAACTTCAGGCTGCACAATTATAGTCCAATGGGAGGTCTTGTGCAACAAACTTGCTTCCCCAAAATACTTTTGGCGATAAGGAAAGTGATGGGGAAATGCACCAGCAAGTGTGGGATTAACACTTGCTTTGATGCAACATCATCTGTCCTCCATGCAAACAAATCAGAGTAAATTCTTATTAAATTGGATCATTTGATCTCCTTGCAAACAAAGACTCAATAGACACGTCGTCTGGAAGTGATGTGGTTCCTGGTAGAGATCCAGATTCAGCCACAAATTCTTGGTAGCTGCCTGATGGTCCTGATGGTTTATACAGGAAAAGCCGCTCCCTGGCTCGTGGCCCTGGACGTATCCTGATTCAGCCAGGGCTGCAAGTCTATTTAGCTGACATTCAGAGGATGATCTGACCTGAACTTTAAGTGAAAACCTTTTTTTTTGCAAAAAAGAAGACAGACACTTAGCATGGGATAGGTTTTTTTATTTTTCTCTCAGAAGGAATCCACCATAGGTTTTATAATGTTACTCATCCTTTAATTATAAAAATAAGCAGAGAAAATAACTTGCATCTTTTCTTGTTGCTGCGATAGATTTCAAATCTTTATAATGAACATATGGAGTTATTTTTTTCTTTTTCTTTTTTAAAAAAATGCAATTTAATAAATAAATAATGACATATACCAGATATGCTCACTGTTTATTCCAGTACTTGGCAAAAAAAATTAAATTATAAATACATACTTAAATTTATATATCTATATATGTATGGAAATGACACAAATTATCTAAAGTGCAGGGTGGGGGAAATCACAATTAAATCATGCAAATCTTATTCTTCTAAGATAAGCCAACTGCCAACTGAAGAGTGGGACTCTTCAATTTATAAGGCCAAACATATTTAAGAATTAGATGAATGAAATTCAGTCATATTTTACATTGGGTGATTACTATTTCCCTTCAAAACTCTACGGATTTATTCCAGAGCTGTGTTCTTGATTTGCCATAGACCCATTTTTGTTGTTGTTAAGGCTATCCTGGGCAGTTAAGTATCAGTGAAAGGCATTTAAGGTGCAATTCTAGACATGCCTACTCAGAAGTAAGCCCCAGTGACTTCAGCAGCACATGTTCCTAGCCAAGGCTGCAATCCTACAGAAGTTGACCTGGGACTATGACCCAAGGGGTTCAGTGGACTTTCTTCTGAGTGGACCTATGTGTCCAGGAGAGCAGCCTTAGGAGTATCTCAAACAACGTTGATGCCCTAAATGAAAATCAATTGCGCCCGTGCCTGTCGTTAGCCCTGCATCTTATTGTATGAGGTGTGGAACTATTTCTTCAGCAGAGTCCAGGAGAGGGGACAATTTGTGTTCTCTCATGTAACAATTTTCCCAGTTGAAAACCCCTTTCTTGTTCTTTACTAGTGAATGGAAGAGCGGTTGCAGTTGGGAAAGCTTAAACCATATTACCTCAAGAAGCTGATAGTAGGAAAAATTGTGTTATTCCTCTCAGTAGATTTTGCTGATTAGTCTGGAGTCTTTGGAATCCTACTGCCCCAGGCAAATGCATGTTCTGCCTACACCATCAAATGGTGGCCTTCAGATGTTGTTGGCTTCACTGTTGGCTGGGAGCTGATGTTCTGCTACATCTGGAGGGCACCATGTTGGCTACCACTGGCCTATGGGGTGGGACTACCCTTAGCTTCTGTTATTGGTGGACCTGCAGCAGGGCGCACCCTTCAAGAAAGAAATCTCATCCCTAAATATCAAGAGTCATGGGCTTTGGCGGAGCAAGAATTCTGTGATGGCTAAATTCCATGAATCAAAACATATGGGCATGAGGGGGGTTATGGCAACTGTGGAAAAGCTGAAATGTAAAGCAAGATCCTATAATATGACATAATACTCTTGCAAAAGAGATTGTTAACCCCCCCTTCCATTCAAGCATACATTTGAGATCTGGGCTATTCAGACTTCCACACTGATGGCCTTTATTGAGTGAATATAAACTTCAAGATTTGTTCCACAGGGTGCTAAGTACTGCTCAAGCTCAGACATTCTAGAACCCAAAATCCCCCTCACAAAGATTAATTTTCAAGCACGTTAGAAAGGGTGCAATCCTGCAAAATAGGAATCTAGCTCACCTGAAAAGTGTCAAGATTATAGTCCACAGCATCCCATCTAGACTGAGCTTGACTGCATAATACAGAGTGCAGAAATGCCTAACCGTCTGCAATTTCTTTTCGCTGCTTATAATCCTGTAGCAGCACTTTCTGGGATACATACTGTATATGGTAAATAAAGTCAGCAAAGACTGAAGTGCTGCCCCTGGCTTGAAACATATTAGCTGTAAGTTGCTGCTTAAAGGCTTCATGGTAAATATTCTATTGCTTTGTATATTTTTCCACGAGAAGCGTACTTTTGAAACGTTCTCTGCCCTCCTTAACCAATTTACAAATTGGCTATAGCGCCCCCAACTGAGCACACTTGGAATGCATAGGTCTCTCTTGATTTTGACTGCATGCCCAAAATGATTTCTCATCTTTAAATGCACATTAGAAAGAGCAGGAAAAGTTTGAGTCTTATTGGGAAAGTACAATATGTTCGGATGCTTCCTTCAAACTTTGACAGCATGCATGTTTGAAAAACTCAGATATACAGGGGAGTTGTAAGGTCTGGTCCAGATAAGCAGCTCATCACAGGATAGAAAACAACAACACTTGCACAATGAAAACTAGCCTTCTCTTTGACACATTCATTTTCTGAATTCAAACACAATTTATGGGAACAGTTTCACTGGCTCTGGTGTCAGCAGACAGCATTCCTGGGCAGCTGCTGAGGATCCACCTAAGCGGGGCTGTGCAAAGTACTCACTATTTACATTTTTAAATGATTGGGGGGGTCTATTACAGATTGCGGTGCTGCTGCTGCCTACTCTCGGTAGCAAGGTTCTTAGAAGTAAATCCTACTAAGTGCAATAGGGCTGACACCCTTTCGTAGGCCAAGGGATAGGAATCTGTGGTCCTCCAGGTGATGTTGATCTCCAGCTGCCATCGGCCCCAACCAGAATGGCCAGTGGCCAGGCATGATGGGAGTTGTAGTCCAATGAAATCTGGAAGGCCAAAGGTTCCCCCATCACACTCACAGGCAGTGTGCTTGGGACTGCAGCTTCATTCACTCTGGGGGCACTTGAGCTCTGCTCAGTGGTTCCTAAATAGTATCCATGGTGCAACAGTGGAGCCCTCCATGTTCCCCCTGCCTTCTCCACCCCTGATTTTTCCATGTTGAATGGCATGGTCTAAAAGGTGATTGGAAGTGAATTTTGCTGAATGCACTTAGAAGCCTCCCATCATAACGCAAGGCTCCAGATCATAAAGACAGCAACCAGTGGAGGCTTTTGCTCCATTTGGGCAAATGGAGCACAGCTCCACCAACCTCTGTCTGCCCCCAGCCAGCCCTCGCCTGTTTGCCTTCTTACTTACAACCAATCCATGGCATGGCCCTGGCTGTAAGATCCTTCTTCCTTAGTCTCATTATTGCCCCTTGCAGAACTCAGCCTGGAGAAGGATGGGAATAAGACTAGAATTAGTTGGCTCTGCCCGTCAAGGGCTCAGGCACCACCTGCTGTTGGCTCCCTGGCTTCCACCCCACAAGTCATAATGGGCCCCAGCCACTACTGACTCCAGGTCTGGAGGGGGCAGAACTGGCATGCGTGCCTCCACTTACCGTGGGGAGAGATAATTTAAGAATGCCTTAAGAATATTTAGTTTTAGAACCAAGAATATTTAGTTTTATCCAACAAGTGCCATTATTTCAATGCAGGCGGTGTTTAATGCTACCAGTGCCGGGGGGGGGGGGGGGAGGGGAAGGGAAAAAAAATCAAGGTACAAGATTAAAATGCATGCTATAAAGGTATTCTGTTCTGCATTTAAAAGCAGACTCCTCTGGAAATTATGTACAGTACATGAGTTCTACTATTTATACCACAGAACAAGTCTTGAAACTCTGTTCTCAAAACAACTGCCTTTTGCTCAAGATTCTTTTTAAAGCTTTGAATTAAGATACAGTACATAAGGATATTTGCTTGCTTTTGAAGCAGTGCAAGAGGTATGCAACTCCCACAGTCATGGCTGACCACAGACAAAGCACCCTAATAGAAATAAGGGCCTAGTGGTCACTGAGGTGGCAGACCTGTTGGCTGCACTATACCACTTCCAGCTGCAAGTATGGGGGTCCCATGGCTGAATGTACCTCTGTCTTCAAAAATACAGCCACCAACTAATCCACCCCCTACCAAGAATCAGAGTTGGAAGGAACCTTTTGCTCAGTGCACGGTCTGCCATACAGGTTCCCTTACAGATGCGCATCCGGCCTCTGCTAAAATACCTTTTGTGAAGGAGAGCCCATCAGTTCCTGAGGGAGTCCACTCCATTGCCCAAGAGCGCCTACTGCGAGCACAACAAAGGGTTTCAGCCATGCCAGACACAAACTTTCCATGAGTGGTACAGTCCAGACACAGATTTAACCTCCTGCCCCCACCAACACACGCATGAAAACAACACCAGGGACTATTTTGTACCACTGCTATGATCTATAGCAGAGGTAGGGACTCTGTGGCCTGCAAGCTGTTGCTGAACTTGGATCCGCCCCAACCTGCTTGATCAATGACCAGGGATGATGGGTGTAATCCAACATCTGGAGGGTCACAGGGTCCCCATCTCCATGACCTGGACAACTTGCAACACACCATCAATCTATGGCTGTCCTAAAACTGAACATACATGACCTTCCAACATTTTCCTCCCTGTTTGGTGGCAATGAAATTGATAGAGACTATTTCACTGTATATTCCCCATTGGAAGGAGGAAATCTGTAACACGGGGATGGTGGAAGCCACAGCCCCTCTCATTAGACTCCAAATCCCATCATCCAAACCATTGGCCACACTGGCTGGGGCTGATGGGAGTTGGAGTCTAACAATATCTGGACAGAGCTGTGCTATACCCATTTGCTGGGAGAGAGACATGCCATTAGTAGGGGTGGGGCAACATGGCTTCTTACATTTCCCTTAAAGTTCCCCCCCCTCCTCTGCTGCTAAAAGTAGCAACAGCAACAACTGCAGTAGTGGCAGCCAATCTGCTATTTTACATCGCCACAAAGCTCCAGAGCTAGTTCTGGTAAAGAAAAAAAATGGCAGCTGAAACAAGGAGAAGAAAAAAAAGGTGGAAAAGATTTGGCAAAATGACCCCTTTTTCCAGTGTGGTGATTGGGAAAACAAAGTACTCAGAATCCCTCTATTCCTCCCCCCTTTTGAAAAACTTTGGCTGCCCAATTATAGATAAACCTGTTTTTGGTGACCTTCATTCAGATGGTGTGTGCAGGTGTGGCCAAGAGCAACTGTTGCAGTGGGGTTCTCTCTGTGGCAGGGGTGGGAACCTGTGGTCCTAAAGGTGCATTTAGACTATAACTCCCACCATCCCCAGCTGGCTGGAGCTGATGTGAGCTGGAATCCAATAACTTATGGAGGATCACAGGTGCCCCCCCTTTTCTTGCTTTAGGGTCAACACAGTGCAAAAAATCAGTTTTGGTATAAATCAGGCATTTAAGGGATCTTCAAGCTTGAGAAAATTAAGAGCACAACAATGAGACCATAAGCCCAGATACGACAACCCTGTTTGGCCTTGGCCAGCACCATTCATAAGGAGACTTCCCAGCTGACCTCTATAGACTGTGCAACTGCTGTAGACTTGACTGGCCACCATTTATCTGCCAACTTAGTTCAGCAGAATTTAGCCTTCAACAGTTGACTTCATTCCCTCCCTGTACAAACTGCAATGGCATTTGAGCTACAGTACAGTGATAGTTTGGTGTTTGCTGAAGAAGTGCTGTTAACATTGCTTTCAAGAAAAGCCCAGATTCATTGGATTTCTTTATGGGAAGGTGAGTGGAAAGAAAAGAAGGTATTTCCATTTCAGGAATTAAGGGATCCCCTCTCCAACCAGAAATCCCAGGTCCATACAGCTTGTCTGAAGACAGCGAAAGAAAATAAATCCTCGCCATACCCTACCCCTCACCCAAAAACCCACCTGTTTTCCAGGGGCCGGTCTATACTGTACATTCATTTCAAACATATGATAAATTTCCTGTGACTATACCACTTCAAAATGCAGATAAGGGGATTGTATTTCTTGGCAGAGATGAGCAGGGAACATTCACAAACCCCTTGTCAATGAAAAGCCCAGGGGTCAATGGAGATGGTCTTTTGAGATATGCTAGTTGTTGTTTTTAAGTGTGTTAAATCTAAGGGCTGTACCCTATGCTGGTCCTACCCAGAGCAGACACATTGAAATCAATGGACACCTTAATTTCAGTGGGGCTACACTGAGGAGAACTTTGGTGGATACAAGCAATTGTGCATTAAATTTGCATCTCTCCTATCTGCACAATGAAGCAGCTCAGTCATAGGAGGAATATACCACATGTCGTTATTTGTTTTGAATGTGTAGATCAGCTCAGTGTTCCTTAAAATCAATTACAGTAAATTTCTGGTGTTTATTAATGCTAAAGGAAAAGAAGAAGTAAATTTCCTACTTTGGTAGAGCTTGGATTCCCACACCAGCCTTCACCAAATTAGTGCTCTCCAGATGTTTTGAACTACAAAACTCAAGAGCTGAGGTCCAAAACATCTGGGGGGAAACCAGGTTGGTGAAGGTTGCCCTACACTTCCACCCTCTCAAGGAACATTACACACTTTCTGAGGAAGAACGTTTCATGTGGGACTGAACAGGCCCCTCCCCCCGCAGATTTCGGAAATAGATTTTTAGCTTCTGAGGCTCAGTGATACGTCTCCGATTGAAGTCTGCTCTCGGATGGATTTGGGCACAATGATCTGTCTGCAGGAGGTGGAAAAGGCTGGCCATGTTTGGACCGATTTTTGCCATCAAACTGTCCTTTATGGTTGCCACCGTCTCTTCATCACATTCCAGTAAGCTTCTCACGAGCTTGTTGTAATACCTGTGTTAAGATCAGAGAGTTAGTTGTTCATATTTCCTCCCACCAATACAATTAAAGCATTTGTGTGGCATTTCGGACCACACCAAAGAACTTCATATGCATTATTTCACCACCACCACCATATATTACTTATGCCCCGTCTGTCTGGCTGGGTTTCCCCAGTCACTCTGGGTGGCTTTCAACAGGAGATTAAAAATACATTAAAACATCAGTCATTAAAAACTTCCCTAAACAGGGCTGCCTTCAGATGTCTTCTAAACGTCAGATAGTTGTTTATTTCCTTGACATCTGATGGGAGGGTGTTACACAGGGCAGGAGCCATTACCCAGAAAGCCCTTTGCCTGGTTCCCTGTAACTTTGCTCCTTGCAGTGAGAGAACTACTAGAAGGCCGTCGGCACTGGACCTCAGTGTCCAGGCCAAACAATGGGGGTGTAGATGCTCCTTTAGGTATACTGGACCGAGGACATTTGGGGCTTTAAAGGTCAGCACCAACACTTTTAACTGTGCTCCGAAACGTACTGGGAACCAATGTAGGTCTTTCAAGACTGGTGTTATGTGGTCTCGGCAGCTGCTCCCAATCACCAGTCTAGCTGCCGCATAGTTGGAGTTTCTGGGTCACCTTCAAAGGTAGCCCCACGGAGAGCGCATTGCAGTAGTCTAAGCGGGAGACAACCAGAGCATGCAGTCCACGGGCAGAGAGGGTCTCATTCTGTGTACCAGATGGAGCTGGCAGACAGCTGCCCTGGACACAGAATTGACCTGCACCTCCATGGACAGCTGGAAGTCCAAAATGACTCCCAGGCTGCGCACCTGGTCCTTCAGGGGTACAGTTGCCCCATTCAGGACCAGGGAATCCCCCACACCTGCCTGACCCCTGTCCCCCCAAAACAGTACTGCTGTCTTGTCAGGATTCAACCTCAATCTGTTAGCCACCATCCACCCCCCTGCCACTCACACAGGACCTTCAATAAAATGTTTACAAGCACCCTGCCACAAACTTCAGTATCAGAGCCAGAGCTTTTTTTCAGCCGGAACTCAGTTCTCACACCTATCAGGTGGGCATCGTTGCCATAATAAGAGAAGAGAGGAGGAGCTCAGGATGAGCTCCAGCCCCTCTTGTTCTAGAAAAACAGCACTGATCAGGGCCTAAGGACTCTCCCACACTTCCGCTTGTCCTGCTACTTCCTTCCAGGAAAACCAACGGTTTACGGCTGAATTGGACCAAATGGTGATCAGTTTTTCTGGGGGTTTGATGTTTCTTCTGATTCAGTGGTAAAGAGTGTTTGTTTTCCAGGGGAAAGATGCAAGGCAAACACAAAACTGCCCAGACCCATACCTAAGAAGCACGGGACAAGTGGAAAACTGCTTGGGTCCATGCAAAAGTGTGGCTGAGCCCTCACATCAATATAATTGTGTGGCTTGTAGCCATGTGAGAGGATATATATTTTTTTTAATGAATCCTAGATGGAAGGCAATTTTCATTTCAAGCATAAGACACAGAAGGGGGAGGTTTAACCATTTGCACCCCAGACACAACCCTAATGGAAATCCCCCCTCTTTGTGCCGCAATTAGCAACAGAGTTCACACCTCAGGCTCTCAGCTACTATATGACACTAGCTTCTCAATGCAAAGGTCTCTTGGTTCCTCAAAGGATTCCATCCATTCTCCCATGCTGCCCAGTTTTCTCAGAGAATGGGCCATTTCTAACATAGCTTCCCATCTGCAGAATGCTCTCATGAGGTGGCCTTTTGCTTCCCCTGTGTCCCTAACTAGAACCTAGCTAACTAGGAATGTCTTACATGCAGTTGTCATTGAAATGCAGAGCCAAACTAGACACAACCCCACCCATGCAATTAGCAACCACAGTGCCACCCTCATGTATGCCTTTTTGAGAAGCAATTTCAGGTGCAGGGCACATCAGGACCATGGCATACAGGCGGTGCTAACTGGCCCCTTGGGATTAGTAAGGCACAAGGCAGGAAGACCAACAGCTGTTGAAGCCAATGGCAGGTGAAGCTGGAGGCACTAATAGACAGAGCTCACTAATTCTGGCTTTGCCCCCATCCATCTCCCTGCTGACTTCTGCAAGGGCAAAACACAGACTAAAGGAGGAAGAGGAGGAGGGTGATAGGCTTTGTAGCCCCCTGGGCTGGAGGGAAGGCAGGTGGGAGCTGGCTGAGGTTGGTGGGGCAGTGCTCCTTAGAGCAGCTTTGCTCCTTTGCCCCTTGTGAAGTCCTGATTCAGATGCCTGCTATCTGCACTCTGGGTGGGAGGAGGGAGGCTCCATGATTATATTTGGCTTTAATGTTGGTATCATTTTTGTAAGTTGGTTTGCAGAAGTTTGTGAAAACATGAGCAATAAATACAATAAATGACAAACGTGATTTAAAAAAGCTATTGTTGCAGTTGCTAGTTGCATGAATAGGGCAACATCTGGTTTGGTCCATGGCTGAAATACACAAGGGCCGGTTTCCCCAGAGGCAGCCCCATGCATCTGAACGACAGAACCACATTGGTGAAGCTAATCTTGGGCATCATCTTTCGTCCCACCAGCTCAACCTCTGCAGACTCCAGCCACTGGGTGTGGGGTGGGGGGAACTGCTTCATGGAACTCGTGGAGTCTGCTTCCAAAGAGCCAGACAGTGGAGTTTTAAGAATCTGAACTATTCTGTCCTGCCCTACAATAACTGCTCCAGAAATGCAAGACATCTTTCATTTAGAGAAAGGAGGTTTTCACACACGATACTAAGAACCTCTTTAAGCATGGAATGAATCAATTCTGAATTAACTAAAAAAAGAAAGTAACTTTTAAATGAAATTAATGCTCTGGTCAATGTGACTTTTTCATTCAGTTACATACACAGGAAATAAATGCAAGAGAACACTTGAGAGTTCATGCAACTGGTCAATTCAAGAATGCTCTTGCTGCATTTTTGAGCTGAGTGGCGGCTGCTGGAAGCTGAAACAGATGACAGAAGTCCAGATTTTACTCAATCGTAGTCAATAAGAGGCTGATGCAGTGCAGTGGCTTAAGAGGACCTTGAGTTTAAGACCCTGATCAGTAGTCACAAGGGATGGGTGAATTTGTCAATTTTGATTTCTCTCAGTTCTCCAGTCTTAAGTTTACTTCTCCACATTTTCACATCAGTTTTTTTTTAATTACAAAGTCCTCATGAAAATTTATGTTAATTTCTCCTAAAACACATTTTTATATGTAGTTTTGACTAATGTACACATTCTTGCAAGTACCCCCCCCCCACTATTAATTCACAATCCTTGTATATGGATTTTTGCAAAAGTTGGTTGGAGATCTCAAAATTCAGATAAGTGTGAATTTTGAAGGATTCACCTTTAACCATGTACTGAACTGAATTTCTCCTCTGCCCCTACCATCAAGGTCTGATGAACACTTTGAGGACCTGAAAGCACCACAGAAATGCTAACAATTAATAGTTATCGGCACACAATGATTCTTTTGTGCTTTCCTTTGTTCTGTGACCCCCACAAATGATAGAGTAGTCCTATGCATTTAGTCTTGCTATTCCAATGATCCTCTCAGAGAGGGAGAAGATCTATCAAGAATTCAGCATGTGGGTCCCCCCCCCCCGCTATTACTTTTTGCACAGGCAGCTCCAGCTTAAACATGGACTTTGAAATAGGAGTGCACGCCAAGGTGAGACTTTCATTAGCTGACAGCAGCTTGGAGGCTCTGTCACTTCTTGTTCCAATGGTCAGGGATGATGGGAGTTGTAGTCCAGCATTATCTGGAAAGTCTCGTGTTCTCCACCCCTGGAGAAAAATCTCCTAAGCCGGTCCTGACATTTGGGCACCTTATACTTAAGGCAGGAAATAGTTTAATAAATAATAAATAAAAAAATACTGGTTCTGGGAGTGAATCCAGATTACTGGAATCTATGGTTTCTTTATCCAAGGGTCCAGCGGTGTGTTTGGTGAATTTCTTGCATGGGGTTTCGGGCTCATTTCCCAGATGCCATTACTGAAGAGAGAGATTCATCCCCTAGAAAGACTGTGGCGATTTTCTACATACTTTGCTGGCAAAGGACCCTATTCTAAAACCTGATGGCTTGACAGACAAGAGGATTCAACTTCCAAACTGAAAACAGCTTCTCCTGGATTCACTTTCAATAGTCTGACAAAGCAAACCACCTGTGACTCCAAAAAAGCCTTAAAGCAGCGATGGGGAACCTGCAGCCCTCCACATGCTGGTGGACTGCAGCATCCCTCCCTCCCAGCCAGGGGCAGAACACTTGCTTTGCACACGGAAGGCCCAGGGCTCGATTCCTGCCATTTTCAGTTAAGAAGGATCAGGTGGCAAATGATGGGAAAGATCTAGATTCATCTTGCCTAAGATACATAAATTTCCAGGTTGCACAAAACAATTTTATACCTCTCTGCTACGTCAAGATGAAAATGCAGATTAGCTACTCAGTTGCTGGATTTTGCGCTGCCATGATGGATATTTGTTGAAGGATGGTTTGCGCCACAAACGAGGCCCAAAATGCAAGACCTGTGCTCCTTCATGCTCCCTCCCTCAACAATTTGTCCTTGTTTTTATCTTTTTAAGTTATGTATGATATAATCATCTTTTAACTACTAGTTTTTTATCCCTTACCTGTTTAAGTCTTATGTGTTCAGTTTATCCGTATGTTTTATCTTATGCTTGTCTGTGACTGAAATAAAGTTTGATATTGGTACTTAGAAGACATTTGAAGGCAGCCCTGTATAGGGAAGTTTTTAATGTTTGGTGTCTTACTGTGTTTAAATTTGTTGGAAGTCACCCAGAGTGGCTGGGGCAACCCAGTCAGATGGGTGGGGTATAAATAATAAAAGTATTATTGTTGTTGTTAAATTTATATATTGCCCTTCAGTTGAGGATGACAGGGCAGTTTGCAATATAAAGAATGGAAAGCTTAAATTGTGAATAAAATTAATATGAGACAGCAAGAGCCATGGTGAAATGAAATCCACAGTGAGAAAGCTATTTGCAACTTCTGAGGGAACATTCTTAGAAGAACTAGAGAACAGGTGATGGGTAGGGAGACAGGACCCTGGATTCCAACACCCAAATGCTCTTGAGCAACAGATAAATTGGAGAGAGCAAGAGCTATTCCAGCTTATTATCAAGATAATGACAGAATGATTTGTTTACTTGAAGCAAGCCATAAGACAAAAGCCACCCCTTAAAGCTGTCTTTTGCAACCAATACCTATATAATGTAATAGCTTTGCAATAACCATATATAATACCTGCATATATAAGACAGGAGTGGGGAACCTGTGGCCCTCCAGATGGTGTTGATGAAGTTGTCCTACCATCCATGACCTTGCTGGCTAGGGCTGAGGGTCAGTTTGCACTGCAGGTCTAAAAACCAGCTGCAGACTACCAAGCGATGGGTAATGTGACAGAGCAGATCTAGCCATTAAACAGAGCTCTCCCTAACTTTAGTGGGTGCTCCTGATTGCTCCTTTGCAGATATAGCTTGCATTCCATGAATGTGATGGCCTGTTTGACCCATAGGGTCTCAGTTTTTAGAAAATGATTATAATCCCAGACCTATGAATGGCTAAGAACTCTGCAGAGAATGCATGGTGAAATTGCCAAAACTAGGAGAAAAAGTTCACATGGTCAGCACAACATAGAACCTTTGAACCCTGCAGGTCTTTGCCTGCCTTCTTTAATAGCTAGCTAAACCAGAGTGAATTGGTTTGTGCAAGTGTAACCAGTTCTGCCACTTCTATGAATCCCAGAATTTAAGAATTTGTTTACCTCGGTGCAGGACTGAGATGGTTTTTAAAAAGGAAAGAACATCCCACTCAATCTTCTCACCGATAATCTACACCTCTAGCTATGCCAATACACTTTACTTATCAACTCACCTTATGAATGCACCCCAAATGGAGGGTGTGCATAGCTCAGAGCACCGGCCTTGCATGCAGGAGGGTCCAGCTTCAACCCCACCCCAAAATCTCTAAGACAAGGCTTAAAACAGCAGTGCTTTGAGGGCAGGAGCTTGTGGTGGAAGAATAGGACACCCCCTACCCCAAATATTTGCCCTTATCACATTTGGGAAGGCAGGTGAAAAATAGAGGTTTACTTCATTTACTTACAATTTACAATTTTCTTCCATACCACCCGCTGACTTAACACAGTTCTCTGGGAGGTTTATCAGTAACAAGTTAAAACTGTAAGTATTTCCACAATACACATCTAAAGCTCTCTCCAACAGACCATTATGCCTGGAGTCTTATATTACTTAACAGCACTGCAGGTTGATTAGTAGTAGCAGATCCTGCTGCCCAGATCCCTGAAGAACTGCTGCCAGTTGGAGGAGGCCAGAGACAGTGAGCCTGTGGTCCTCTGGAGTGGTTGGACTCAAAGTCCCAACAGGAACTATGGTCAAAGGCCAGAAATTACAGGAGTTGCAGCCCAACAATATCTAGTTCACATTGTCATCTGAGTCATGTGAGGCAGTGAAGGTACTGAATTGGTGCTTTGATATGCTAATGGGCTGGATGAGGGCAAGAAACCAATTCCTGGATATGGGAATATAGGGCTGTGCTTCCCTTGAAGGAATAGGTACATAGTTTGAGGGTGCTTGAGGACCAGATGGCTTCAGTGGCAAGGAAAGTCCTTTCCAAGCTTCAGCTGGTTCACCAGCTACAAATATTCCTGGCAGGGCTGCAGTGGCCCATGCTGTGATCAGCTGTTGTTTGAAGGACTGCCATGCACTGCAGACAACCCTTGAAGACAACTCAGAAGTTTCACCGAGTCAATAATGCATGTGACAGAGGTTTGACAGGTACCACCAGGAGAGATCATATCACATTGATTCCTTAAACAACTGCCCTGGCTGCCCATCCACTTCTAAGCTCAATTTAAGGTGTTGCTGCTTACTTTTAAAGCCCCAAATAGTTTAGGGCCTGAATACCTGAAGAAGTGCCCCCGCTATAAGCAACTGCCTGTGCTTTCTGATCAGGTTTGGTTGATGATGACATGGGACAGAGTCTTCTTCGTGGTTGTTGGACTCTGAGTCCAACTCCATCAGCCCTAGCAAGCACAGCCAATGGTCAGGGAAGATTGGAGTTGTAGACTAGGAACCTCTAGAAGAGCCTTTCTCAACCTTGGGTCCCCAGATGTTTTTGGCCTACAACTCCCATCATCTCTGACCACTGGTCCTGTGAGCAAGGGATCATGGGAGTTGTAGGCCAAAAACATCTGGGGACCAAGGTTGAGAACCACTGCTCTAGAAGGTCATACACTACCCTCCCTTGCCTTACAGCAGGGGGTGGGCTACCTCTCTACTGGCCGTTGGAATTCATCCCTGGCCATGGCCCTTATCCCCAGGCCACAGTCCGCACTTGACGTGCCTGACACCCTTCTTGAGTGTTTGTCTGACTGGATTGTGCCCCTGGACTCTGATAAGCTGATACAGAGGGTGTGTGACTTCTGTGTGCAGAAACTAGCCTGCTGTACAAGGGTACAAGAATGAATATTAGTTGATCCACCTGCTTTTGCCTGCAGCCTTTTCATAGAATCATAGAATTGGAAGAGACCACAAGGGCCATCGAGTCCAACCCCCTGCCAAGCAGGAAACACCATCAGAGCACTCCTGACATATGGTTGTCAAGCCTCTGCTTAAAGACCTCCAAAGAAGGAGACTCCACCACACTCCTTGGCAGCAAATTCCACTGTCGAACAGCTCTTACTGTCAGAAAGTTCTTCCTAATGTTTAGGTGGAATCTTCTTTCTTGTAGTTTGGATCCATTGCTCCGTGTCCGCTTCTCTGGAGCAGCAGAAAACAACCTTTCTCCCTCCTCTATGTGACATCCTTTGCCTGAGAATCTTTTCCGCCCCCATACAGGTGTGTAAAGAACTGACATGGTTGTCATTTCAGCATTACGTAAACATGTACCTGTGTACCTAGAATAGAGGTGAGCAACTTTGGGCTCTCCAGGTGCTATTGGACTCCAACACCCATCAACCCCAACCAGTACATTCAACAGTCAAGGCCCTTCATGTGAAGGACCAAAGGTTCCCACTCCTCCCCGAGGACTTTCAAGTTTCTAAATGAGTGACTGTTTCAGACTTCTCTGCTATGTTTAGAGGCCCCTGCTGCCATTTAAGCTTTGCTAATGGCAGTTTTATGCTGCACCCCACCATGGTAACAGCAATGATAAAAATAAGGGCTGTAAGTCTTTAAAACAAATAACTTGTGGAGGGAACAAGCCTTCCCCCTTCCTGAAGCAGACAGTACAGTAGAGCGGCCAGGCCTGAAATCAGACAAGGCAACAGTTCAGCAAAGAAGGCCTTGCTTGAGATCAAATTGTGAAATAGGAGTCTTTTAAAAATGTTTTAGCCTAGTACACATACCCACATGCCATTTCAGATACCATTCAAGACTAACCATGGAAAAGGTGCCCTGACCTTTTAATGACCTCCTGTTTGACTGCAGTGCCATCTAGTTCATGCTTAGCTTCTGTTGGGGACAGCTGAGAAAGCAGGATTGCTTTGGGAAAACTTGTGTCAATTTACTAGCTGGGAAATTCTGTTGGCTTTGTTTCCAGCAGCACGAAGGACTACCTGCCCCCCTTCAGTCACTTGAGTTTTGCAGGTTGGAAGAGGCCCTGCGGCTTCTTACTCCCCCCACTGCAGAAATTGCTGCCTCCCTAGCTACATTCTCACAATTTTAGCAGGATTAAGACAATCACAGAAAGACCATGAGTTCACAGGAAGTTGCCTTACACCAAGTCAGCAAGACAGCAGTGAAGAGCTGCAGCCATTTCCTTTCAGAATGACAGCCACACTGGTCCATAAAACTCACTGCCATTCACCCTGACTGACAGCATTTCTGAACAGGCACTTTTCGTTACCCTACCTGGATATGCTGGGGGTTGAGTCTGGGGCCTCTGCATACACAGCAGATGCTCTGCCACTGAACATCCTTCAACTTATTGTGGAACAGCTTTAGTTCATTACTACATTTGCATCTTGCCTTTCCATTCAGGAGCTCCAGTTTTGGACCTGGTCCTCTTTCCACACCAAACTTTATCATCAAAATCAACCCAACTTGAACCAGGGTGAGCGCCAGCTTTTGGAGGGTCTATGAGCAATGCACTGACTAGTGAGCCAACCACTAAAGCAAGTCCACTCTTGCCAATGGAACCCCTGGCATGTGGCAGGTCCCAGCTATGTTAACCCTCATCCCTGGCCATGTCTTGAATATGCTTTTTCAAGAAGTGTACTCATGTCTTTTATAGTGCACAAACAAGCCTACCTGTTTGAGAAGTGGCTCGGAAGCTGGACGACTTCTGTGATCGCTTCTGTGTTCTTTTTTGCAATGCCACAGATGTCCAGCTTGCTGTAACATTCCTCCTGCACCTCAGAAATCATTCGCTGGAATGTGGAGCATCTCCGAATGGCGAGGAACACTTTCGAGGTAATGCCGTTTGCAATGCACTTCAAGCTCTCCTTCACAAAGGCTTTCCCCTGCCAATTGATTGTTAGGGTGTAAGTGACCAGGTTAAAAGAACAGGAGTATGAATCTATACTGTATACTATGCTTTTGCCACATGTAATTAATGATCCTCAAGTGGGAACCTCAGTTAGCAATGGGCAAACGTTGATTTTAGTTTCTCATTTTTCCAGGTCTCCACCTTTCCAGTTCAAGAGGTTTTGTTTTTTTAAGTTCTCATAAAAATTCAGAAGCATTTTAGTGCAAATTTCTCCCTATATATACATATGTCTGTTTTTACAACTATATGCATTTTTGCACATATTGCTTTCCTGGAGAACTGCATTGCAAAATTCAAAGAAGTGGTAATTTTAAAATTACAGCAGAGTTTCTGTTTGCATTTTATTTTGGGAAGTAAAAGTTAGGTAGATTTGCCTTTAAATGCAAACTAGACTGAATTTCTCCTCTACCCCTGCCAGTGGGGATGACTCCATTTCAGCATTCTGGACACCCAGCAAAGCCTTCTCCCAAGATACTCCATTCCCCTCCTGTTCTCCTCCCAAATTCACTAGTCCTCCCCCCTTTTTGGTTCGCCCTATATAATTTTTTTTAAAAAAAATGTACTTTTGCCAACTTGTGTTTTTCCCTAAGCCTGCTGTTCATGGGCTGTGCTGTTTTGGCTACTTAAGGAGAATTCAGAAAACCAAATTCACCCTTAGCATGTATATTGGTAACTGCAACTAAAGCTTCAGTACATACAAAGCTTACTTGGCAACACTGAGGGCTCATGTACACTTCCATTTTCCTCTGGGAAAGCCTGCAGTTTAGCATGGAATCGGAACAAACAGCAATTGGGTTTCTTTTGTGGGTTGCTGTTTGTTATGATTTAGCACTAAATCGCAGGTTTCCTGGGAGAAAGCAGAAAGGGAAAGGCAAAACCACTCAGACCTGTGCCTAGAAAGCCTGGGAGAAGTGGAAAAACTCCCAGACTTGTGTTTTTTAGGGACTAGCAGAAGAGGGGGTGCAGTAGGGTGGGGACGTAACAAGGCATAACGGGGTGGGGCAGGCTTACACACGCTCCGCTGACCCACAAGGGGGCCCAGATTTGTAACCCACACACAAATTGGGGATTGCCTGTAAAAAGAAAAGACCACACCATGTAATATTCTCACATAGCACATATTATTGAGGAGAGAACATTGAAGCAAAATTAGTGTAAGTGGCCTCCTACATTTTGATATTTTATTATTTTTTTTACCTGCCATTTATCAGCAAGTTCCAGGGTAGGTTACAACAATTTAAAAGTAAATATTAAAAGCAGTTAAAATGGTCATAGGAGTAGGATGCATGCTGAGAACACACACCAGCCGGTGTCCAAGGTCAGGGTAAAGTGAGATGCCTTAAGCATACAATGAAAGCTGTATAATGATGGTGCCACACCCATCTCTGTGGGGAGGGAGTTCCACAACTTAGGGGCTGCCACAGAGAAGGCCCTCTCCTGGACTCCCCCCCCCCCCGTGAATGTCTGAGGGTGGAGGAGTTACCAAGAGAGCCCTAACCCACACCCTATAATAATGAACTTTAAAATTTGCCAGTTTGCTGTTCTTATTTACTGGCATCTTAAAATCTCCAGCCTAAGGAAAGCCACTCCACCTTGTCCAATGGTAGGAATGGCCAGGGCTCTACACTTGGTGGGTTAGGTGCCAAGTTTCTACTTCCTAGCCTCCTGGGAAATAGAAGTCGCAAGTCATGTCAGGCTGATCTGCACTGCACATCTCCCTGCCAGCTCCCACAGTAGGAGTGGCTGTGTGAAAAGAACATTTGTTTCCTCTTGAAAGGGAAGCTTGATTCTCCACCCCACAAGACATCCTCTGCCAAGCCTTCACACACAGTGAGTGGAAAATGTACTGTCATAGAACGGACCCCTAGTCCCAACCCACCACTTGAATGTATCCGCTGTGTTAATAATTTTTTTAAAAACAACAACAACAACAACAACTGAATAAACTGTCTCTGGGTACAAGTTATCACATATTTGCAGCAAATAAAGCACCCGACATAGAATCATAGAATCATAGAGTTGGAAGAGACCACAAGGGCCATCGAGTCCAACCCCCTGCCAAGCAGGAAACACCACCAGAGCACTCTTGACATATGGTTGTCAAGCCTCTGCTTAAAGACCTCCGGAGAAGGAGACTCCACCACACTCCTTGGCAGCAAATTCCACTGTCGAAAAGCTCTTACTGTCAGATTGCATTTGATATGTCTTGCTGCAGACATATCTGCAGCTACTTAAAATATAGGTGCTTAAGGGACAAAGGACAATTCAGAAGCTCTTCATGCAACCAGCAGCTTTGTTGCAGCTCAGTATCATTGATAACTGACCAGCAGTGACCTTCCAGAACTTCAGGCTGGAGTCTTCCCTAGGTCTACCTGGAGATAACAGGGACTGAACCTTGGACTTTTGGGAAGTTATCTGCCAGTGAGCTACAACCCTTATTTGCTCAAATAGCTGGGACTCCACCAGGCTTAAGAACAAAATGGGCCATATACAAATAAAATTATTTATGTATCCCCAGTAGTGGGCCATGTTGGCTGAGGCCAAGGGAAGTTGACACCAACATCATCTAGAGGGCCAAAGGTTCCACTGTCCCTGTTTTAAAGAAAACAAGACACTTCATTTTAAGAGGATACACACATGCATCACAGCAACCAGCATCTTAGAAGAAGCATTTCCTTCTGTGGAATAAGAGAATGCTTCTTTTTAAGATTGCATTTGATATCTGCAGTTGTTGTAAGACAGGGGTTGGGAAGCTCCAGCCCAAAAGCCAATTTAGGCCACTGAGGCCTCCCTGATTGGCCTGTAAGGCTGTCTCAGCCAAGCCAAGTCCACTCTCCATCAGTTGCACTATATGAAACTAGGTGAATTCTGAGAACTTATGTACAATACAATAGTATTGGTTGCAGCAGCGTCTCACCCCTGGGCATATGAGTCAAAGAAAGCTGCCTCCTACTCAGACCCCTGGCTCATATAGCTCAATAGCACCTACACCAAGGGGAACCAGTGGCCTTTCAGCTGTTGCTGGGCTACAACTCCCACCATCCCTGAACATTGACTATATTGCATGAGGCTGATAGGAGCTGGAGTCCAACAACATCTGGAGGACCAGCTGTTCTCCACCCACTGATCTGCACTGACTAGCAGAGACTCTCAAGGGTTTCAGACAGGAGACTTTCCTATCTCTAAGTGGAGATGCCTTTTGCAAGGAAAACATTGCACCACCATGGAGCCCTGGCCCTTCTCCCCCTATCCATCAGCAAGGAAGCTGCAAGGGAAAAGGGGTTAGGCTGATACTGTACCTGAGTGTCAAATTTAGCTGCACTGTAGAGAAAGGATTTGCAGATGTCATACATGCCACCTGTGTCACATGTGGAGTTTTCCAGGCAGGCAAAAGCACCACACCCTACTTGGAGGGCACTATTTAAACACCGCACCACATCCGCTGCAAAAGAGAAGGGGTAGGGAGAAGGAGAGTCCATCTTAATACAGACTTCTGCCATGCCTCATGTTTCCATAGCAGCTTTCAACTCAATTGAAGGCATTTGCCAGCAATTGTTAAGTCATTGCTTTCCTCTTGGAGTGTGCATATTCTACACATCACCTTTAACAAGCACCCACAGCTAAGCCACCACACCTCAAATGCATTTCTGCTGCAAGAGTCAGCTTCCAGCACCTTGGAGAGTACATTTTCTGCATCAAGCCTTTTTTGTGTGTGAAATACACCAGGAGGACACCATCCCAGAAAGTCTTAGTGCATAATTGGACAGTTGAACCACAGGTGACAGGCACTAAACTAAGTTCCTGAAGGCACTGTTGCCTATTCATCACAAACACAGTAAGTCAGACATGCTGTATTTGGGGGTCCTCCTGTTCATTTTGGTGAGGTGGAGTTCTGCCCTGAAGTCCAGCCCTCATAGCACCACTGGTTTTAGGGACTCCAAACTGGAAAGCATGACTGCCAAGAAAACAAAAGTTTCTGGTGCTTTCATTTTACAAACCAAGCCGAGAAGCCTCCACCCCAGTTATGATGCCACTTTATAAACATTTGATTTGTCACTCCCAAACTGGTACCCTCCAGCTGTCTTGGACTACAAGCCTCAGTCAGCCCACCAGTCAGGGATGATGGGCTTGGCCAAACTTGGTCCTCCATATGCTTTGAGACTACAACTTCCATCACCACTAGCTAACAGGTCCAGTGGTCAGGGATGATGGGAATTGTAGTCCCAAAACATCTGGCGGGCCAAGTTTGGCCATGCCTGATGTAGTTCAGCCAAGCTGGAAAATGCTGCATTAGATGAACCTTCCCATCTCACCCTTCCACACTAGTGCCATAGTGAGAATGGTGGAGAGGAGTTTGTGTGTTTGTGTTTGTGTGTGTAACTATTAACATAGCAAAACATTTTTATTGCAACAAGAACCATAGCACAAGTCCACTGTTTGTAGCAATGTAACCCAATTTTACAAAGCAGGAAGAAACAAGCACATAGTTACAGTCCTGCAATGCGACACAGTCTCCAACAAGCAATGGATGTCAGACTTTGGGGCTATTACAACTGCACATTCAAAATGGTTAGTATGTACAGAAACACCCTTCCCAAAGTGCTAATTCCAGACATTGCTAGTTTGATATATCAGCTTACTGCCAATGCACCTAAGAAGCGTCACATTTTATTTTAACAGTTCACAGTTTAGCAGCCATTGCAATGCAAAGACAGACAGGTAGGGAGGAGGGAAAAGGCAAAGTTGGGTTGTCATGGCCACTGCAGGACAATTATGGGGTGGATGAGCAGCCAAGTGGCAGTTCATTCCAGCTGAGCTGCTTGAGTGGGTGTCGCTGTCTCACCTCTCCTTGAGAAGCAGCCAGGAAAAGGGGCTGCGTATGATGACAATTCTGAGAAAGGAGGTGCCAAAGGACACTTTGGCCCACGCAGGCTCTCACTCCAATGCAACCACCACAAATCCTTAAGTGAGGAGTGGGGAAATGCCACCCCACAGGCCTAATAAGGCCTTGCCAGGCCTCCTCATTTGCCCAAGCCACACCTACCTGCCCTAAATCTGATGTCATACATGTGGGGTGAGTAAAGACTCAACTGCACCAAAATGGGGTTTGCCAGCACTGCTTACCAGTTGGCCACCAGGGCTTAAATAGCACTGTGCCTTTGCCCGCAGTTTGATTTCAACCCCTGCAGTCAAAAATAGAGGTCAATGTGACATAATGTGGTTGACAAATAGGTGACCCCACTCCCTGTCGAGCTTGGCGTGAAGGGGGTGGGGGTACAAGGATCATGCTTCCCTGCCTGCCAGATCCCATTCCTTACTCCTTATCATTCTATAATGGCTTGCTTAAGGCCACTCAATGAGTTTTGGGCCGAGTTTATGAACTATGGGCTTCATCAGTTAAAAAGACACACATGACCATTATGCTCACTGAGGGCTTGCATTTGAGTAGACATGAATGGGACTGTTGGCTTCCAACTTCATTCCAATTTTTAAACTCTGTGTAGTGTGAGTGTGTTTCTGCATGTATAGGAAAATGGTAATTTCCCATTCCAAGTCAACATTCAGACAAGGGAGAGATTATTTGGAGAAAAAGCAGTTTTGAATTATTGCTAAAATTCTGGGTGGCAAGTCAGTAAACCTTTCAAGGACAGGCTGCCAAGAGGAGCAGAGGAATACCTAGCATTTTACGGACTAGAGGTGTGGCTGCAATGCATACATAATGGGCATGTTTCTATGGAATGCTTGATTGGAAAAGAGTTTCTGAACGCATGCTACAGTGCTGTGCTCTCCCTCTTTTGTTTCTGGGTAGCAATGCATGACTGTGCTAATTTTGGTTTCTCATTTTTCCAACCTTAAGTTCAGTTCTCCACATTTACATGTCAGTTTGAAATTAGTCAGTATTTCTTGTGCCAAGTTTCCCTATGCATATTTTAGACATGATTTTGCTTAATAAATTCAGTTTGCTAAGCAATTTCCACCAATATATACATTTATATGTACACTGTATTAGGTACATTCTCATGCACATCACATGGTGGAGAACTGCATTGCAAAATTTGGAAAAGTGCAAATTCTGAAGGATGGCTGTGCTCTAGTTTGAATAATGTTTTGGAAAGTAAGTACTGGGTAGCTTTGCCTTTATATGTAAACTGAAGTTAATTTCTTCTCCATTTGGGAACTGTTAAGTACTGTCAAATATGTATATCCTGACTGGGGCAACCTGGTTGAATGGGCAGGGGGTGTAAGTAATAAATCATCACCCCGCTCTTTATAAAAACCAGGATTACCTCTGAGATGCATAGAAAAATAAAATAAAAACCATCACAGAACCTAAGCCACACCTGATGGCATTCCAACTCTTACAGAACACTACAAGCATTCCAGGATAAAAGAAGGCGCCTTAACTCACCTCCTGAAAGCATGCACCGACACAAAGTGTTGGGCATCACTTGAAGGTAATTCTGGAGGAACTGTGACCTCATTCCTCACCTTGCCAACAATGGGCTGATGCTCCAAGGGGCCTTCGTCACTAACCTTAATGAGCAAGGGGTTCATGTAGCGAGAGGAGCTACTTTGCATATATAGGACCCAGACTATCTTGATGTGAATGCTCTCCCCAGAGAAGGACACATGGTGCCATCATTGCTTGCTTTTTGGCACCAGCTGAAACATTTCCTGTATTGCAGGGGGTCCCTTGAGTCCCTTCCAACCCGAAGATTCTATGATTCTTACTTACCCAGGCTTCCAGTTGCTAACTGAGCAGGTAGCGTTATGTTTTCTGACCCTTTAGTGCTCATCTTTTAGTGGGGTGGGAAGGATTTGTCTATTTTTGTTCAGGAGAACTTCCTAATGGATGATGCCCCATTGGACATTTCTACCCGCTTTAAATTCAGTCACCCTTAATGTTGCCCCAAACCTCCCATCTAAAACAGCTGTATTATGGTATAAACTTTATAACTTAGCCTAAAGAATCACTACGGAAGGGGGTCAATTTGCACAACTATCCTTTCTGTTCCAAAATTGAACATCCCGTGCTTCTGGTGTGACACACTAAAACAGTTTAAATATAGGAAACTGCAGTCCCTTACATTTAAAAATAGATAATGCATTCTACACTCACTGTGTTGTTTGCTTTCTATGTGAAGGTGTCATGGAATTGGCAGCTGAGCGTTGCAGTGCACAGCTGGAAGAAGCATGGGGTGAGTATATACTGTAGAAAGAGGCAAATTACCATTGCCTTAGGATGCTCAGTGGCCAAGAGCAGTGGACCAGCACATCGGCTCATAGCAAGTGCTCACCTTCATCAGCCACATAGAGAAGTTGTTGAAGCAGCAGGATCTGACGCTTCCAAATCATGTTGGATGTTTGAATGGATGCACTGCGAACATGTCCGTCTGCTTAAATAAGGACCCAATGGTGCCATCA
Organism: Podarcis melisellensis; assembly: GCF_964234715.1. Lineage (NCBI taxonomy): Eukaryota > Metazoa > Chordata > Lepidosauria > Squamata > Lacertidae > Podarcis > Podarcis melisellensis. The sequence continues at coordinate 2,931,388 of NC_138532.1, forward strand.
GGAAAGGACTTTGAATCAAAAAGGCAGGGCCCCATTTGATGGGATGAGCACAGGGCTTCCAGATGCAGCAAACTGGCTTGCCACATTTGATAGTAATTATTATTTAAATTCTCTTTTGAAGGGGGCCCATAAACCCAGAGTCTAAGCTTACCTTATCACTGTAAGCATTTTGGACAAATGTTTCTTTATCTTTCAACTCCAGTTTGAAAAGCTGTCACTAATACAGGCTTTCTAATCCCACTAAGTTGAGTGTAAGGCTCCAGTTAAGATTTTGCAGACAGTCACGGTGGTGAAATGGTTGAAGTGTCAGACTAAGATTGAGGTGACCCCAGCTTTAAATCCCTACTCAGCCATACAACTGACTTAGTGACCTTGGGCTAGTCATTTCTGGGCATAACCTACCGTACAGGGTTGTTGAAGGGGATTAGATGGAATGTACAGGGAGAAAATCATGTAACCCGCTTGAGCTCCTTGATGGGAAATTAGTAGAGTAATGCAGTAAATGCAGTTAAAGCCCAGTAGTTAAGCTCATGGAGGTGAGCAGAGCAGCATAAAGAACTTAGGAAGAGCCGCCAGAGTTTGTGCACAAGGCTGAACTATTTAAATATGTCAGCAGGACAATTTTCTTCCAGAAGCTGGCTGACAATCCACCAGATTTCTCCCCTGCCTGCAGGTGAATTGGTGTAACATTTTTCTCCAAGCTGAATTTCTACTCAGTCATGCAAAGGGAGATCTGTTACTTTTTGCCTGATCATGTTTCATATCTTAGGAATGACGTGCAAACCAGGACTTTTAAAAAATTGGGATGCTATTTCTCAGGGAAGCAGAGGATTTTAGATAGTAGTTCTAGAAACCTAGTGAAAAAGCTCGTTAATTTCTAGTCAAGTGTAGCATCTTGCCATGGGTACCTTTTAAATGAGAACACTGCATGTTTCAATGATAACTTATATGCAAGGAAAAAGAACTATTTGATAAGACAAAGCTCTCTGCAAACCACCCCTAACTATCCTCAGAAATAAATACCCTGTGTGTGTGTGTGGGGGGGGGGGTATTATTTGTTACTATGTTTTGCATTTTTGTGTTTTTATATTGCAAACTCCCCTGTGATCTTTGGATGAAGGATGGCATAGAAATTTAATAAATGAATGAATGAATGAATGAATAAAACAACTCATTTTATAACAATAGGTTTCCATAGATTCAGGTTATAACTTGGCACTTAGCATGTTCAATATGTATTAGGGCTCTTATTGTTTTAGGCACAGTGGAATAACTGAGACCCTTTGTTTCTATAGCAACCAAGTACAAAAGGAAATTGAGCAAATACCCTAGAACTGTGCTGCAGAGTCTTGCAGATCTGAAATAGCAGCCTCTCTTGGCAAGTGTCAAATCAGAGGAGTATAAATGTCTTTATTTTAAATGGGAAGCATAAGCAGCAGCCAACAACTGAGCCTTTTCAAAAGTGTTTAGCTTTAGGTAAGTCAGCAAAACATATACAGCCCATTTCTCAAATGGAACTAACTTGTTTTAAGACTGTATTGGTAACATGCAACATGAGAATTTCTGATTTGACTGTAGAGCAAGGGAGGATTAAAAGTTAGAAGCCAGAAAGGGAAGGTGTAGATTTTCAGATGTAGGTACTTACATGGGGTACACTGCTCCCAGTACAGCTATTAAGGCTCCATACACACCATCCGCTTAAAACACATGTAAAACACATCACCCCCAAAGAATCTTAGGAACTGTAGTTTTCCCTCACAGAGCTACAGTTCCTAGTACCCCGAACAAACTACGGTTCTCAGGATTCTTTTTTCGGGGGGACGGCAGGGAGAACGCCTTAAGTGTTAAGGTGCATACACAGCCACACACCATCTTTCTATTTCCAGAGTAGTAGGTTAGCTCTGTTAATCTGCTGCAGCAACATCACGAAAAGTCTCGGGGCACCTTGAAGACCAGCCAATTTAATTCTAGCAGAAGCTGTTTTGGGGGCGGGGCGCAATTCATCCGAGGCATGAAGTGTTCGCTAGGGAATGGTGCTTAACTTGGAGATGGGTGAACCATTCTGCTTCAGTTCACTTCTCCAAGAAGACTGGAGGCCTCCGCTGTGGCTGAAGCGGACGGCGCAGTGTGAACCACCTCGAATACTACCCCGCATTTAGGATCACTACACCAGCTCCTGAAACGAGCGAGCGCTCTCCTCCCATTCATTCGGCTGTGGCACAGCGGCAGAAAGAGAGGGAGAGAAGCAGGAGGCATATTAACGCAGCGTGAAGTTCTCCTGCGCAAGCTCCCCTTCTGCACACAGCTCCCGTCCTTTCTTTGAGTGGGGCAGCGGCTTGCGCAGGAGAACTTCCCGCCGGCGTTTGCGGCCAAAGTGAGCCGCAACAGCTGTCTGCACGGGCTCCTGCCTGCAAAGGAGAAAGAGGGTACCTGAATTTTGCGCGGCCAGCCTGGCCTTCCTGGGGCTGAAGGAGTCATTCTGCTCCACTTCGTAAGTCGCAGCAGCAGCGGCCGCCAGCAGCAGCAGCAGGACCGCCGACTTTCGGAGCATTCTCTGCTAAGTTTCCGCTAAGTTCTCGCTTCGGGCTTCTCTCGCTTTCTGGCCCCCTCTCGAGCTGGAGCGAAGACGCGGAGCCGGACGGGGCTGGAGAAAGGAGCAACCGATGGACTGCCGCGCCGAGTCCGTCAAAGCCGCTGCTCTCCGTCGCCACTTGGACTCCCCTTCCTCCTCCTCCTCGCTGCAGGTGACCAACCTGGAGTTTTTATAGCCACCCTGAGAGGTTCCTTCCCCCTCCCCACCCCTACCTCCAAGTTCAAGAGCCAATCAGGAGACGCGGTGGGCAGCCAATGGGGAGCTGTGCTCATTCAAGCACAGGAAGCCTGGAACTTCATAGGAAGAATTTTTTCCAGCCCATTAAAAGAACCTGCCAAAGAGGAATATTAACCAAAAGAAAAGAAGGAGCATGAATTTTCATTTGATGGGGTGGTTGGGGGAAGAATTTAACTCAAGCTGCATGCTATGAACTGAGTGGCTCTAAAGACCAACAAATTCATAACAACATTAAAGTACCTTGTGGCTCCATTTCTATCTCACCTTTCCTGAAGGTGGGGCACATGGGTCTCCCCCCCCCCCAATATTATCCTCACAAACAATGAGGGAGGTTAGGCTGAGAGACAGCAGCTGGGACCCAGGGTCACCCAGTGAGCATCATGGTCCAATGGGAATCTGAACCCTCATCTCCCAGCTCCTAGTTCAACATTCTTACCACTCACCACACTTGTCAATCTTCCCTTCTTGGGCAAGGTAGTTGTGGACCAGATTCAGGCACTCTTGGAGGAAACTGATTTTCTAGATCCATTAAGGGCTGGTGTTGGCACATAAACTGCTTTGGGCACCCTGTGTGATGACCTCTGTGACGGGGGAAATGTGTCCCTGTTAATTCTCCTCAATGACTCAGCAGCTTTCAGTACAGTGGTGCCCCGCAAGACGAATGCCTCGCAAGACGAAAAACCCGCAAGACGAAAGGGTTTTTCGGTTTTTGCGACGCTTCGCTAGACGATTTTCCCTATGGGCTTGCATCGCAAGACGAAAGCCCATAGGGAAATCTCGGGGACCTTTTTTTAAATGCTGACGGTGGGGAGCAAAGCCTTTTCCCCCCCTCCGGCCTTCAGAAGAGGTCCAGGAAGGCCGGCGGGGGCAAAAGACTTTGCTCCCCACCGCCAGCATTTTAAAAGCGGTCCGGGATAGCAGGGAAGCGCTTCCCGCTATCCCGGACGGCTTTTGAAGGCAGGCAGGGGGGGCAAAGACTTTTGCCCCCCCTGCCTGCCTAACCGGGGGCTTTTAAATCGCCCCGGGACGGTCCGGGGCGATTTAAAAGCCCCCGGACGGCTTTTGAAGCCTCCCCCCGCCGCCCGGCTTCGGGGCATCGTCCCGATGCTGGGCGGCGGGGCAGGAACGCCTCCCCCAGCCGCCCGGCTTCGGGGCATCGTTCCGATGCCGGGCGGCAGGGCAGGAACGCCTCCCCCCCCGCCCGGCATCGGAACGATGTCCCGAAGCCCGGCGGCGGGGCAGGAAAGCCTCCCCCCGCCGCCCGGCATCGGAACGATGTCCCGAAGCCGGGCGGCCGGGCGGGAAAGCCTCCCCCAGCCGCCCGGCTTCAGGGCATCGTCCCGATGCCGGGCGGTGGGGCAGGAACGCCTCCCCCCGCCGCCCGGCATCGGAACGATGTCCCGAAGCCGGGCGGCCGGGCGGGAAAGCCTCCCCCCGCCGCCCGGCTTCAGAACGATGTCCCGAAGCCCGGCGGCGGGGCGGGAAAGCCTTTGTCCCCCCTGCCTGCCTTCCCAGGGGCTTTTAAATCGCCCCGGACAGCGGAGAAGTCCTCCGCTGTCCCGGGCGATTTTAAAATGCCGCCCGCCAGAAGAGGTCGGGGGAAGGCGGTTTCCATAGGAACGCATTAATTGATTTTCAATGCATTCCTATGGAAAACCGTGCATCGCAAGACGAAAAACTCGCAAGACGAAGAGACTTGCGGAACGAATTAATTTCGTCTTGCGAGGCACCACTGTACCATCAACCATGGTATCCTCTGGAGCAGCTTAGGGGTGGGACGAACCACTTTGCTGTGGTTCTGGTTCTAGCTTCCTATATAGGCAGCTTCCTATGTATAATGCTTCAGACAAGTGTCCAAAGTGTATCATATACACTGCAATACGCTGTCCCTATTCACTCCCCCAACATCTCCACTAGATGTTTTTGAACTACAACTCCCATTAGCCCTAGGAAGTGTGACCTAAGGCTAGGCATGATGGGAGTTGAAGTTCAGGGTCAAAAGTTCCCCACACCTGGGCCAGATGAACAAACAATGTGATACAGCTTTCCATGCATGCATCATCAGATTGATGTCGGTGGATTGTGTGGGCTGATTCCATTGCACTTGAGGAGCTGCAAAAGTTCGATCTGTGATGTTCCATTAGTTCCACACATACAGATGATTGCTTGATACTGCAATGATCAGCTGAGGAACACGCATGTATGAACCAGCAACCCTTGATGACTGATGGTGGAATGTCTGTACACTGAAAATCATTTTCTCTGCAGTGATATGGAAGTTCTCTCTGCAGTGTGTGCTACCTGTGATGGCCCGTTAAACCATTCCTTGATTTTTGCAGTCATCAAGCAGGGAACATACATGCCTGAACCAGCCTCCTGTCTCTTTATGCAGATACCTGCTGTACACATTACAGCTCTTACGTGTAGGCTGCCCCAAACAGTTGTGTGTGGTGGCAGCACATTTCCAGGGAGAATTGCCATAGCAGTGCCAAGACTTGAACAAAACTCACAAAATCAAGGAAAGGGTTGTAGTCTACCTGTAGTAGTGCCTGCAAGAGGTACCTGATTCACTTCTAGGCATCTCCATGTAGGGCTGGGAGAAACCCTGGAGAGTCTCTACCCGTCAGTGTTGACAACAGTGAGGTAGATGGATCAATGGTCTGGCTCAGTGTTAGGCAGCTCCCTAAATTCCCTTGTATAAAATGTCCCCCAAAGACAGTTTTTATAAAAAAAAAGAAAGAAAATTATTTCAAATAGTTAAGACTCTGCCAAATAGCCTGGAGATCACCATGACATGCATGCCAATGAACTTAGGAACCTGCTAGGCGGGCAGATTAAAATAATAATTGTCAATTGTGGCTTCCCCATCTCATTACTAGACAAATTCCAATACAGAAAGAAACATGATGCAATAAGTTGCTACTGTTGAATCTGATTTTGTTTCCATGGTAATGACAATTTCGACTGCTTGTGTTGATTTGGATAGGTGGGTAAGTGCAGGGAGTGTAAACTGATTGAAGAAATCCCACAGATGCAGGTGAGTTAATAAGGTCAGCTTCCATGTATTTCAGTTGCATTCCATCTGCTGAAAAATGGAATCATACAATCATAGAGTTTGAAGGGGCTCCAAGGATCATCTAGTCCAACCCCCTGCAATTCAGGAATCTTTCGCCCAATGTGGGGCTCAAACCCATGACCCTGAGATTAAAAGTTGCATGCTGTACCAACTGAGCTATCCAGCAGTCCATGCTCTATACTAGTGGAATAGCCATTCATTTTGAAAAATCTAGCCCTTTTCTTATCTATCCAGAGTTAACTGATCAGTTACTCAACAATACATTGGAAGAAGATACACCTGACTCTTCTTCTGGGGAAAGGACTGTAACTCAGTGGCAGAACATCCACACTACAGTGATACTTCGGGTTACATACGCTTCAGGTTACATACGCTTTAGGTTACAGACTCTGCTAACCCAGAAATAGTGCTTCAGGTTAAGAACTTTGCTTCAGGATAAGTACAGAAATCGGGCTCTGGCAGCGCGGCACCAACAGGAGGCCCCATCAGCTAAAGTGGTGCTTCAGGTTAAGAACAGTTTCACGTTAAGAATGGACCTCCAGGACGAATTAAGTACTTAACCCGAGGTACGACTGTACATGCAGAAATCTAGTGCATCTTGTCTCCAGTGCACATTTGAAACAATGAAGGTTTAGGCAGTGCTCAGCTTGCCGTTTCCCATATTGCCACTATGGGGAATGCATCATAGGACAATCATGGCTTCTTAGCATATATTTAACCAAGAGAACCTATGTGTGAATATAGCGCACAGTGAATGGCATAGAGCAGAGATGAGGAGAACCCATGGACCTTCATGTGTTATTGAACTCCAGCCTTCATCAGCCACAGCTGCATGGCCAATAATCAGGAATGATAGAAGCTAGAGTCCAGCAAGCCTGGAGGTCAATGGATCCCCCATCCCTGGAGTACGGAATGGTGGGGTGTAGGGCTTGGACAGTGATCACAGAAAAACAATAAGCGTGTCAAAAGCATAGCTCACTTGGGGTGAAATGGGAAGTGCTGCCCTGCCCTGCCCCAGCCCGCCCCTGCCCTGCTGTGCCGCCTCCACTGAAGCATCCCGGCAGGTTCTGGCATGACTTCTCCACCAACTGTAAAGGTGGCAGCGTGGGCAGGGCACCCGCGGGGGCTCTGCCTCTGGAGCTGACACTGCCCAAGGCAGGTGCTTTCACCTCACCTCATGGGTGGGCCAGCCCTCCCTCTTTCTGTGAAATGTTGGCGGTGTAGGCATAGAACTCATTAGGCAAAGGTGAAGTATATATTTCACATGTGTCCCAGACACGTCCCAGGAGCTTCAGGCCGGTTCTCCCCCCTCAAATGTGGAGCTCCATAACACTGGGGATTCCTTAGGACAGACCCCCCTGCACCCTTCTCATATGCACCCTTTGCATGGCTGGCTTGACCACCTAGATGATGGGTAGCTAGCTTGTGGCCTCATATATGTTGCCATTCCAGGGGCCGCAAGTCAAGCAGTAAATGGGGCCAAGGCAAAAGTGGGCAGAGAAATTAATGCAAATATTTACTTCTGTACAATAGGCTAGTTTTTAGACAAGCTCACACACCCATCCCTATTCTCCATCCAGGCAAGCGAAAGGGGTTAACAGAGTTCTGAGACACATTCCAGTCAGGCCAAGACACTCCAGTGTATTTGCCTGGGTGGGATGTGTCCTTGAACTGTGAGAATGTTTCTTGCTTTTCTAAATGGAGGGAAGAGAGAAACTAGAGGAGGGAGTGGTGTGGCCTGGGGATAATCCAAGGGGCCAGACAGAGAGGCCCAGAGCACTGCATTTGAGGCCCTGGTCTAAGTGCCCCCGCCCAAGTAAAGGGTGCCCCTTGAAAAACTAATTTCTTGGGTGGCCGGGGCCGCATTTTGCAGCATGCAAGGCTGTCCTGAAGCAAACAAATGTGTGCATGGGGGGGCAGGGTGGGTAGGCAATGTGAGCCCCCTAACAAAGCATCAAAGCATCTTGGAAGTCTGGAGGGGGATAATAAAAGATTACTGTACATTTATCTTTCAGTGTGATCTCTTTTATCTATTGTGGGTCTTTTGGGGGTAGGGAGATGGATTCTTATTATTAATGTAAAGATCAATGCTCAGTTCTGATGTCCTTATTTGGGGTGGGTGGGTGTTTCAAGTTAGGCTGCTAGGTCACACACCTTCCTCTTCTTAAGGACAACTTGTTGTGGAAATCATTTTGTTGAGGTGGAGGAAAGAGACTGGAATCCAGTATATATGAGAACACAGGGAGGGGATCACTGCTGATCACTAGCCATACTAGCTAGGGATCTACTTGAGCTGGCAACATTTCCCCTTTTTTTTCTTAGCAAAATCCACATTTCCACTCCTGTTTCCAAAATCTCAGAGGCCAATAGCTCCCAATGTATATCCAAATAATTTTTTTCTTTAAAAAGCATTTTAATCAGAAAAAGGAGGTGATCTGATTAAGGCATAAAATTAGATACTTATGGACAAAGATACTAGCACATTAATATGGAGATTTCTCCCTCCAAGCATTTAGCCCTTGATGGATAATTTGCATTGGAAAGAGTCAGTTCCACATACCATTAACAGCTGTGAAATTGGCGTCATTCTTAAAGGTTAAAATAAAAACCCGGCTTCTCAGCTGAGCTGCCAAACATTTCTTCATAAAGATCTATGGTCAGAGGGCTCTGAAGGAGAAAGATGCCTTCATCCTTCCATGTTCCTGAGGTGCTGATGGGCAGAATTGCAGTGCAAATATCATGGTTCCAACAGGCTCTGCCCAACACTACTTTTGCCAAATTAACCTGAAGCTTGGTGTGCAAGGGGTGTTCTCATATCACTTCAGCTATACCAGCACTGCTGGCTTCAACTTTAGAGTGTATGGGTGTGTAACAGAAGCCAAAGCTTCAACCCTCTTTGTCCTGAAGGGTTACTAAGAACCCTGCCCTTCCATAACAGCAAGGTGCCTGAGTCTCACAGCTTGATCATTGCATGAATTTACAGGATAGTGATTTTCCACATGTGGCCGCTGGCAAAATTGCACATGGCCCCTGGCTGATTCACAAATAAGCATTACATCAATGAAATAAGAAAGCAACACATTGCAAAAAGCAGTGTGGTTCAGTCCTTTATGCAGTTCAATACTCTTTCCTCTCTGTGGTCCCAGGGAGTGATCCTTAGCATGTTCATCATTGCAGAGTTTCTTTGCAGTTGCTGCTTCTACCAACTCTGGCGTCTCAAGTTTCCTCTCCTGCCTTCTGAAATGGGAAAACACCAACCTTCCACTTTCACCCAGAGAGGAACCTCTCACTTAAGGGGGCTTATCTTTCCAGCATTTCAAGTACAATGCTTTCAAACACAGCATTTAATCTACATTACACTTATAACTTTAACCCCATTGACCTGATCCACAAGGCAACTTACATTATTTAAAAGAATGAAAGAAAAGGGGGTGATGCCACCTACTTCAGATTCTGACCACTTTTTGACTCCACCCTCAGGCCCTGGGCTGTCTCCTCCACCCACCCACCCGCCTGGGCAAGAAGGTGTTACAAGAGTCAGGAGCCTGCCCCTCTCTCACTTCCAGGATTAGGGAGGTCCTCCACTTAAGCCTATAACAAAGGAGTAGAAAATGCCTTCTTGTTTCAATGGAGCCCCGATGGAGCCACAAGAGGTGCTCTTCTCCTTGTGGAATTAGAATTGCATAAGGGGAGAGTGGTGGCACTCTAGGCCCACCTCCTCTGTCATAGCCCATTGCTTGGCCCTGGTGCTCCCCACGTGCTGACACGGAAAAGTCTACAGTGAGTACCTTGCTGTACTTGCAGAGTGGCAACGCGAGAAGGACACAACAGCTACATGCCCTTCAATCCCAGTCCCTTGGAGGTGAAGCTGCGAATAAAGGGAACATAGTATCTTTCTAATATCACCCTCCCCAAGCTGTTTTGCAAGGCTGGGATCTGATCAGATCCCAGCCTCACACAGTGGTGCAGGGCTGGTTCAGGGTGGGTGGGGTGATTACCCCAGCAGCCCACGCTATGCCCCTGGTTTAAAGTGTCCCAGTGCAACACGACCTCTTTAACAAAAGAAGCAGCCTTCCTTTTGCAGTTAGGAAAGTGATACATTTAAAAGTGTGGAATGGACAAATGATATACTGTATTTTTTGCACCATAACACTCACTTTTTTCCTCCTAGAAAGTAAGGGGAAATGTCTGTGAGTGTTATGGAGCGAATGCCTGCGGATGGCGGGGGGGGGGGGATCTGCTGCAGTCGTGAGCAGAGGATCCATGGTTCCCCTTCCTTCCCTCCTCCGTGGTTACAAAGCATGGATCCACATGGATCCTCAGGATTTTTGCATTGGGCTACTCCAAACTCACTGTCAGATCACATGTCTGTGGCCACAGCATGAACCGCAAAAATCATATATCCACTATTTCATTTAGAATATTTTTTTTCTTGTTTTCCTCCTCTAAAAACTACGTGCATGTTATGGTGTGGTGCATGTTATAGAGCGAAAAATACGGTAAATACACCACACCACAGGCAAATCCAGATGAATTGCTCATTGTCATATACAGTAACCTCCCTGCAATCAAATCAGAACAAATACTCAGTAAAGACTGAATAAATTATTATTATGTTATATTATTATATAAATAGCCCCTTTTTCATGAATTTCTTGGTCCTCTGGTTGGTGGCTGAGATGAGGCTGTCCTCCCCCTCCTTTTCCACAGCCTATTTTAAAAGACTATTCATAGGGGCTGCTGTCCACAAATATGGCAAAAATGTCATGTCATCTTAGCCTGGGCTTTGTGTCTCCGGCCACAGCATTTTTAGGGAGCCTCTTTTAGTGATGCAGATCTCATTGTTTTGGGGCAGCCTCCAAGCAAAATGGTGCACTCTGTTCTGCTGAATAAGACTTCAGTTTCATCCATCATCCTGAGAGCATTTCATTAGCAAACAGTGTTAGCAAATGCGGTTAGTGAGATGCATGATATGACCACACAAGTGTCATTCATGCATAGCTAGTGAATTAAATGGAATCGGGCAAGTCATTAAACAATTATTTAATCATTCATCCATAGGCAACTCCTAAGACTTCAGGCTCCTGAGCAGAAGCCAGAGATCTATGATAACACTGAAAATATGTCTGGAGAAGAGTGGATCTTCCTGCCGGAAATCAGTGGGCATCCGCTGAAGTATTTTGTCTATATTTGGTGCAACGATGGAAATACTCTTAAGAAAGTGATTACAAAAGGAAAGGTTAAAGGTCACTGTCGTAGGGTATGGCTGGAGAGATGGAGCAATGGTATGCAGAAGATTCCTCAGAGGACAGCTGTTGGGTGCTCAAGACTAGAATTGGATTGAAAAGGCTTTTGAACATTCTCTAAGGAGTTCTTGTATAAGTGAGTGTTTCTTACATTATACAGTAAATGGATAATGTACATTTACTGTATAATGTAACCTGAACCAATGGGAATTGAACCAATGGGAATGATCTAGTCAAAGTGCTGCACTTTTGTAACCTATGGGGAGAGTTAAGCAAGGGCATGGCACTCGCACATTAAAACCAGTGAATACTAAAAGTATTACCTTTGGTCAGATTAATTCTGTCATTATTAATAATACCAATAACACACACACAAACACAAACACACACATATATATGACATTTATTAATCAACGTGTTGATTGCGGATGATACTCAGCTCTACCTCTCATTTAAACTAGAAGCAGTTAAGGCCTTAAATGTCTCCTATGAGTGTTTGGAGGCGGTTGGAGGATGGATGTTGGCTAACAGATGGAGGTTGAATCCTAACAAAGCAGAAGTTCTGTTTTTGGGAGACAGGGGTGAGCAGAAGTGGGGGACTCCATGACAGATGGCCATCCAAACTCTGCTTAAAAACCTCCAAGGAAGGAAGGTCCACAACCTCCCAAGGGAGTCCATTTAGTTTCTTACATTTCCCCCTTCCTTTCTTCTGTCAGGGAACACAAAGCAGCATAGTGTCCTATGCAAGGCCAAAATCTGGAGTCCCCAAATGGATCTTTTCAGTTATGAATCTTCTCAGTTTTGCACCCCTTCAGCCAGGCACCTTGTGCAGGGGAACCACCCACACTACCCTAAACCTGGCACTGATGGGTGTGGGAATGTTTAGGAAGGTAGGAGAGGATATATTATTTTGATATTATCCCTCCTTACTCGTGCTGGTAAGCAAACAGCAGAGCACAGTCCCTAGCAGTTTATAAGTGAAGCAGTTGATGACTTGCTAGAGTCTTTTAATTAAGCAATCCAGTCTGGCTTATCCAGTCTGGATTGTTCCTGGTAAATTTCCCCTTTATTTCCCTCTTAATTTTAAAGACCCACTTACTGACTTACCTCTTTCCAGGTTCCACGTCTTGCTTTGATGCAGTGCATAAATCTCCTCTTCTGCGGCCTTTCTCCAGAGATGGGCTTCTGCAGCTGGCATCTCCTCTATCTCTTCCCACGTGGAAGGTTCCTGAGGTAACGCCGACCCTACAAAGTAGGACAGCCATAATGGTGGAACACCTCTGTTGGTTCTGGATGAGTGTCTGACCTGTGGTTCTGGAACCACATCAGCACATTCCCTTGCAGCTTATAGTGAAGTAGTTGATGACTCACTAGATTCATTTAATTAAGCAATCCAGTCTGGCTTGTCCAGTCTGGACTGTTCCTGGTAAATTTCCCCTTTATTTCCCTCTTAAAATAAGAATAACGCAACACAGTATTCTTGAAAAATAACAATAAAGTTTTACTCAAATTCAGTTCACAGCAGTAATCTGAAGGCAGGATTTATCTTGTGGTTACAGTTACATTTGTAGAGAAAAGAAGTCTGAGGTAGGTCTCAGACTTTCTACTTGTGGCCTTCATTCTCTGTAAGGCCCCTGTGCTGGCTAAGAGCCAGAAGAGGAACTCCAAAAGAGAAGCCCAAAAAGAGAAAAAGGGAAGGTGGCTGCCTGGCCAGCCCTTTTACATGGCCAGCTAGGGCCATGCCCATCTACCTGGCCACACACAGGGGGTGGAGGCTCCAGAGCAGGTATGACAGGAAGTCCTCCCTGTCTGGAGCCACATTTCCCTGTGTGTCCATTCTAGGCAACAGGAAAATGTTGTACTTGACTGGTCTAGCACTAGGTGGTCACCCATCCTGACACTGACAAGACCCAGACCAGCAACTAGAGACCATACCTTGGGATCTATAGTATTTGATGTTTAAAAGCAAAATAAAACTGCACCTTCTGAAAAACTCAAAGGAGAGGACACATGCAATCATTGGAAAGCAGTTATACATAAAAACCTGCAGAAAGTTCCATACACAAATAAATCACAGTGCAATCCTATGCATTAGTAAGTCCTATTGAGTTTAGTCCCAGGTAACTGTGCATAGGATCTGTGCATTGGATCTTTGACATCTTAAAATAACTTATCTTTTTTTTAAAGATATTTATTAGAAATTTTTTAAAGAGATACATAAAAACATATAAGAAATAAGACAATACAAAACATTACAAAACATAAAGTATAGAGTATAAAGAGTACATAAAAAAGAAAAAAAGACATTTTTCTTTTGAAGTTCTGAGTTTCTTAACCCTATTTCCTGGCTTCCCCACACCTCCCTTCCCTGTGTTCCTGTTTACCATCAAATTCAGCAAATCCCTGTCCTCTTTCAAATCCCATTATCTGTTAAGATATTTAAATAAGTCTTATTTCCGTCTTTTCATCCCTATTAGATTCCTTATTACATAGTCATCACTTATTCACTAATGCCATATTATTTTATATCTCACATCGTTTTAACATTCATGGATTTTATAATGTGTCTGCAGGTAGTCTTTAAATTTCTTCCAGTCCTTTTCCACCAGATCTTCACCCTGGTCTCGGATTCTGCCAGTCATTTCTGCCATCTCCATATAGTCAATTACTTGCATCTGCCATTCTTCCACGGTGGGTAGGTCTTGTGTCTTCCAATGCTTTGCGATAAGTATTCTTGCTGCTGCTGTTGCATACATAAAAAAGGTTATGTCCTCTTTTAACACCAATTGGCCGACTATGCCCAGGAGAAAGGCCTCTGGTTTCTTCAAAATAGTATATTTAAATACCTTTTTCATTTCATTATATATCATTTCCCAGAAGGCCTTGGTCCTTGGGCATGTCCACCAAAGGTGAAGAAAGTACCTTCAGTCTCTTTACATTTCCAACATTTATTATCGGGCAGATGATAGATTTTTGCAAGCTTGACTGGAGTCATGTACCACCTGTATACCATTTTCATAATATTCTCTCTTAAGGCATTACATGCCGTAAATTTCATACCGGTGGTCCACAACTGCTCCCAGTCTGCTGCCATAATGTTATGTCCAATGTCTTGTGCCCATTTAATCATAGCTGACTTAACCATTTCATCCTGCGTGTTCCATTCTAACAGCAAGTTATACATTCTTGACAATATTTTAGCTTTTGGATCTAGCAGTTCTAGATGTCTAGATAAGACATCTTAAAATAACTTATCCACTAGGCTATGCTAAGAAAGAGGTCTCTGAGCACTTAGAGTATTCATAGAGGAGTTAACTGGAGGGCTGAGTTTGAGCAGAAGTAGAAGCTGTGAGGATACCGTCTCCTTGGGTCTCATGTCAGTCAGGATGGGAAAGATCTTCCAGAAAGAGAAGACTCCCAGACCCGTTAAGAGGGGTGTGCTGATCCTCTGAGTCTGTTATACTGCTGGAAGTACCTCAGGAGTGTTGTGGAGATAAGGTTGGGTAACTGACAGAAAGTACTCCCTTGTTTAAGAACCAAAGAATTAAGCTGTAACACATCTGCAAATAAATTTAAGGAACTGAAGTAACTGGAAATAAGGTGTGCATTTACAGTACCATCTAGTCTAGAAACATCTAACATCTAACTGAAGCGTAATAACTGAAAATAAGCAACCAAACTTAAAAGAAGCTGTGTGTTTGCAACCTTATTTAGAAGCCTGGAACATCTACTAGATTTAGTAAGATTATTACTATTATTTGAGGAAATAGTTAACTTATTATCTCCTGACACATCATTCATTTTATCAACTTTGTTCTGTAAAATAAACCTTTCTTATTTGTTCAACTTCTGCCTGAATCGCCAAACACCAAAGTGACCTTCACACAAGAACGTATGGATAAGGTCCATCACACCTGTCAACGGCAGAGCAGTGGTGTATTCTTGGTGATGGGTTGGAGGTCCATCTCTCTGGCTCTTCCTCCTGCCAACTAGTCTCTCCTCCTGGCTGGGCGATGCCCTCCCCTATTGCTAGGGAAGCTCTTTGCTCCATGAATGGAGTGTAACAGGGAGGCAGAAGGACTTCTTCTACCCCCTGGCCATCCTTCCCTTGGGTCTCCTTCTCACCAGCAGCACCCTCTGTGCTCTCCTCCTCTGACTCATCTGCCAGCAACTCTTACAATGAACCAGACAGGATCATGGGGCTCGTGACAAGCATGGTAAAAGCTAACTTGCTTAATGCAATCATCATGCAGGTGTATGGCATTAGATGTCATTTAGATAAATCCCACTGAGTCATGGTAGGAGCTAAAATGGGGCTAATGGGAGTTGGAGTCTGTGAACATCTGGAGGGTCCTAGAGGTTTCACTAAGGCAGGTAGAGTCTATTGAAGCAGTGGGGGAGGGTAATGAAATGGTTGTGTTTCTGCACAACAGGTATATTTCTCCCTCATCATTATGAGCATGTGCTGGTCTGTCTGCCTGTTGCAAAACAACAATGGGAAGAAGAATTCAGGGTTGCTCTCTTCTGATCATTCTGTTCATGCAAGTGTTTCTGCTTGCAAGTTGGAACAATTCCCCCTGCTCTTCTCCTGGTGAATCTGTAGAAGGTTTGGGGAACATGCAGGAGAAGGAGAGCAGGTAAAGCCTTGTTGGGCTAGCGGGAGCCCTTGCACTGGCTTCTGCTAGCACTCTGGGTGAACTGAATCTGGCCCAATGTGCACACACAGATACCCTAAGCAAAGTGAATTGTTGTAGAGCAGTGGTGTGCAAACTTTTTTCAAAGAGGGCCAGATTTTATGAAGGCTGTGAGGGCTGACCAATGGGCCAACCTTTTTTTAAGGATTGAAGTTGTTGAGTTTTTTATGATTTTACCCCAAGTTGTTGAGCTGTTTTTAGGATTGAAGTTGTTGAGCTTTTTTAAGGTTGAAGTTGTTGTTGTTGCTGCGGTTTTTTTGTTAAGGATTTTACCCCAGGAAATACAGGGCCGGATTAAACTGACCAGTGGGCCAGATTACGCACCTGAAACAGACTTTGGACATGCCTGTCGTAGAGCATACAGAGGCTATGACACTCATCCATAGTTCTTAAGAACGGTTGTTTTCACATTTTTGCCTCTTTCTGTCCCCCTTCTATGTGTGTGCAGCTAATTTTAAAGAACACGTAAGTGCTGTGTTCCTCATGATTTCCCTAGATATGTAGAAACCCCTGTTTTGTTTGTGGATGGTCCAGTCTTGCATCTAAACTGATGGGTATGACCAAGTTTGCTATTTGAGGGAATGGCAGAGGTTTGTAAGACTAGTCCCTGCAACTGGGAGGCCTTTGGATTGGCCAGGCCCAATAAAGATGAAAGTCCAAGTCTTCTGCCTTTCACTGATCAACAGGGAGCTCCTCCTCCTGGTATCTGGAATCCTGGGCTGGAGAACATTTGGGGCATGGATCTGGAAACAGCTGCCCCCCCCACCTTTGCCCCGCTCCACCCTCCTATTGGCTTTGACAAATGCTTTAAAAGAGCAGCAGCAGCAGCAGCAATTTTATTATATATACCTTGCCCATCTGGCTGTTTCCCCAGCCACTCTATAAACCAATAGCTCCAGATTATTCAAACAAGCTAACTCAGGGGCCAGCAAACTTTTTCAGCAGGGGGCTGGTCCACTGTCCCTCAGACCTTGTGGGGGGCTGGACTATATTTTTGGGGGGGAAATGAACGAATTCCTATGCCCTACAAATACACCAGAGATTCATTTTAAATAAAAGCACACATTCTACTCATGTAAAAACACGCTGATTCCCGGACCGTCTGTGGTCCGGATTGAGAAAGCGATTGGGCCTTAGTTTGCCATGAGCTAACTCAAGAAAGTAGGAGAGCATAGTAGGAGACCAAAACTGAACCCTACAACCTGTTTGTAATGGATCTTGGCAAGAGTCCTATATCAGCTACAGTCATCTGAAGGTCAATGAGGGAGCTCTATGATACTTGCTCCCAAGGTGCTGACTGCATCACTCAATCCCTGTGTATGTACAATCCTCATCACTCTCCTAGCTCTCTTGAAGGAAGAGTAAATTCTGTGTTCCTCTACTTATAGACTTTCTCCTGCCCCCCTCTTTAAAAATGCACAGCACTTGAAAAGATTTGGCCTGACAAAAATGCCAGGGCAATTTGAAGCTTCACTGCCTGTGATATTTAATACTTAGAATGGACAAAGCCCTAGGAAGCATACAATCTTGGCCCGTTGGAGAGAAGGATTATATGACCACCCCTCCACCCGCCCCAAAGTTTTTTCCATGACTTCCTAGCCAATGAGCTGGAAAATGTTTCACTTGCTACAGTCAAAGTGCTTTCAGGTTTATGACAATGCTCAAGGAATCTCAGATTTCTTTTACTTTATTCAGTTGGCAAATTTCTCATTGAGGCTATGCGACAGGTAGGTTGCTGGCCAGGCTCTGAAAAGTGAAAACAATTGCTCTATCATGATTGTTGTAATAAGAGAATCGAATGGGCTAATGAATACCTAATCCTGAAAAAGATTAGCAAAGCTTTGAAAAGCTTTTTACCAGCATCATAGCAGGAAGTCATTTAGTTCTTAACTGGCTGATAATCTTTCTTGTTTCGCTAAAACAAAAACAACTAAGGTTTGATTCCATCAACATTATCCTTGGATATTTCTCTCACTCTGTTTGAAAAGTAGAAGCAAATGCCCACATTTCCCCCCTAATCTCTACAGATGTGAAGCCCCTGTTGAAATGCTATCAGCTATGAATCACAGATCCAGTCACAGGACTGTTTAAAATACATCTGAATTCTTTCCTGAAATCTTGGTTCTGTCCAGCAGCAGGCTTTTCCTGAGAAATCCTGCCTCCCCTTCTCACAATGAAAGAACTCAGGCTTTTCAAATTAAACTGACTGGAAATCAGTTTGAGGGTAAAAGAAAATACTTTTTTACACAGCACATAATTATGGACCCCCCAGCCACAAGAGTGATGATGACGTTGATAACCATAGGTTCAAATCTCCACTGAAGTCATTCATTATCTTTCAGCCTAACCCACCCCACAGGGTTGTTGTGAAGATTAAGGGGGGAGAGAGACTCATGTATAGCATCTCAAACTCCATGGGGCAAGGTGAGATTTAAATGCAAATTTAAGATAAACAAAGACAGAAAGAAATAGAAAGAATGGAGTAGACAAATTCAGGGAGGGTGAGTCCATCAATGAACATGAGCTAAATGGTTCTTCCATGTTCAAGAGAAGCACATCTTTTTCTTTTTTAAGTACCAAAATTCTGAGGTCAGTGGAAGGCTGTTTCCAGTGTGTGCTGTTTGGGAGCTCACCAAAGGCCCCTTGGTAGGGTTGCAATATTTCAAACAGTGAAAATCTAAATTGTTGAACTTTCTTTGGGGGGGGGGAGTTGTAGAGGTGTTTTTTGTGTGTGAAAAAAAAAGACCCTTTGGAGCTATTTTTAAAGGGAAAATTGGCAAAAACGACCCTGCCAACATGGGCTGCCATACATCCGGATTTCCCCCGACATTAGTTCATTTCTGCCCAGACACTGCAGTATTCCGTGTGTGTCTGGGAAATTCTGGACGTACGGCAACCCTACCCTTGGTAAGTGAAGGCTGGGCTAGGTGAAGTTTTGATCTGAGCCAAGGTGGGTTTTTGTGTTCAGTACTTGGCACAGGGATTGCCAAGTGTTATTTTTTGTGGTGTGGGGGAGTTATTTTTTCTGAACAGTAGTCAAAGGTCTAGAACAGCCCAACCCTCTCAAGGGTGTCCAGACTGTTTAACAGAGTTGCCCATGCTTTGCAGGTATGGCGTATTTGCTCTTTGAGCACCTGAGGCTATCAGCTGGGAAGTGTTTATCTGTGTGCACATACTAAGGAACAAATGTGCTATTTCAAATTTATCATGGAAAGGCAGATTGGGAGAGGGCAAGCCCTGTGCAAGCCAGCTCACGAGCTTTTGTGTGGAGAGTGTCATACAGGTGCAGCTTGTCATGTTTTGCTGCTTGAGGCAGAATGGGGAGGTGCTGCCCTCTGCACTTTCCAGGCACCCCCACCGCTGCCCCTGCCCAGGCCTCATGGGCTGGGGTCATGCAGCTTCCAGGTTCTGGAGAGATCTTGTGAGAGCTCAAGAGGCTCTTGTGAAATCTGACAGGGCTCTTGCAAGATTTCGTGGGGCTCTCACGATCCCTTGCCAGAACCCAGAAGCAGCTGCAGTTACTTCTCTTCACTTTTCTGACAAGAGTCTGCCACCTGGAAATGTCTGCCTAAGTCTGTCTTATGCATTGCCAGTTGTGGTGTCATGCTAGAGTTAGGTCGCCAGGTGGCACTGGACTTAACTGTCCCTGGGTAGAGTCAGCAGGTTTCTGGAAAAAAGAAACTAAAGTTCTTGTGTAGCTTCCTGACTGGTATGTTCTCTATCTAAGCAAGGTGTGTGGAGTGAGGTTGCAGTTGCTTAGCTGGATGGGGCCAGGGAGGGTCAGTGGCATGGCTGGGGCTGCATGGCTGGCACCACAACTGTCAATCCAGTGCTCCTGCTGGTTGTCAGGTCTAGTTGAGGATGAAGCATGGATGTTTGCTCATGAGTAGCCTGAACAGGATGGGCTGCAGGTGGATAAGGGTGGGTAACTAAGCTGAGACCTGCTTGCAGGCTTCCCAGAAGCATCTGGCTGGCTACCGTGAGAACAGCATGCTGGACTTTCAGTGTGATCTAGCCATGTTGCTGTCATTTAGTCATGTCCGTCTCTTCATGACCCAATGGACCAGAGCACACCAGGCACTCCTGTAGCCACGTAGAGATGGCCAAGTACTTGGATGGCCTTCAAAGAGGATTAGACAAATTCATGGTGGAGGCTACCCGTGGCTCCTAGCCACGAGGACAATGCATTGCTCTAGGTCCACTGTCAGAGGCAATACACTACTTAACAGCGGTTCCCGGAATCACAAGTGGGGAGAGTGCTGCATGCAGAACTCCCAGAGGCATCTGGTTGGCCCACCTGGTTTATCCCCCTTTTGAGAACAGGATGCAGGACTAGATGGGCCTTTGCTCTGATCCAGCCGCAGGACTGAGCTGAAGAGGAGTTACAAATTTCAGAGGGAGGCATGGAAACTCCTTCAGGATAGAGCTGAAGAAAGTGGAGGCTGCCCGGAGATGGATTTGGGGGAGCACAACCGGTTCAGTCGCACTGGCCCCAGAGCCTTGGGGCACCGCAGGGAATGCCAGAACAATTATTTAGAATGGACTGTGAGAGGTGGGAGGCACTGAATTTTGGCACTGAACAGGGCACTGCTGAAATTTGAGACCCCAAAGTCATAAGGTGGGGGGCACTGGGCTGTCTCTTGAAGGAGGCAAAAGGCAGAATGAAGAACAGAGCTTCTCTGGTCTGAAGGGAGGGCAGCCAGTTCCCAAAGGAAGCAAGGAGTATGTGCCCCAGGTTCTGAGGCTTGCCTGGTAGTAGCAGGAACAGTCCAACGGAGGCTGGGAGCTGCCATTCAGATTTCCCACAGTGCTCTAGTGTGCCCAGACATTCTAAGGAAATGGGGAATGGGGAACGTTTTTCCACTCAAGGCCCACATTCTTTTCTGGGTAACCTTTTGTGGGTGCCACATGTCTGTAGTGGGTAGGTTTTCGGGCAAATGTAGACAGAGCAACACATTTATTACTGTATTTGTATAGTTACTCCTTTGTTGGCTACCTTCTTCACATGCTCACATGCCATTCTTTGCCATCTGTCCAGAGAAGCAAGAGTCATTTTTCCAAGGACACATTTCAGCAAGCCAGAGAGGGCATAGCCAAGAAGGGACTGTGGCCAGTCCCAAGGGCCAGGTAGAGAGGCATGGAGGGCCACAGTTAGCCCACAAGCCTGAAGTCCCCCATCCCTGGCACAGGGAAAATCAAACAGAGCTTTGCAGGCCCAGCTGCTCAAGGTGGAGGGTCAAGGGCAGCCATCGGGTGGCTGGGGTCCAGCCAGCTTCCCTGGGCTGCCAGGTTCTGATGTCAGTCCTGGTGACAGAGCTGGAGCACCCAGACATAATGCAATTCTGTAGCTCCAAATTCTCAACATTAGAGAGAACCCCTTTGATTCCAGTGAACTTTGACTTCGTATCTCTGCCCATTTCAGGGCATATCATGCTAGAAACTGCTGCAGGCTTCCCCCTTTTGCATCCACAACCCTCTGATGCCCCAGACAGTTCCTCTAAGAGCTCTTGACTTGACTTTCAGAGGCTAATAGGAATAAAGTTCAGATTTTAGGAGCAAAACCACCACTGTGACTGTGATGTAGCCCAGAGCTATTTACGGAATCAGATTAACACAAAGTCTTTATGAGCCATCAGCTGTATAACTGTGGGGGAGTGAATCAGCAGACTGGTAGCCTGGAGGCCAGCTCTTAATTGAAAATGGGGAGAGAAAATGGATGCAGGGCCTAGATCCTACCATGAAATAGCCTGGAAAATACTTTGCACAGTTTGGATCAGGACTAACAAATGGAATTTTTGTTCTGTAAAAAAAAAAATGGTCTAATCTCACAGCTGTTGGTAAAAATGACTATTTCACTGTCAATGTACAGGACCATTTATGGAGCTAGACAAGGAATAAAATGGAATGAAATAAAATGGCAGGTCTCTGCCCTGAATACTTTATAGTCTTGGAGCCAAACTGCATATTATGTTATAGATTACGTGTGTGTGTGTGTGTGGAGAGAGAGAGAGAGAGAGAGAGAGAGAGAGAGAGAGAGAGAGAGAGAGATGGCTTCACTTTTTATCAAAGGAGCAGCTGCAATAATGCAGGGCCTTTACACAAACACACACATGTACTGTGACTGCATTTTAAGTAAAATGAAAACATGGCGGGGAGAATTCACTCACAGAGTTCCTACAGAACTTAAAAACAGAAGATCCTGGCTTCTGGATCAGCCAAACACCTCTTTGGGAACCCCACAAATGGGACCTCAGTGCAACAGGACCCTTCCCTCTTGGGTTTCCAGCCATCATGGTTAGTAGCCAGGGGTAGCCTCTCCATAAATTTGTCTAATCCTCTCTCAAAGCCATCTCAATTGGTGGCCATCGCTTCATCTTGCGGAAACAAATCCCACAGTTTAATAAGGTTTGTGCTGCATGAAAAAAGGACTTCATTTAGTCAAGTTCCCTATCTAGTGTTATGAGAGGGGAAGAAAAACTTGACTCCTGCACAATTTCACAGAAACGTTATCTCCCCTTTGACAATTTTCAGATGCAATTTCTTTTCTTATTAATTGAAGATAAATGTCCCCTCCTTTAAAGTAAAAAATTGCAGGAGACATTTTCAGCACAGCAGTAACTAAATGTGCAAAATGCAAACTTTTCCACAAGTCAGCTGGCCATTAAAGAATGGAGCGTCACATTGAAAGAAAAGAATAGCTTCTGATGGCACTTTGTGCATTTTGATGCATATCTGATTTAGGAACGAAGGACACTGCCTTACACTGAGTCAGGCCATCTCAGTATTGTTTACACTGAGTGGCAGCAGCTCTCCAGGGTTTTAGGCAGGAGTCTCTTCCAGATATAGGAGCCAACTCCTATGGCCCCCACCATAAAATATTTGAGGGGGCTGGACCCCACAAAGTTGATGGGCATTCCCATTCAAAACTGTGTGTGCACTGCATCATGTGATTGATCATGCGGGGCAGGGCTTACCTGAGCCCCAACAATATTTTATTCAAGTTGGCACTCCTCTTCCAGATGTACCTGGAGATACCGGGGCTGAACCTGGGACCCTCTCCATGAAGGCAGATGCCCTATCACTGAGCTATACCCCTTCCTTTTATGCCTTTTGGGTACCCGACCAACACTAACTAGGGCAGGCATAGGCAAACTCGGCCCTCCAGATGTTTTGGGACTACAACTCTCATCATCTCTAACTAACAGGACCAGTGGTCAGGGATGATGGGGGTTGTAGTCCCAAAACATCTGGAGGGCCGAGTTTGCCTATGCCTGAACTAGGGTTTCTGTGAGTACTTGAATGGTGAGGTGGAAAACTGGGAAATGCTGCAGAAAGATAGAGTCAGGTTTTGCATATCCCTGTTCCTGGCTGGACTGAAGATACAGGATAGACTGAAAGAACAAGGAGACTTGTTCATTTTGGAGAGAGAGAGAGAGAGAGAGAGAGAGGAAAAAACCCTCTCTGAAACCCACACCGCTTTTTGTTAGCAGCCAAGAAGGCTTACATGGGAGAGAAGCCTCAAGCCAGCCACCACAATGGTCCCTGTGGTTCAGGCTTCTGTGTCCTACCAGCAAGAGTCGGCATCGTGGGATTAAAAGGTGGAGCAGGGCAGCCTTGCTGTCTGCCTCTCTTAAGCAAGAGGATCAGTTGTTCTCTGCCAGCATTGCTGTGGCAAGCCACACCAGACCAAGTTCCCTCGAAAGGCACTTGCTACTGTTTCAGATTAAAGCCAGGTATCCTCAGTGTTCTCACATCTAACACTTTATAGCATTGAGTCCCTGCTCCAAATATTGCTCCGAATTATTCCTTGTTGAACTGCCTTCTTTGATTTAGTTGTGCTACTTCAAGTGGCTGATAAGAGCACCAGAAGAGCCTTTGTTGGACCAGGCCAATGGCTTATGTAGTCTAACATCCTGTTGTCACAGTGGATGCCAGGTGCCCAAGGGTAAGCCTGCAAGCAAGACCTGAGCACATTCCTCTTCTGCATTTCCCAGTGGCTGGTATTCAGAAGCATATGACCTCCACAGTGGAGGTAGAACATCGCTTTATCCTCCATGTATTTGTCATCCAATTTGGTGGCCACAACGGCCTCTTTTGGGAGAGAAGTCAGTTGTTTAATTATGTACAAAGAAGTACTTTTTCTCTTTGTCCTGAATCTTCCAACACTGTGCTTCACTAGATGTCCTCATGTTCTAGAATTAGGAGAGAGGGACTGAAAAAATTAACTACCCACTTTCTCCAGACTATTCACTATTTTATACACCTACATTGGGTACAGTACTTTGATGTGTTTCATGTTGGCTGAGTTTATCTTATGCTACTCTTGTTGAATTTTTTTTAAAAGTATTTTTGCATGTTTTAAGTCAGTATGTTTTGAATTTGTCTGTGTGTGTTCTAAAATTTTGCAAGTCATTTTATTTCTTTCTCCAGTGATTGGACAGGGTCTAAATTATGGGTGTGTATTAACTACAAGATACAATTTTGATTTCCTTTGGGTGCTTTGGAAAACAGTCTGCCGCAGGCCTAAGTGCTTTGTAGGCTGCCTATTTCAACTCAGGTCCACCAAAGCACAATTCATTTCATCCCTTTTAACTACTGATTTTTTGAAAATGGCTATAACTTTTTCAGTTTTGTCAGAGGTTGATGAAATTTGCAGCTATATTAGCTCCTCTAGAATGGATAAAGTCTTCCAAATTACAGGCAATTTACTTTCATGTTGGGTGCTTCTTCTTCTCCTCCTCCTCCTCTTTAAATGTTTATTTTAGGACACGAGTGGGTGAATCTGCAGGCAAGGCTGTCCTTTCTGAGGCCACCAACCCTGCTAAATTTCAGAAGGCTAGCTGCAGAGGTCACTCCAAGGCATTGTGGGTAATTAAAATGGTGGGCCGCTTACAGACTTGGCCTTTGGCATGTGTGCCACAAGGCTTCTGTCAGCTCTAATCCTTTTCAAAGTATTGGAGCCCCAACAGTTATACACTGAAGCTAGGTACTGATGCCAGCTGCACCTGCATCATTAACTTGGATCAAGTATGATGTCCTTCGTTTATTTGAAACTTTATTTCATGCCTATTGAACACAGCTCAAGATCTTTCAACAGACTGGACTAGATAGATAGATAGATAGATAGATAGATAGATAGATAGATAGATTCTTTATTGTCATTACACAAGTGCAACATTGCACAAGTGCAACGAAATTGGATGCCATCCCTTAAAAAACAACAAAAGCAAAACAACAACAACAACCAAACAAACCACATTCCAGCCACACCCACACCCACACCCATCAAACTCCCAGGTCACACTATCGAGTTACAGCATTCAAAAAGGCCACAGCTCTTGGATAGAAACTATTTTTCAGTCTATTTGTCCTTGACTTGATGTTTCTATATCTCCTGCCAGAAGGCAGTAGTGCAAACAGACTGTATCCCGGGTGAGATGAATCCTGCAGGATGTTGTTTGCTTTCCTAAGACAACGGGAACCGTACAGTTCTTCCAAAGATGGGAGAGGATGACCAATAATCCTTTGGGCTGTGGTTATGACCTTCTGGAGCACCTTCTTCTCCCTAGCTGTACAACAGGAGAACCAAGCACAAATACAGTATGTGAGAATGCTCTCTATGGAGCCTCGGTAGAAGGACACCAGCAGTCTCTCACTCAGATTGTTCTTCTTTAAAAGTCTGAGGAAATAAATTCTCTGCTGGGCCTTCTTCACCAGAGCAGTGGTATTTGCGCTCCAAGTCATGCCCTGATCGATAGTCACTCGATAGACTAGCTGTATTTAGGTTCTCCCTCACCTGAATTGATATCCCTTCCCCATGCACTTAGGTTGCAATCCTGTAGCCACTTACCTTGGAGCAGTAGTGGCCAGAGAGGCAATGTGAGGCTGCCTCTATTGCCCACCCTGCTTCCGCACACAATGGGCCATTGTTGTTGACTGACGGGGAGAGGCAAAACACATGGAGGCCAGTGCAGTGTGGTGGTGGGGCCAATCAGATGTTCTTGCCACCATGCACTGTACCACGGTGAGCTCCCTGAGCCTCCCCCTTGCAGTAGGCAGCTGTGCCATCTCACCAGCTGGGAGTAAGTCCCATTGGAACCCAACGGAGCTGACTTTCAGATAGACATGTGCAGGATTCCTTAACTGCAGCATTTCTTTCGCTGGGGCCTGCTGATAAACCCAGAATTGTGACAATAACAAAGGCAACTGAAAAGGCCAAGGATTTCGTGGAACACTCCTGGCAGCTTTTCTGAGTAGAGAAAACTGGGTGGGGTCTCAATTGAATCCAGTCCATGCATGCAACCGTAAATCCAGTTCCTTCTAATTTTGTACTACCCAGTAGTTTTCCAAAACTATATGGAAACATTTGACACTTAAAAAATAGAGAAGGGGCTGAAAGCTCTTTGGAAATGTGGTCAGTATTGATAGTGTGCTTGGTTATATTTATATTTCTTTTTTCTCCCCAGGAATTCTTGTAATCATCTGGATGCTTTAAATAAGCATATGATTTTTGGAATTCAAGGCTGCTGCGTAGTACAGATGGTGAAGGTTTGTTTTCTTTTTTACTACGAAGAGCAATGTGAGGACCATCTTGCTCAGCACATCCATTGCTCAGGAACTGATCCAGCACCCAGGCCCATTGTCTACTGGACATGAAAGAGGCAGGAACACTGAGGCTTGGAGGTCAGCCTTGCAGGTGGCAAAAGCCCTGTTTGACCCATCTTTAAAATTAGTGGTATTGCTGAAACAGATGCCTAGTGATGGGGGTGGATGGGGGAGAGAATGGGCTATAGTCAATGCTAGCTCTACACAGAGTAGACCCATTGAAGTTAATGGATATGAATAACTCAGGTTCATTAATTTCTACTCTGAGTAGGACTAGCATTCACAATACAAAGATCTTTCCTGGTGGTGTCTCATTCTTGGTGATGGAGAATCCTGGGAACTGTAGCTTGTTAAGGGGGTGGGAATTGTGAGGAGACCTCTTTTCCCTCCACCAAGCTACAATTCGCAGGGTTCCCTGGGAAGAAGGATTGACTGTTAAACCACTCTGGGAATTGTAGCTTTGAGAGAGGAATAGAGGTCTCCTCACAACTCTCAGAACCCTTAACACACTACAGTTCCCAGGATTCTTTGGGGGAAGTAATCATGGGTGAAACCAAGGGGGGCCGGCAAGGGGGAGATGCCTCCCCAAGTCAATCAAAATCCAAAAATCAATATAAATCTGAGGTTCTGCCACCCCTAAAAAAGCCTGCCCCCCCAAATCCTGGCTACGCCCATGGGAGCCACCACCATTAAAGTGGAATCACCATGCTTGAAATGTATATTGTATTATGTTTTAGCTATCAAGCATGCTTAGTCTTTATTGAGCTGCTGCTGTTATTGTTTCTTTAGGGTAAATACCTCTCTCTTGTTTCATGCTAGAGAGAGAGAGAGACATGTATTGGTATGAGTTTTCTTCGGAGGGTGATCCATCTGGATGAAACTGTGGCTCTCCCTCCAAACCTGCAATCCTTTACCCGTGAAGGTGGAATGTATAAGAGGAATGGCTTAGGGCCAGGTGCTTATCAGCATCTTAAAGAGTGAACTAACTGATGCTGTTCTCCAGGCAAGAGAAGAGACATTTTCCCCACTCTCTTCACTTGGCTGGAGGCCATGGGATCCTAGGTAGACAAACTATAGCCAGAGTTATTGTGTGTCAGTTGGAAGCTGGGAGAGACTTTGGAAGTCCTTTGGAAAATGAATGGGGAAGCAAGATCTTAATGTGCTGTGAGCCCCTCCACCTTATGTTCAGGTTGTGTGTGTGTACACCCACCCACACCCACCCACCCACCATATATCCTAAAGATCCCACAGTCTTGGCTGACCTTTATTCCACACCCCTCCAAGCATCTCTTGCTGCTTGGAGATTGGGGTGGCTGTAACAGGATATAAGGTGGCCATATCTCTGCTCCCTCCAAAATCTGGAAAGTCTAATTTGCATATGATGCAAAACATTTGCTACTATAGAGTTAGGTTTTGGCTAATTAAATTTATATATCACTTCCTATGAAAAAATCGCAATCAAGTAAAAAAGAAACGCACAATGTTAAAATCACATAAACATAATAAAAACAGATTTAACATATGAAACCAAAATGCTTCCAGGAAGGTCTCCCTGAAGAAAGCATCACATAAGATGGGGGGTTACAATAGAGAAGGCCAGTTTCCCCCACCCCCACCTCCCTCAGATTGTAAGCTAAAAGCATAAATCGCTGATTTCAGCATCCTGGCAGGTTCATATGGGGAAAAGTAGTCCTTTAGGTACAGGACTCCTAATGTTTGAAGGTCAAAACCAGCACTCTGAACTCGACCCATAAACAAACTGGAAACCAGTGCAGTCAGTCCAGACCCAGTGCTATCTGCTCAGGACTTAGTAGCCAAATTCTGCAGTAACAATAGTTTCTGGAATGTCTTCAAAGGCAGACCCACATACAATGCACTGCAGTAGTCTAAGCAGTAAATCCAGCACATGGAAGGTGTGCTTTTTTGTTTGCTTTTATCTTTTCCAGGCAAAGATCACAAAAAGGGAATAAGCAGTGGAATGATCTTATCTGACCATTTGCTCATTCCAGGAAAGTGACGGCAGGAGTGGATTCCTTCAGCCACCCAGACAATCTTTCCTGTTCCATGAATTTGCTCTGCCCTCTACTCTGCTCTTGCTAACTTGGAGAATTCCTAAAATGAACTCTGGCATTACAGTATGCACAATTTTGCTATAGCAGCTTCCAGCCCATTGTGGCCTTTGCATCCACCCCCCCCCCATTAATCAGCACACGGGTGCATTAAGGAAACCCCCGGCAGAGCTGAACAGTCTCCTCCACCACCACCATTTCCAAAGTGGGAAGGGGACATTTTGGCTGGCATCCACTCATTTTCATTTATTTGATTTGATTTATTGGAAAAATGTATATCCAACCTTTCACCATCTGGGTCCAAAGCAGCATAGAACATTATACAGTAAAATGCAACTGGGAGGGGTTCACCATTGTTTAAAATGAGGCAACAGAGTTTGATCTGTCTTAAACAAGGGGGGGGGGGGCAGATTATCCGTTTCCATTTCTCTCAGTTCTTCATTTATCCAATCTTAAGTTTGGTTCACTGCGTTTATAAATTTGCCAGTGATTTAGTGCCTATTTTCTCCTATATATAGACTGTGCATTTTTGCAGGCCTGATGAACACATTTCTGCAAGGAATGTCCCCTAACATACCATATTTTTTGTAAGGTATGTCCACTAGTATGCACACTTTCCCCTAATAAATGCAATTCAGTCCATACTTGTTTGGTATGAGAACTGAAGCACAAAATTCGGAGAAGTGCCATTTTTCAAAGATAGCTGTGTTTTGGTTAGCAAGATTGGTTATTGAGCTGCAGATCTGCCCCACCCACCCCCACCCCCCATCTCTAGGGAAGAGCTGCATTCAGTGCTTGTTTAAGGGGGAGGGAATGGGTGGAAACCTCAATCACATTTTCTTCAATAATGGTAAGACATACCCCAATGAGAATTAACAGATTAGGGGATTCCTTTCTCTCCGCTACCCTCCACCCCTGATGAAAATGTATGGGTTGATATTTTGGTCCAGCTTAAAACACATACACACTCATAAAGAAACATAGGAAGCTGCTTTATACTGAGTCAGACCGTTGGTTCATCTATATCAATATTGTCTTAAATTGTGCTAAAAAATGCATACATTGGTGAAAACAACTTGTGGAAAACATATTATATTGGGGGACACCACTTTTCAAAAATGTCTATATTAGGTAAAATTGGATACAAACATTCATACATTTGGAAAAATTCACACTAGAATGTTCATGAATTTTCATGACACCATTAATAAAACAAAACCATGCAAACTGATAAGGAAATTTGGAAAAAAGGGGAGGGGGGAAACACACCCAAGAAACTGAGGAAAATCAAAACTGACAGATGCTCCCATCCCCAATTGTGCACCAGCCACATACCTGTCATTTGACAGCCACAGTCCCACCTGAGCCTCTTTGCTCCCATGTTGGTGGAACAAAGAGGCCTCCCCCCCTCCATATTCTGCGCTGGCTGTGGATTTGCTCCCTGAAACACCAACAGATACAACCATGGGCCAAGGGGGGGCAACTGCTCCCCAGATCAACTAAAACAATAGAAATACTTAACTAACTGAGCAATCACATCTGTTCTGCCCCCCTTAACAAAAGGCGTGCCCCCTCCCCAAGAAAAAACCTGGCTAGGCTCATGGATACAACCATCACATTTGCACCAAGATTGCTTCCCGCCCTTCACTTTGCACATGTCTGTTCATAGAATCATAGAATCATAGAATCATAGAATCATAGAGTTGGAAGAGACCACAAGGGCCATCAAGTCCAACCCCCTGCCAAGCAGGAAACACCATCAGAGCACTCCTGACATATGGTTGTCAAGCCTCTGCTTAAAGACCTCCAAAGAAGGAGACTCCACCACACTCCTTGGCAGCAAATTCCACTGTCGAACAGCTCTTACTGTCAGAAAGTTCTTCCTAATGTTTAGGTGGAATCTTCTTTCTTGTAGTTTGGAACCATTGCTCCGTGTCCGCTTCTCTGGAGCAGCAGAAAACAACCTTTCTCCCTCCTCTATGTGACATCCTTTTATATATTTGAACATGGCTATCATATCACCCCTTAACCTCCTCTTCTCCAGGCTAAACATGCCCAGCTCCCTTAGCCGTTCCTCATAAGGCATCATTTCCAGGCCTTTGGCCATTTTGGTTGCCCTCCTCTGGACACGTTCCAGTTTGTCAGTGTCCTTCTTGAACTGTGGTGCCCAGAACTGGACACAGTACTCCAGGTGAGGTCTGACCAGAGCAGAATACAGTGGCACTATTACTTCCCTTGATCTAGATGCTATACTCCTATTGATGCAGCCCAGAATTGCATTGGCTTTTTTAGCTGCCGCATCACACTGTTGGCTCATGTCAAGTTTGTGGTCAACCAAGACTCCTAGATCCTTTTCACATGTACTGCTCTCAAGCCAGGTGTCACCCATCTTGTATTTGTGCCCCTCATTTTGTTTGCCCAAGTGCAATACTTTACATTTCTCCCTGTTAAAATTCATCTTGTTTGTTTTGGCCCAGTTCTCTAATCTGTCAAGGTTGTTTTGAAGTGTGATCCTGTCCTCTGGGGTGTTAGCCACCCCTCCCAGTTTGGTGTCATCTGTAAATTTGATCAGGATGCCCTTGAGTCCATCATCCAAGTCGTTGATAAAGATGTTGAAGAAGACCGGGCCCAAGACAGAACCCTGTGGCACCCCACTAGTCACTCTTCTCCAGGATGAAGAGGAACCATTGATGAGCACCCTTTGGGTTCGGTCAGTCAGCCAGTTACAAATCCACTGAGTGGTAGCATAGTCAAGACCGAATTTTACCAGCTTCTTTATAAGAATATCATGGGGCACCTTGTCAAATGCCTTGCTGACATCAAGGTAGGCTACATCCACTGCGTTCCCTTCATCTACCAGGGTTGTAATTCTGTCAAAAAATGAGATCAGGTTAGTCTAACATGACTTATTTTTCAGAAATCCATGCTGACTATTGGTGATCACAGCATTCCTTTCTAGGTGCTCACAGACTGTTTGCTTAATGATCTGCTCCAGAATCTTCCCTGGTATTGATGTCAGACGGACTGGGCGGTAATTATTTGGGTCCTCTCTTTTCCCCTTTTTGAAAATAGGGACAACATTTGCCCTCCTCCAGTCTGTCGGGACTTTGCCTGTTCTCCAGGAATTCTCAAAGATGACTGCCAGTTGTTCTGAGATCACATCTGCCAGTTCTTTTAATACTCTTGGATGCAGTTCATCTGGCCCTGGAGACTTGAATAAATCTAGACTAGCCAAGTATTCTTGTACTATCTCCTTAGTTATTCTGGGCTGTGTTTCCTCTGCTGAATCATTTGCTCCAAATTATTCAGGTCGGGCATTGTTTTCTTTATCGGAGAAGACTGAGGCAAAGAAGGCATTAAGGAGTTCAGCCCTTTCTGTGTCCCCTGTTTGCATTTCACCATCTTCTCCTCTGAGTGACCCCACTGTTTCTTTGTTCTTCCTTTTGCTACGAACATACCCATAAAAGCCTTTTTTGTTGCTTTTAACCTCTCTAGCAAGCCTGAGTTCATTCTGTGCTTTAGCTTTTCTGACTTTGTGTCTACACGTGCTGGCTATTTGTTTGAATTCCTCTTTGGTGGTTTGCCCCCTTTTCCATTTTTTGTACGCATCCTTTTTAAATATTAACTCAGTTAAAAGTTCTTTAGATAGCCACCCTGGCTTCTTTAGGTACCTTCCATGTTTCCGTCTCATTGGTATTGCCTGAAGTTGTGCTTTTACTATCTCCCTCTTAACAAACTCCCAGCCATCATGAACTCCCTTTCCTTTTAGTATTCTGTTAATAAACAGAAGCCGGGGGGGGGGGGTAGGAACCTAAATTGGACTGAAAGAACTGCTAACCTGAGTCAAACTGCATATCCACAGTTCTAGGTACAAAATTCAGAAATATAAATTATGGGGGTGGGTGGAGGAATTCCTAATATATCAGTTTGAGTTCAGAAATAAGACCAACTAATTTACAACTCCAAAATCCAGGGAGAAATTTAGATGAGCTGCATTTTGGGATCACCCTTGGGAAAGAATCGTCTCCCTGATTTTGTTCTCTAAGAGGTTAGCCAAAACATTTATACACTCTGTAAGTGTATGTGATGGTTTTAATGAGAGCCTAGTGAATGAGGTGACTGAAGCCATTGCTTGTTGATGGAAAAGTTGCTCTCTGCAAGGATTAATAAGAAGGGATTTTGTGTGTGTACTTCATACTATATGATCAAGTTTTTAGGAATGGTGTGCAAGCAGTGGCGTAGCGTGGGTTGTCAGCACCCGGGGCAAGGCAAGTAATTTGCATCCCCTAACCTGTGGATTTGCACCCCCTAACCCTAACCCCCAGATGTTGCGCCCGGTGCGGCCGGCCCCCCCTGCACCCCCCACACTATTCCACTGTGTGCAAGTTAATGGAAAATTGCTATGAACTTTAGGAACTGTGCACTTTAATGTGGGTTTACTTTCCATGGGTTTAACCCATGGAAAAAATGCTGCACACTTTGTTAGTCGTGCTATGAACTTTGAAACTGCTGGCTGTCCTTTATTCTGTCCATTTTATGGATCCATGCTATCATACTGTTGCATCACAGTGCTTTTTGCCTTACCCTCCCATGATTTTCCATCAGATCTGTTTTTTGATGGTTTCTTCTAACTAACTAACTAACTAACTAACTAACTAACTAACTAACTAACTCAAAACACATTAATTGCAGCAGCAGAATGCAGCACCTTGGACAGGAGAAGCTTCATGGAGACATAAAGTCCTGGGACAGCTCAGTTGGTCGAGCAGGAGACTCTTAATCTCAGGCGGTGGGTTTGAGCACCACATTAGGCAAAAGATTCCTGCACTGCAGGAGGTTGCACTGGTCCCTTCCAACTCTACAGTGCTATGATTTAAGATCTCTTAAATCAATCAATTATTCTTTGCCAGTTCAGCTTGTTTTATTACTTGCTAATGAGTACAAATGGAGGATCAGTGAAGTTGCCTTTCTGAATTGCTCCAGCGTCAGTTTCTATTCCTATACTGTATGGAGAAATACTTTAATTACTGTTTAGATCTCTTTTTATTTTATTTTATTTTAAAAGCAAAACAATACTATTTCACTTCTTCATGGGGCTCTTATCTTGGATAGTAGGGAGAATACACTTCATTTTCTTTGAATGGTTAGGGTTAGGGTCTCACATCTCTGACTCTCTCTCTCTCTCTCTCTCTCTGTGTGTGTGTGTGTGTGTGTGTGTGTGCGTGCGTGCCAAGCAGGGACTCTAGATGGTGGTGGATGAAGCCCTGATTCACTGCATGTACTACACCCACACAAACATACACAACACTCTACTCACCATTTTCTGACTCCACAGGCAGCTGTGTTTGTCTCTCTGCATCTTTCCTTTTACCAAAGGCCCCAATCCTCACTTTAGGCAGCAATCCTAACCCCAGTTTCCTGGGACTGGGAGTAATCCCCACTGAATTCAATATGACTTGCATTTCAGGAGACATGGTTAGATTCTATATTCTGTTCTATGAGTTCTACATGAGACAAGACTGAGCACGAAGAGGAAGAAGCTGATAGGCAGTGCCTCCACCCCTGGACTGGCTGTAAGCAGGCAGGTGAGGGTAGGCTGAGGTTGCTGGAATATTTTTTCTGCTATCCCTAATGGACCAGCCTCTACTGCAATAGTTGATGTTTGAAACCAGCCAGCAAAAAAGGAAAACAATTACGAACAAGGGGCAGAAGCTGTGCATATCATGAGGGAAATGAACAATGAATTTTCTTAGAGACAACTTTTGGATAACATGGGGTTTTGTAAAACAAAAACAATTATACTGGTATTTTGGAGTCACACCTTTTTGGGGGAAGAACCCTTTAATTTTAAGCTACAGTTTCCATTGCCAGATGTGAAAATCTGTTCTTGATTACACGACTGTGGTCCTCCTTGGTCTCAGTGGAGTAGTGCTTGGAACCCAGCAGCATTTGGCCTCAACTCCGCCTCTACATCCCACCTCCCTCGCAGCATTTGGAGTCCATGTGCTTTGCTTAATTAT
This sequence comes from Podarcis melisellensis, assembly GCF_964234715.1. Lineage (NCBI taxonomy): Eukaryota > Metazoa > Chordata > Lepidosauria > Squamata > Lacertidae > Podarcis > Podarcis melisellensis. The sequence goes on from NC_138532.1 coordinate 2,965,928, forward strand.
GGACAGCTCCAAATATTTGCGCACCCTCTCTCGGTCTGCTGTGCACTGCCGTTTTCCAGCGCTTGAGCGTGCCTAAATCATAAAACAGAGTTGTTGTTTTTCAGTGGTGCATGGAGTGGCTATTTATAGGCTTAAAAACAACAAACCCAAGGCTGTTATTTATTGCACAAAGACAGTGGAAAATTCTCTGGCTGGGGTGATCCCACAAAGTTTTTTTTTTTTTTAATTAGCCACATCATGTTTTATTCATCAAACACTTAATTTTAATTTGCGTGAGTGCAGAGGAGAAGACAGCTGCTTCTCCAGCTCCAGCAGAGATGTACCAGAGCTTCTTTGTTCATAGAATCATAGCATTGTAGACTTGGAAGGGACCCTGAAGGTGATGATCCTGCTGCAATGCAGGGATCTCAGCTAAAGCATCCATGACAGATGGCCATCCAACTTCTGCTTTAAAACTTCCAAGGAAGGAGAGTCCACAGCCTCCTGAGGGAGTCCATTTTGCTATCAAACAGCTCTTACTCTCAGAAACGTTTAGTCAGAATCCCCTCTCATAACTTGAAGCCATGGATTTGAGTCCTATCCTCCAGAGCAGGTGAAAACAAGTTTGTTCCCTCTTCATTGTGGCAGCCCTTTAGATATTTGAAGATAGCTATTATATCTCTTCAGTCTCCTCTTTTCCAGACTAAACAGACCCAGCTGCTTCAACCATTCTTAATTCAGGCTTGGCTTCCAGGCCCTTGATCATCTTGGTCGCCCTCTTCTTCACATCTTCCAGCTTGTCAACCTCCTTCTTAAACTGTGGTGCCCAGGATTGGTATGGTTTGACATAGGCAGAATAGAGTGGTACTATTGTTTCCCGAGATCTGGACACTATACTTCTGTTGATGTTCATTAATTAATTAATTAAGAAACCAATTAGTTTGCCTCTTTTGAGGTTCTAAGCTTTCTGTTGCAAACACAAGTTGTCTTTAAATCAAAATCAAGACCTGCGCATTGTTAATTACAGAATGGCATGGCTATTGTTCAATGAACATGTATGGTTTCTTCTATTTAATGGTTCAGGTTTGTAGCCAACATTAGTCCTACTGCCTGGCATTGGATCTAGCTCCACCTACTGTTGAGCTCCATGCCTTCTGCCCTATCAGTCCAAATGGGCACCAGACACCACTGTTTCCAGGGTATTTCATTCAGTCTTCTCTCGCCTGGTTTCCCAGCTCAGCCCAAGCCAATCACAGTCTCTCAGCACTCTACAGCTCCAGAACAATTCACTAATGGAGCAAACTCCACCACCTGGAAGATCCCAGATCAGAAGCACTCCACTCTGCAACATTTTGTTGTTGCTCCCACTTGTTTGATTCTTCTTTGTCCCAGTTGTTTTCTATTTTTCCTGTCTGCCAAAAGGCTCTTGGGGCAAATGTAAAGATTTAGCAAGCAGATTTCGAAACAACAAGCAAACAGACCAAGATGTATCTTATGCTGTCCACTCTATGACACTCTTACTCCTTGACGTCAGCTAACTGCATGTACCCGGAAAAGTGGGCTGCCTCGCTCCGCAAGCCAGCCAGCCATCCTCTCAATGTGTCACTATTTATACAAGATGCACTTGCGTCATGTGGGTGAGCGCTCTCTCTCTCTCTCTCTCCAGCAATGATGGGGGGGGGGATAATAATGGACCCTCCACAGTCTACATCGAGGATCTGAGCCAGGTCCCAAGCAGCGGAAGAAGGCGCTTCAGCAAGCAGCTGCATATGATAGCATTTGTTTTGAGTTGCTTTGTAATCCAGCAAAACAAGTAGGCTGAGCAACTCATGGTTTGCTCTTTCCAGGAATCCTATTATTACAGACTTGGGGGAGGGGGGAAATCCCTTTTAAGGGCGGATGGGGGAAAATTGGATTCCCTTTACATTTAAAGGTGAATCTACCTAATTCTCACTTTCTGAAACAAGACCACCTTAGACAGCTTTAAAAAGAGGATTGGGCAAATTCATGGATGTAGATCTGGCTATGCCTTTCCTCCATGGTCAGAAGCAGTGGCCTCCTGGGTATTTAGCTCTGGTTAAACAGGTGGCTGGCTATAAATGGTTGGAATGGCAATAAATTTATTTTGGTTGCTTATGTGTACTGAGGGAGTCCTAAAACATAGCAGGGGTCTTCCCAAGAGAGTTTATTTTTTAATGTGCATTTTTCTAAATATTTTTTGCACTCTGGCAAGCAGCTGTGGGGTCCCCATTTCCCCAAAGCCTGCTGATAGCTCCCTCTTGGGTATGCTGACATTTTGATTCCACAAGACACTCAGAGAATGAGTTTGCTTTTAGTTATATAGGGTGGAGTGTATCAAAATGTTAAACTCATTTTTATTGCAACTTATTCACCTTCCTGTATGTTGTTCTGATAGCCGCACCCCCGTGTGGGTTAGGGCATGTGGAGAAAGAAAGAGGAAATTGGGATCAGGTCTGTTATCTCTACTCCTTACTCCATCACACATTCGGGAGAAGGTGAGGCCATGGCTTAGGGGCATAGTCTGCCTCTATGCAATGAGGAAATTGGGAAAAGGCAGGGTCTCCAATATCTCTGCCCTTTTATCCAAAGCAGCACTAAGTCTCTCGTTCTATTATTGCCAAACAGAAATCCCCCTTTCCTGTCCCCATGCACCCCTAAATCTGCTCTGGGGATTCCCTGAACCCTTCAGAGCAAATCTGAGGAGAATGTGGGGCTAGGAATGGAGTAGGAGAGGGGGAAAGTTCTGTCATAAATGGGGACATTGGATACTGCCCTCTGTTCTGGACCATGGCAAATGGTGTTTGCCCATGATCAATGAAACAGTATGGCCAATTAAATGACTAGTCCATCTAGCTCAGTATTGTCTTTGCTGGCAGCAGCTGTCAAGAGTTTCAGGCCTTACCTGGCAATGGCAGGGATTGAATTTACAACCTTCTGCATGCACTGCTGATGCTCTACGACTGAATTATGACCCTTCCCATTTATTTGAAAGAGTGCCAGTCCTGTCCTGTATTGGAAGGCATCTTCTATGGGAAGGTCTGTCCATTCCAAGACTGATTTCCAAATTAAGGACCATAAGAAGGGAGAGGAGGGGACTTGAAGCGGCAACGGGACCAGGTCTGGTGAGATGTATTTCTTCAATTTAAATTGTAGTTAGCATGTACATACATATAAGTTAGCATGTGTGAATTTTATGCATATCTGTGCTTTTTTACCATCTTTTGGAGGGTGGTTCATTTTTTTTCTTTTTTGGCAATGTTTATGTGACTACCCTATGATGCGCTGATGGGCACCTTGGAAGTCCAGTAAGTTTCTTCCCATAAATTATGTGCCCCCAACCCTCAAAATGTGAATGAGGAGAAGTTGTTTAACTTTAGCTTTCCCCCCAAATCACCACCCAAATATGGACCGAAATTTTGACCCACACAAATTTAAAACACATTGGGTGGGGTTGTACCCCACTAAGTTCTACTCAGAGTAGATCAACTGAAATTAATAAACCTAAGTTAGTCATGTCCATTAACTTTAATGGGTCTACTCTGAGTAGGACTAGCCTTGGTTACAGCCCATTGCTTTGTGTGCATGTGTTTTAATTTTTAATACATCCAAAAGCAGGCCTTTGAACCGTGTGGTGGATCTTGTCTCCCACTTCCTAAACTGAAACCTGACATGGCACTCCTGAAATGTCACCTGAATCCTTTGATTCTGGCGGGGATCTGACCCCTCTTGCCACGGTCTGGTGCAGGACAGGCAGCATCCACGTTCAGCCCCTCTACTTTATAGGTTCTGTCACAATCTTTAGACCAAGGCACGTGGCCAAGTCCTGCTGAACAGTGGGACGGTGACTAAACAGTAGTTATCACCGACTGCTTGGGAGATTTTGCAGATGCAAGTCAGAAGTTTTCTTTAGACTTTGCAAATAATTAGCCTCTGTGTTATGATAAAGACTTTCCTCTTTCCTGACATTGAAATTAAAAGCCAGGAGGTTGCACTTTTGATTCTCTTCCCTCTGTCCTCCTGGGATTTGCTTCACATTTTTCTCCTGTTTCCTTTAATGGCAGGCCCAAAGAGGAGGGAGAGGTTCTCCATGGAGAATTCAATTCGGCAGAATTACATCCGTTTCCAAGCTCTCTCCCACGCACTAACTGCAGTGCTGGTAGCTCCAAGCCCAGCCTGTGCTCCCCCCCCTACTTTTGTCTCGGCTTTGATAAACCTCCCTGTGCAATCAGCAAAGCAGCTGTTAGCCGGCTCCAATACGGTGTGATTTCCTCTTGCGGCTTCTTCAATCCTGTTTATAATTAAAGTGAAACTCTTTGCTATGCTAAGGGCTATAGGGAGAGAAAAAGTTATAAGTCATAGGCAAATGGCTTGCATTCAAGAGCTTACTGCTTGTTCTTATTCTGGTAATGCAGCTAATACCTGGAAGTGGTTTTTTCCTCCCCAAGCATTGGACTTTGGATACTTTATTGGAATTTTCTGAATGAATTTTAGCAGTTCATATTCTCTGCCCCTGGTCAGAGAAAGGAAGGTGCTGCTACAATAGAGTGGTCATTTATGCATCAGCCAAAGTGGGGGTGGGGGCACAGATTTGCCTAAAATTTTCATATGGTGTAGATGCAAATTTAGAAACAATTACTATAATTTATATAGAAACACAATACATCTTCCCATAGCAGAGAACAATGACATGTACCTGCTGAGTTTTGCTAGCTGGGTGCAAACTGCTGATAGGGGAACTTCAAGTCCTTTATCTTTAAACTCAGCTTAAACTGGACCAGTGTTCAAATAAAGTGCTGTCCTCTGTAAAGTAGGACCCATGGTCACTCTTTCAGTGGTGGGTCCTCAAGTGCCTAATATTCTTCTTAGAGACATACTCCTGGTGCCTTCACCTTATCAACTGTTAGGCACCAGGCAAATCCAGTTCACTCAGGCATTTGGCTCATAGGATATGATGATACACAAACTTGTACTGGTGCTCATTTTTTAGTAGGGTAGAGTAAGATCTGTCCTTGTTTATGTTATTGCAGGATGACCAATAACAAAGAAGGACAGAGCCCTACTAAAAATGAGCACCATTACAGGTTTGGGTATCATCATATCCTATGACCCTAGCTCATGAATGCTTTTACAGTGGCAAGTTGCTTTGGGGCCTTTTTTGTAGTACTGACAAATAACTAAATAATAATAATATGTTGTGAACTATGTTTAGAATATCACCTACCACCCCACCCCTACCCCCGTCTCTTCCTCTTCTGGGGAATGGCAGGAATCATTCTATGTGCTGTACTTTCCAAAGCCTCCTTAGAGTGCTCTGTGGCCTGCAACTGCTGTTCTTGAGCCTTCCCTTCTTGTCCATTGGAGTTTACTTAGATATTGTTGGGATAGCTTGCAAAGGCAGGAACCTTATGGCTTGAGTACTTTTTACTCCTTCCTCTCAGCACGCCTTTTCCTGACTGCAATTCCCTTTCTCCAGTATTGTCTCCATGGAAGCAAGTGGGTTATCAGTATGCTCATGCAAGATCAGTAATCTTGGATCTAAAGGGGTTAGGTCAAGAATGGAAAAAAAGACTCCGTATAGGCACGCTATATATTTACGACACATTGAAAGCACATGGGTTCCCACAAAGAATCCTGGGAACTGCAGTTTGTTAAGGGTGCAGGGAATTGAAGGGTAAACAAGTTTCTAGGATTGTTTGGAGGAATGCAGTGGCCACCTAAAGGACTTCTCCAAACAAGACAGAAGCCTGTTTTGTGGAGGAGGAAAACCTTCAAGAACTTGGCGGACACGTTTTGGCACAGCACAGATTGTAACATAGATGGGTCCCCTGCCTTGGCTAGATCACTATTCTACTGGGTATTTAGCATAATAGTTAACCTAGTTCTGGTTAACCAGGTGGCTGGCTATAAATGGTTGGAATGGCAATAAATTCATTTTGGTTGCTTATGTGTACTGAGGGAGTCCTAAAACATAGCAGGGGTCTTTCCAAGTGGGTTTATTTTTTAATGCGGTGTACAAATTACTTTAAGTGACAATGCCAAGGTAGCAACAGATTTCGATGAGAACCTGTCATATTGTAGCAAATTATATCAGTGTTACTATGATTTAGGAGGTATAATGCATCGTCTCTTATATTCAGGCACTAATGTAAAAGAAATGAAAAACTAGAGGTCTCTGGCCTTTATTTATTGAACATTGTCCCACTGATTCCCAGATCCTCTTTAAGCAGCTCATAAACAAGGTGTCCAATGCAAAGTTTAGACAAGGACAAATATTTTTTTGAACCTTTACATTTAACACAAAGCTCTCTACTGATTCACACAGGAAGGAATAGATAGAGGTAGAATTCATAAGGGAGAAATGAAGGTTCCCCTCCTCGCCTTGCAATGAACAATGAAAGTGTCAGCTGGTGAAATATGGCTTTCTGCATCAGTTTCCTCTTTCACACCTGCTTCATTGTGCTCGCTAAAACATTTTAACCAAGTGAAATTTTCTGGACTGAGCGAGCTGAAATTTGTTCGCAAACTGGAGGTAGGTTTATTGATTTGTGTTTTCCATTCTTGCTTTTATCATGTATTTTGTATTTTTATATTGTGTTTTCTGGTGTGAACCACTCCGAGGGCAGTATACTTACTTACTTATTTACTTACCAAACAAACAAACAAACAAACAAACAAATAAATAAACAAACAAACAAAGTAAAAATAAATATAAAAACAAAAACAAAAATGACAATAATAATAACAATAAAAAGTCAGTAAATAGTACTGCAATGTTTGGAGTCAATCCTGATTACCTGAAAGAATCCATTCAGGCTGTATACACAACATACATTTGAAGCACACTTACCCCCCTCATATGAACTGCAGTGTTTAAGGATCCTGGGAATTGTATCTTTGTGATGGGGAAACAACAGTTCCCAGAAACCTTTGTGTGTGTGCTATGAATATATGCTTTGAATATATGGTGTGTATGCAGGCCAGATCAGGATAGTTACTCTGGCTTTTCAAAGGGTCTTGTGCAGGAGAGCTTCCAGATGAATTGTGACTACTATTTGCACACACATGGGGTATGTGTGTGTGTGTGTGTGCACAAAGGAGTGCCAGCTTGGTCATGCAACCATGGGTGCACAGGACCATGGGTGTGATGCAGCGTGCATGGCCCTCTCACCAAAATTTGTAGGTGCCCGGCCCCTTCAAGGGGAATTTTGTGGGTGCTCAGGTGCCCAGGGAATTGGCACCTATGGTTCTAGAATAGACAGGCAGTGGCTTCTATGGGATGGAATGGAAAGTAAAACTGGAATGAGGACAAGGACTGAAGCGCAAGATATGGCTGCATTAGTGAGTTGTTATTGGTGTATTTCTGTGCATTTCCCTGCTCTAGCTCCTAGCTTTATCCCTCAAATTTGACTGTCTGGTTCAGTGTTTGGCTCCTGCTTCTAATCTCCTGAGTTGCCCCTGACAGTTGCTTTTGGCTCAGCCTTTACAGAAAGCACATGCCAGAGAGAGAGAGAGAGAGAGAGAGAGAGAGAGAGAGAGAGAGAGAGAGGTTTCGTGCCCTCTCCCTTCTCAAGGAGGGAGGTGACACATATAGGTATGGTCCATACATGAAGAATGTGGTAGAAGCACCCTGAAGTGGTAGCACTCTCCATATTGTTAACCACAGGGCTACCGGAAGTTGCCTTCTACTGAGTTAGAGCTTTGATCTATGTACCTCAGCATTGTCTACACTGACTGGCAGCAGCTCCCCAGAGTCTATAATATACTGTATAGAATTTAATTGTGTCCTCCATGAATTTGTTGGTGGGTGTCACAGCCTCTTATATACTGTAATTCCATAGCTAAAATATATGCTATTAGAAGTACTTTCTTTTGTCTATCCTGAATCGTCCAACAAAGCTTCATTGGATGTCCTCAAATTCTAGTGTTGTGACAGAGGGAGGAAAACTTTTCTCTTTCCACTTCCCTCCAAACCATTCATGATTTTATACACTTCTGTGCTGTCACCTCTTCCTTGCCTTTTCACTTAGCTAAAAAATCCCAAATGCTACAACTGATGGGCATAGTTGCTCCACCATTTTGGTTGCCCTTATCTGGAAGTTTTCCATCTCTACAATATTCTTTTTGAAGGGAAGCCATAGGCAACAAGACATCTGCAGCGGAAACGTCTATTCCAGACCCAAGCTAAAACTCTTCGGTTTTCAATTTTTAACAGTTTTGAGAGCAGGATTCCCTTCCCCACCCCACCGCCTTAATCAGCACAAAACCAGTGCGGTGGTTTTGGATTCCCTTGCAAAAGTAAATCCATTTGCTCGAGTTGCTCTCCAGTATCCACCAGCTGATGGATCTAGCTCTTTAAAAAACGGAACACTCAATTTGGTGGAACATAAAGCAGGAAGAGACTCAGAGGCACATTCAGTTTAATGAAAACCTTTAATAAGGGCAATCTTTTTCTGCTGGGTTTGGTTACCATATAAAGCAAATTCATTCCCCATTAAATCGAAATGGTTTCTTCTCCCTAAAGAATCCATTTGGCACTTGCTGTATTTCTCTCTGATGGTAGTGGGGGGGGGAGGGGGGGAGAAAAGAACCATGACAAATCAAATTCTCTTATACTTAAAGAGCATGAATAGGCTGAAATCTTAGGCTTGAAATTAGCCTTCTGCCATTATCTCCAAGCTGCAGTTCCAGTGGGACTCTTCTCCAGTAAGTGACTTGAGGATTGGAGTCGTTTGCATTAGAGAGAGATTCTGCAAAGCAGCGTTTAGAGCTGGGCTAAAACTATGTTTTTATAGGCCAATAAATCCTTGGCCAGAAATGCCATAAAAACTTCAGGGTCACCATTTTTCATACAAAGTGATAATCCCACAATCCAACCATTTCTGGACACAAATCCATTATCTTTCAACCTTTTGGATATAATTTCAACTTTTTATTTATTGCCTGGCAAATGCATTCACTTTATCAGCCATTGTGATGGTTCTAATTCCTGCACTGGAAATTCCCCCTACCCTTCCCTGTATGTTTCAGTTTTTGAGCTTCTATTCTATTCAAGTCCCACAAATGGCTTTCTTCCCCAATTTTGTGTGTGTGTGTGATTTCACAGAATCATAGAACTGCAGAGTTGGAAGGGACTTGGGTCATCTAGTGAAATCCCCTGCAATGCAGGAATCTCAGCTAAAGCATCCATGACAGATGACCATCCAAATTCTGCTTAAAAACCTCCAAGGAAGGAGAGTCCACCACCTCACAAGGGAGACTGTTCCACTGTCAAAACATCTCTTACTGTCAGAAAGTTTTTCCTGATGTTTAGTTGGAATCTCCTTTCTTGTAACTTGAAGCCATTGGTTCAAGTCCTACCCTCCAGGGCAAGCAAAAACAAGCTGCTCTATTTTCCACGTGACAGCCCCTGAGATATTTGAAGATGGCTATCATATACAGTATCCTCTCTGTCTCCTCTTTTCCAGGCTAAACATACCCAGCTCCTTCAACTGTTCCTCATAAGGCTTGGTTTCCAGACCCTTGATCATCTTGGTTGCCCTCCTCTGACCACGTTCCAGCCTGGATTTAAGTATCCTTACTAAATTGTGGTGCCCAGAATTGGAAACAGATTTGAAAGGCATTTTGTAATGTTCCCTGTTCAGCAATGCAAGGGCTGTTGTATTTCTGAACTGATTACTGGAGAGGAAGAGGGCAGAAAGCAGATGAGATTAGGTTTCTCTGAAACATTGGTCCAGGATCAGGGATTGAAATGGCATTTTCTCAATCTGAGTTGCTCTCCCTTCAAGCTGCTCTTTGCCAAGAGTGGAGAAGGCTGGGGAAATGAGACAGGTACCTGCATGGTAGCTGCATGTTGTCCACAGTAGGGCAAATTGCAGTTTGGGGAGGGGGTTGAATTAAATTGGGAAAACAATACAGCAGAAAAGGACTGAAGTCTCCTGTGCTTTACAGTGGAGGTTCAAACTGATTTGGGGGCCCAATGTTGCATTTCCCATTTTTTAAAAATCCATTTGAGATTCAGGGACAGGCCCTACTGACATCATATCTAGTTTGGCCTAAGATAGTTTGTAGCAACTGCTGTTGATTTGACGGCAGCAGGGCAAGTGTACTGTTTGTAGGACTTAAGTACTTCTGCTAAGTAGAACAATTACCTGTTTAAAACTTAGATTACTGGGGAAATAATAGAAATCAATATGATTTACTAAGAGCATTTGGAGAGAGGCAGAAAATCAATTTGATTGCTGTAATTATGCAACCAGGGCCAGAGGCTCTTATAGTATAAATAGCAGCTTAAGCTAGTACAGGTTATGCCCTCAATGGGTACAGAACTCTATGTCTTACGTGTAGGCTGTGTACAATCAAAGAACAGAATGAGAACATCCAGGGGCAAAGAGAGAGAAAGATTTGGTGAAGATACAAGGGATGCACTTTGATCCTAAACATGTTTATTTAGAAAGAAGTCCAGTGGGAATGACTCCATTGCATGTGGCTGTCAAACCTCAAGGCCAGAGATTAGCTTTGCTCTCCAAGCATCAATGTCTGGCTCTTCAGACTCCTCCCTAGCGACACTCCCTCCTCAGCCCCTCCACTTTCTGGGCCTGCTTCACAACTTCCTGGAGTATTTTTGCCTGGCTGGAATGTGCCCCTGAAAGCTGATAATGCCTCTTGCTTGCCTAGAAAGCACAGCTCCAAGCAGTTGCCCACTGGCCTCACCACTTTTGCTGGGGAAATGACCTATTTGATGCTGAATTGGAGCAAATGTCAAGCAGTGGAAAACTCAATTGACTTTTTCTGATTCAGTGGTAAATAATAGATTTCCCTGCAAAAGTGGCGGGACAAGTGGAAGTGATGATGAGCTCTAGCCCACTGTACAATGCAGTGGTGTAGCACTGTTTGCCGGTGCCCAGGGTGTGTGCCCAGCCTGCTGATGCGGCCCTTGATGGGCAGAGAGTAACCAGGCCACACTGGGGTCACCTGCTTGGGGTCGCCTGGTTTACACCTGCTCAAAAAGTGGCACCCCCTGGCACCCCCCACACACTAGGCACCTGGTACAAAGCTGTAATTCACACTTGTTGCCCTGCCCATGTTTGCCTTTGGACCTGTTTGCTAAAGGTATGTGGCATTCCGAATGTAGGTTTAGAAAGGAATGTGGCCCGGGGGCGGCGCGAACGGCAATGGCTGCCAGCTCCTGAACGGGAGAGGGTAGCTCCGTCGAAACGGGTCGCCCGCTACGGCGAAGCGGGGACCCATCCAGAAAAACCACAGGCAGCAGAAGCCTGTGGTCCTGAGACCCGGCGGGCGCCAAAAGCAGCCCCTAAAACGACGAAGGGACCCCGTAAGGGGCTCCGGACCGCGGAGGGGGTAGCGGCGCTGTGGGTCGTTGCGCGATCAACGGAGCGAAGCCGCGTCGCTGTTGCCGGTGAGCGCTGACCTTTCTTCTTGAAACTGCTAACTTTGGAAAGCAACAACCCGTGAGTAATTTGGACAATATACTTTTAAAGCCTCTAAAAATTGTGAATTTGGCTGAAAGCGGAGCGACGAAAAACAGGAAGTCCGTCTTCCGCTGACACTGAACTTGAAAGTAAAGAGCAGGAGGAGTGGAGACAAAGAGTAACGTTTTGCATTGACTGATCTGGCACCTATTTAAACTGTTGTTTCTGGCTGATTTAAAGACTTTAAGTGGCTGATTTTTGGACCTTCATTGAGACAAGGATACCTGTCTTCTGTTGATCTATTGGATTACAAATAAAAGTAAGAAACCCAGGTACTGGAGCTGCCTGAGTAACTGAGCAGTCAGTCTGCAGGCTTTGGATACTTTGAATCTGAACTTTGGAACATACTGAGTTTGAATTTGTTACTTTGAAACACTTGTTGTCTAAGCACTTTTGGAAACAATGTCTGGCTTTAAGTTTTAACTCTGCTAAAATTTATCTTTGTGAAGATCTTTGGAGATCAATTCAGACTTACTAATTTTAATTGGATTGGACTTCCTCCCCAAAGACTTTCTAAGCTCCACCTAGAGGATTTTTGGATTTACAGCAGTGACTTTGTTTTACTTTCTCTTTCCCGGCCTCCTGTTTGAGTGTTACCATCTGGGCTCTTACTTTCTCATGGGAACAATTCAGTTTGACCTTGGTTTTTAGATAACTTTGGAATGAGTGGAACAAGAAAAAGGGGAAGAACCAGACAAACAACGTTAACTTTACCGACAGTCTCACAGCGTAGATCATCTGTGCCTGTTTTGCCTACTACTTTGCCTCCTGAGGCAGAAGCGGCTTCCCTGCTACAATCAGGGGAGGGAGAAACTGAGGAATTACAACTGGAAGATATGGCCTCAGGAGCAAGTGGCACTGTTTTGGAGAAAATTTTTGAAAAATTGGAGGCTCTGGACAGAAAGGTTGACCAGCAATCAGCTAAAATTGACTTAAACACAGAAAGTTTAAATAGACTAACTGGACAAGTGGCACAGAATGTTCAATCTATTGGAGAATTGAAGGAGGCTGTAGGTGAAAATCGGAAACTGGCGGAAGACACTAGCCAAAGATTGGGACAGCTTGAAAAAGAAGTAAGACCACTCAGCAAACAGGTAGGAGAACACCAGATCTACTTTTCCATGACAGAACTTCGGAACAGGGAGGCCAATTTAAGGATACGCTCAATTCCAGAAGTGGAAGAAGGTAACTTAACTGAGTTCCTCACCAAAGAATTTTCCAAGTTTTGGAACTTAGAAGAAAAAGACTTTAAAATACTATCTGCTTTTAGGCTTGGAAGACTTATAAAGAAGGAGAAGCCCAGAGACTGTTTGATAATATTGAGATCAAAGGAGGAAAGGGACAAGATTCTAGGCCTGCACTACGGAAAGTCACTGGATATTTTGGACAAAAGAATTGAAATTTATAAGGATATTCCTAAACAGCTGTTGGATCTTCGAGCAGACTACTCGGAATTAGTAAAATTGCTAAGGAGCAACTCAATTATCTTCAGGTGGGAGTTTCCCCAAGGTTTATCGTTTACTTTCAGAGGGAGGAAGACCAAAATTAGAACGCCGGAGGATAGAGACAAGTTTTTGGTGGCACACGGAGAAGATCTTCACAAGGGACTTGGATTACCCCCAGGGCCTGAACCTCCGGGGTTCCTGCACCCCCGGACCCCCGAAAATCTGAGAACAAGGTACCCCCACAGCAAGAATAACCAGATATATTCAGGATGTCTCTGCAACTTTTGAGCTGGAACATAAATGGCTGTAACATTCCAGGAAAAAGGAGAAAAATCTTTCACATTTTAAAAAAGGAACATTTGGACATTATTTGCTTACAGGAAACACATGTGACCAGGCTCCACAGAAAAGTGTTAATAAATAAAAGACTTGGTCAGGAATTTATATCTTCGGATACAGTTAAAAAGAGAGGTGTGGTAATTTATGCAAAAGAGAGCCTTTCACCTAAATTTCTGTTTAAAGATGAGCATGGAAGAATTTTGGCGATAGAAATACAACATCAAGGGGAAAAAATACTGATATTAGGAATTTATGCTCCAAATGAAGGAAAATCGGAATTTTACAAGAAGTTGCATGAGACTATGCTGGACTATCTGGACTACAACAACATCATTATGATGGGAGATATGAATGGAGTTGTATCAACCAACATGGATAAGTCACAGAGCCAAAAAATTTCTAAAGATGGGAGACTACCAAAGACCTTCTTTGAAATGACAGACAATATGGACTGGATTGACATTTGGAGAGTGAGAAACCCCTTGGGAAGGGAAGGAACATTTTTCTCTGAAGCCCAACTGACTTGGACAAGAATCGACCAGATATGGATAACTAGAGGTCTGGCACCTAAGATCAGAAAGGTGGAAATCTGCCCAAAGACATGCTCCGACCATAACGCACTGAGAATGGACATGACATTGATTCCAACCGGTTCCTTCAGATGGAAGATGAATGATGGCCTGTTTAGAGATCAGGAGATTACTAAGAAGGCCCAAAAAGCTCTAAAGGATTATTTTGAGATCAATATGAACACCACAGTGGAAAAAAGAACTATCTGGGACGCAAGTAAGGCCGTGATGAGGGGGTTCCTGATACAACAGAACACGGTAAAGAAAAGGAAACAAAACGAAAGGAAAGATAAAATTTTGGAAAAAATCAAGGAGTTGGAGAAGAAGTTAAGACTTATTCCGAAGTCTCAGCCGATTCTGAGAGAAATCAAACTTTACCAAGCACAATACTGCAAACTGATAAATCAGGAAATAGAATGGAAAATCAAACTAATGAAACAAAAAACTTTTGAGTCGGCTAATAAATGTGGAAAACTGCTAGCTTGGCAGTTGAAGAGGAGACAAAAGTTAAATACAGTGACAAATTTAGAGATTGAAGGAAGATGTATCCAGAACCCCGGAGAGATTAGAAAGTGTTTCCAGAGATATTTCAAAAAATTATACACTCAAGGGCCACAAGATGAAGCAGCGATTAAACAATTTTTAAAGACAAATGGACTGGCAAAGTTGTCAGAAGAAAATAGATCAATTCTGAATGGCAAAATAACACGACAAGAGATTGAGCAGGCCATCCAAAACATGAAACAGGGCAAATCACCAGGACCAGACGGGCTGACCTCCAAGTACTATAAGACATTGAAAGACTACTTGATACAACCACTGATGGAGGTCAGCAATGAAATTTTAGAGGGGAAGAAGGCGCCAGAATCGTGGAAAGAAGCTTTCATCACATTGATACCAAAATCGGAAACTGAAAAGACACAGCTTAAGAACTACCGTCCCATCTCCCTTTTAAATGTGGATTACAAAATATTTGCAGACGTTTTGGCAAGTAGATTCAAGAGGGTTTTATTTTTTTTTTTTATAAAAATTTTTATTAAGATTTTTTACAGATACATATTTAACAAACAGAATAGGTTTCATAACATCCTTTCATGCTATTGCGGACTCCCTCACGTCTCCCGCTTCCACTTTCATCATTAAAAACGAATTTTTCCAAGCAAATTATCATCTTGTTTATGCTCTTAAGTGCAATATTTAGGTTAAACTCAAATAAAAAATTATAATTTAATGGTAGACAGTTATTTCTACTCTGGCTTCCTTGTTAGGATTCAACCAAATTACAGTACTTTTGTAAATAAATCTTAAATTTCTTCCAGTCTTCTTCAACCCTCTCCTCTCCCAGGTCGCGGATTCTGCCAGTCATCTCAGCCAGTTGCATATAGTCCATCAGGATTCAAGAGGGTTTTAAACAAAGTAATTCATAAAGACCAGGCAGGCTTTCTCCCAGGTAGACATATGTCTGCTAATACAAGGAACATTATAGATATATTGGAGCTTTTACAAACAGACATAAATACTAAAGCTGTTTTAATTTTTATAGATGCGGAGAAGGCCTTTGACAACATATCCTGGAAGTTTATGAAAGGGAATTTAAAAGAAATGGGAGTGGGCCGGGGGTTTGAGAATGGGATTGATGCAATATATTCAGAACAAAAGGCTAAATTGATAGTTAACAATGTGGTCACAGAAGAGTTTAAAATTGAAAAAGGAACACGACAAGGCTGTCCGATTTCCCCGTTATTATTTATTTCGGTCCTGGAGGTGCTCTTGAACACGATTAGAGGGGACAGGTTGGTGGAAGGGATACAGGTCGGAGCGAAACAATATAAACTTAAAGCGTTTGCAGATGACTTAGTTCTGACATTACAGGAGCCAGAATCTAGTACGAAAAGAGTACTACAACTAATCCAAGATTTTGGTCGGGTGGCGGGATTTAAACTAAATAAGCAAAAAACCAAGGTGTTGGGAAAAAACTTGACAGATATTGAGTCGGAACGGTTTCAGAGAGAGACAGAGTTAACTGTGGTTAAGAAAGTTAAATACCTAGGGGTAAACATAACAGCAAAGAATTTGAGTCTGTTTAAAGATAATTATGAAAAATGTTGGTCTGAAATTAAGAGAGACTTGGATAGCTGGTCAAAATTGAAACTTTCATTGTTAGGTCGAATAGCTGCTATTAAGATGAATGTATTGCCAAAAATGTTGTTTTTGTTTCAGACATTGCAGATTGTAGATAAAACGGAGTGCTTCCGGAAGTGGCAGAAAGATATCTCCAAATTTGTCTGGCAGGGCAAAAAGCCCAGAATTAAGTTTAAGATATTAACGGACGCAAAAGAAAGAGGGGGCTTTGCCCTGCCAGACTTAAAGTTGTACTATGAAGCCGCAGCTTTCTGCTGGCTAAAAGACTGGCTACTTCTGGAGGACACGGATGTGCTGGATTTGGAAGGTTTTAACAATGCATTTGGATGGCATGCATATTTATGGTACGACAAGGTTAAGATTAACAAGGTCTTTAAGAACCATATTGTCAGAAAAGCAATATTTAATGTCTGGACAAGATACAAAGACTTATTAGAAAACAAAACACCGAGGTGGCTGTCACCTTTGGAGGCTAAGGCCCGAAAAAGACCCAATATGGAGGCCAATTGGCCAAAATATTGGGAAATACTAGAAAGGGATGGAGACAATTGGAAACTGCAGAGTTTAGAGAAAATGAAAGATAAAGTGCGAGACTGGTTACACTATGCTCAGATTAAGGAAGTGTTTAAGATTGATAAAAAGTTAGGATTCCAGGTGGAGAAATCGAAACTGGAAACAGAACTGTTAGAACCTAAGACCAAGGTACTTTCAAAAATGTATAACTTGCTGCTGAAATGGAACACACAAGACGAATTGGTTAAATCGGCTATGATAAAGTGGGCCCAGGATATTGGGCACAACATTATGTTTGAGGACTGGGAAAGGTTATGGACCACCGGGCTGAACTTCACAGCATGTAATGCTCTGAAGGAAAATGTAATGAAAATGATATATAGATGGTACATGACCCCAGTGAAATTGGCTAAAATATACCATTCGTCTGATAACAAATGTTGGAAATGTAAGGAAAATGAAGGAACATTCTTTCACCTCTGGTGGACCTGCCCTAAAGTGAAGGCCTTTTGGGAAATGATATACAATGAGTTAAAAAAGGTATTTAAGTATACCTTCACCAAGAAACCAGAGGCCTTCCTTCTGGGCATGGTCGGCCAGAACGTGTTAAAGAAGGACAGAACATTTTTTATGTATGCTACAACGGCGGCAAGGATACTTATTGCTAAGAGCTGGAAAACCCAAGATCTACCCACACTGGAAGAATGGCAGATGCAGCTGATGGACTATATGCAACTAGCTGAGATGACTGGCAGAATCCGCGACCTGGGAGAGGAGAGGGTTGAAGAAGACTGGAAGAAATTTAAGATCTATTTACAAAAGTACTGTAATTTGGTTGAATCCTAACAAGGAAGCCAGAGCAGAAATAACTGTCTACCATTAAATTATAATTTTTTATTTGAGTTTAACCTAAATACTGCACTTAAGAGCATAAACAAGATGATAATTTGCTTGGAAAAATTCGTTTTTAATGATGAAAGTGGAAGCGGGAGACGTGAGGGAGTCCACAATAGAATGAAAGGATGTTATGAAACTTATTCTGTTTGTTAAATATGTATCTGTAAAAAATCTTAATAAAAATTTTTATAAAAAAAAAAATAAATAGCAGCTTAAGCTAGTACAGGTTATGCCCTCAATGGGTACAGAACTCTATGTCTTACGTGTAGGCTGTGTACAATCAAAGAACAGAATGAGAACATCCAGGGGCAAAGAGAGAGAAAGATTTGGTGAAGATACAAGGGATGCACTTTGATCCTAAACATGTTTATTTAGAAAGAAGTCCAGTGGGAATGACTCCATTGCATGTGGCTGTCAAACCTCAAGGCCAGAGATTAGCTTTGCTCTCCAAGCATCAATGTCTGGCTCTTCAGACTCCTCCCTAGCGACACTCCCTCCTCAGCCCCTCCACTTTCTGGGCCTGCTTCACAACTTCCTGGAGTATTTTTGCCTGGCTGGAATGTGCCCCTGAAAGCTGATAATGCCTCTTGCTTGCCTAGAAAGCACAGCTCCAAGCAGTTGCCCACTGGCCTCACCACTTTTGCTGGGGAAATGACCTATTTGATGCTGAATTGGAGCAAATGTCAAGCAGTGGAAAACTCAATTGACTTTTTCTGATTCAGTGGTAAATAATAGATTTCCCTGCAAAAGTGGCGGGACAAGTGGAAGTGATGATGAGCTCTAGCCCACTGTACAATGCAGTGGTGTAGCACTGTTTGCCGGTGCCCAGGGTGTGTGCCCAGCCTGCTGATGCGGCCCTTGATGGGCAGAGAGTAACCAGGCCACACTGGGGTCACCTGCTTGGGGTCGCCTGGTTTACACCTGCTCAAAAAGTGGCACCCCCTGGCACCCCCCACACACTAGGCACCTGGTACAAAGCTGTAATTCACACTTGTTGCCCTGCCCATGTTTGCCTTTGGACCTGTTTGCTAAAGGTATGTGGCATTCCGAATGTAGGTTTAGAAAGGAATGTGGCCCGGGGGGGGGGGGATGTTTGCTTCCACTGCTCTAGCAAGTGCACTCATTATTTCAGCTTTCTGGGGGAGGAAGGCATTTGGGTCAGCCAATATAGTGCACCAGGTCCTGCAGTGAGACCTTGTGGCTGCAATCATAAGCACAGTTACGCAGGCACAAGGGAGGGAGCCACATGCTTTGGATTCCATGTTTTGCATGCAGAAGCTCCCATAGTTATTTCAGCGAGACTTACTCCTAAGAAAATGTTTATAGGATCAGGGTAACTTTTGCTTTGATGTTGTTTGAAGCTATACTGAAGACATGATGATCAATGCATATTTCAGGTTACTGTACTGTATCTGTACAGTATACACCACAACAATAATGAAAGATCTCCACACCTTTCGGATTGCAGAAGAAGGTTCCCCTTCTAGGGATATTCCCTAAGCTGGGGTCAGCAATGCACTTCAAGGGCTTGGAATAGCCCATTGCACATGAGAGGCAAGCTTTTAAAACTCTGGAATTTTTATCTGGCTTAGACTAAAATCTGAGACAAGGAATAATTTCTAGCTTCCTGTCACCTATCACCACCAGACCTCCCCACCGCAATCGGCACACCTGTGAGCCTCCACTGCCTTAAAACACACTCCAGTTTCCTTTCCTACGTCAAACATGCAGCAAGACCAGTAATTCAGGCACAGATATTTGCTCCTCAATCCTGCTCCATAGGGATGCACAAATCTGTTTATTTCAGCTTCTCATTTTTCCAATTTTAAATACATTTCTTCACAAGTTTTCCAATTACTTTTTAAAGGTCCTCATGAAGATTCATCATTTTATTTTGATTTTCTCCTAATATACACTTTTTTGTGATTTCCCCTAAGTAGAGCATTTTGCATGTTATTTTCGCTAACTCTGGTACGTGTGTTTTGTATACATTATTTGGTTGGAGAAGTGCATTGTGAAAGAGCAGATTTCAAAATACAACTGTGGTTTGCACTTTGTTCCAGGAACTGAAAATCAGGTAGGTTAGCCTTTCAGTGTGAAGTGAGCCAAATTCTTTCTCATGCCTACCTCTCCGTCACTTTGGCATGCTAGATTGTTTTACTCCAAGTTGCAGGGGAATGCAAAGATGTAGTTCTCCTCAGGGCTTCTGCAATTGTGGCAAGATTATCTTTTTGGAGCTCTTTGAACACTGTAAAACTCTGAGTGTGTTAATTGCATCATATCATCATTATCACCACTGCACTACCATTAAAACATGCTAGTGCTTGACCACACCTAACTCCCTTTTATCACTGGTGCTAGTGAAGGCTTTAATTTAAAGTGGCCCCCACCTGGTAAAACGTGAATCAGTTCTTGAACTCAGATGGAACGGCAAGAAAATTTAAAACTGGAAGAATCTCCTGGTTTACCCCACTGGTGTTCATGTATGGAAAACAACTACTGCAACTGAAGAGTAAGAAGTGGCTGTTTTAGGGGTGTACATGGTTCTTCCCCTTTTCATCTATTCCCAACAACAACTTTGTTTCACTTAGAGCAGGATGGTCCAACACACAGCCCGAGGGCCACATGTGGCCCTCATGACCTTTTTGGGTAGCCTTCAGAACATTTGATGACAAGGTCCTAGAGTCTCCTTTCCTCCTTTCCAAAACCTATTTAGTGCTTTCCCAGCTTTGGACCCTGCCAGGGCCTTGTTTCTCCTTCCCAAAGCCCAGCACCTCGCTTAGTTGGCTTTGGGAAGGCAGCACAAAGGCGGCGGGGGTCACATATTGGCCTTGCTTGCAGCCCATGGATTCCATGTCAAAGTACTCTTGTGGCCCACTTGCTATGAAGAGTTGGACGAGACAAATGATGGGGCGGTGGGGTGGGGGTGCAAAGCTTCTGCATGTAGCCAGCTGATGATCCTTGAACTGCTACAATCCTCTTGCTTTCATGGACAGAGGATGGAGACTGGTGTGTGTCTGGCCACACCCACGGTTGCCATGGCCACCAGTGGTATGCAATATTCTGAAGGCTGAAATTGGAGCTCTTCTAAACTACCCTAACATAAATATTTAGGACAAGAGTAGAATGCATGCACATTTTCCACATTGGTGTCCCTGTTTATTTATGTTGGTGAGAGACCATTGAGATGGACACGGCAGTGGCTGCATTAAAGAAAAAAACATCAATTCCTCTCCCCATGGAGAACACGAAAAGTGTCCTGTAGAATGCAGATATCCCAAAGGATCTTGGTCAGCAAGGCTGCTTGCACTGTAAAAAAGAGAAGGAACTGTTGAAAGTCAAGAATTAGGTTGCACTAAGGGCACAGCATGCATTGAAGAATTAGGGAGACATTTGTTTTCTACATGAAGTGGAGGATCTGGACAGCCTTAGGCATGACTGCATGGATGGTTCTAATTGTATGGGTCTTCCCCAGAGAAATACACAACCCACGCTTGCCTGTCATTTGGCAGGGGGGAGAAATATGTTTCCCTTCACATTTAAAGGCAAACTTACCCGATTTGCACTTTCCAAAACATTATGCAAACTGAAGCACAGTCATCCCTTGAAATCTGCACTTCTAAATTTTGAAATATAGTTCTCCAGCCAAGTAATGTCAGCAAAAAATGCAAATACCAGGCAAAAGCTGGGGGAAATATGTATATATTAGTGAGAATGACAAATTACGAGACAAATAGCTTGTAACATTATGCATTTTTATTTTTTTTGCCAATACAACATTTCTGTGACCCTTTCCCCAATATACACTCTTTTGGGTATGCATTTTTAGGATGGGAAACTGTACCAAAAAATCTGGAAAAGTGCACTTTTGTTCACACATTGGTTCAGGACATGAAAGTTATTGTTATTATTATTTATTGAATTTATATACCAGACTGTGGCTCAGATCATCAGCTTCTGATAGCAAAATTCAAGCTTAAACTGAAGAAAGTAGGAAAAACCACTGGGCCGGTAAGATACAATCTAAATCAAATCCCTTATGAATACACAGTGGAAGTGAGGAACAGGTTTAAGGATTTAGATTTGGTGGACAGAGTGCCTGAAGAACTATGGATGGAGGCTCGCAACATTATACAGGAGGCAGCGACGAAAACCATTCCAATGAAAAGGAAATGCAAGAAAGCAAAGTGGCTGTCCAACGAGGCCTTACAAATAGCGGGGGAGAGAAGGCAAGCAAAATGTGAGGGAGATAGTGAAAGATTCAGGAAATTGAATGCAGATTTCCAAAAAACAGCAAGGAGAGACAAGAAGGCCTTCTTAAACGAGCAATGCAAAGAAACAGAGGAAAACAATAGAATGGGAAAAACCAGAGATCTGTTCAAGAAAATTGGAGATATGAAAGGAACATTTCATACAAAGATTACCATAATAAAGGACAAAAGAGGTAAGGACCTAACAGAAGCAGAAGACAGCAAGAAGAGGTGGCAAGAATACACAGAGGAATTATACCAGAGAGATATGGATGTCTTGTACACCCCAGGTAGTGTGGTTGCTGACCTTGAGCCAGACATCCTGGAGAGTGAAGTCAAATGGGCCTTAGAATAATAATAATAATAATAATAATAATAATAATAATAATAATAATAATAATAATAATAAAAATTATAATAATTTATTATTTGTACCCCGCCCATCTGGCTGGGTTTCCCCAGCCACTCTGGGTGGCTTCCATAGAAACCAAAAAATATCACACGTTAAAAACTTCCCTGAACAGGGCTGCCTTAAGATGTCTTCTGAATGTCAGGTAGTTGTTTATTGCTTTGACATCTGCTGGAAGGGCGTTCCACAGGGCGGGTGCCACTACCGAGAAGGCCCTCTGCCTGGTTCCCTGTAGCTTTGCTTCTCGCAATGAGGGAACCGCCAGAAGGCCCTCGGCGCTGGACCTCAGCATCTGGGCAGAATGATGGGGGTGGAGACGCTCCTTCAGGTATACTGGACCGAGGCCGTTTAGGGCTTTAAAGGTCAGCACCAACACTTTGAATTGTGCTCGGAAACGTACTGGGAGCCAATGTAGGTCTTTCAAGACCGGTGTTATGTGGTCTCGGCAGCCGCCCCCAGTCACCAGTCTAGCTGATGCATTCTGGATTAGTTGTAGTTTCCGAGTCACCTTCAAAGGTAGCCCCACGTAGAGCACTTTGCGGTAGTCCAAGCGAGAGATAACTAGAGCATGCACCACTCTGGCGAGACAGTCCATGGGCAGGTAGGGTCTCAGCTTGCGTACCATGTGGAGTTGGTAGACAGCTGCCCTGGATACAGAATTGACCTGCACCTCCATGGACAGCTGTGAGTCCAAAATGACTCCCAGGCTGCGCACCTGGTCCTTCAGGGGCACAGTTACCCCATTCAGGACCAGGGAGTCCTCCACACCAGCCCGCCCCCTGTCCCCCAAAAACAGTACTTCTGTCTTGTCAGGATTCAACCTCAATCCATTAGCCGCCATCCATCCTCCAACCGCCTCCAGACACTCACACAGGACCTTCACCGCCTTCACTGGTGAGCACTGCTAATAACAAGGCCAGTGGAAGTGATGACATTCCAGCTGAACTATTTAAAATTTTAAAAGATGATGCTGTTAAGGTGCTACACTCAATATGCCAGCAAGTTTGGAAATCTCAGCAGTGGCCAGAGGATTGGAGAAGATCAGTCTACATCCCAATCCCAAAGAAGGGCAGTGCCAAAGAATGCTCCAACTAAGATGATAAGATAAGATAAGATAAGATAAATTTATTGTCATTGTTCGTATATACACAGTATACACAACAACGAAAATCAAACACCCAAAGACCGGGTTCACATACACATTTGCACGTATCTCCAACACTCTCACCCTATTCAGACATAATCTATAAAACGTAACATAATCCAGAATATAACATAACCTATTAAAGGCATAACATAACCTAAAACCTATCTCATTCCTTCCCACTCCCTGCTTGCTATTTCTTGCAACTGGCCCTGAGATCATTATTTAGTGCAATCAGAGCTCTTGGATAGAAACTATTCAGAAGGCGTGTGGTTCGTGTTTTCATTGTCCTATATCTTCTGCCCGAAGGCAACAGTTCAAAGAAGTTGTGAGCAGGATGGGTGGGATCTCTCAGGATATTGTGTGACTTCTTCAAGCTGCGAGACGTGAAGATCTCATCTCATACCGCACAATAGCACTCATTTCACACACTAGCAAGGTGATGCTTAAAATTCTACAAGGCAGGCTTAAGCAGTATGTGGACTGAGAACTCCCAGAAGTGCAAGCTGGATTTAGAAGGGGCAGAGGAACCAGAGACCAAATTGCAAACATGCGCTGGATTATGGAGAAAGCTAGAGAGTTCCAGAAAGACATCTACTTCTGCTTCAGTGACTATGCAAAAGCCTTTGATTGTGTCGACCACAGCAAACTATGGCAAATTCTTAAAGAAATGGGAGTGCCAGATCACCTCATCTGTCTCCTTAGAAATCTCTATGTGGGACAAGAAGCTGCAGTTAGAACTGGATATGGAACAACTGATTGGTTCAAAATTGGGAAAGGAGTACGACAAGGCTGTATATTGTCTCCCTGCTTATTTAACTTATATGCAGAATTCATCATGCAAAAGGCTGGGCTGGATGAATCCCAAGCCGGAATTAAGATTGCCGGAAGAAATATCAACAACCTCAGATATGCAGATGACACAACCTTGATGGCAGAAAGTAAGGAGGAATTAAAGAACCTTTTAATGAGGGTGAAAGAGGAGAGCACAAAATATGGTCTGACGCTCAACATTAAAAAAATGAAGATCATGGCCACTGGGCCCATCACCTCCTGGCAAATAGAAGGGGAAGAAATGGAGGCAGTGAGAGATTTTACTTTCTTGGGCTCAATGATCTCTGCAGATGGTGACAGCAGTCACAAAATTAAAAGATGCCTGCTTCTTGGGAGAAAAGCAATGACAAACCTAGACAGCATCTTAAAAAGCAGAGACATCACCTTGCCAACCAAGGTACGTATAGTAAAAGCTCTGGTTTTCCCAGTAGTGATGTATGGAAGTGAGAGCTGGACCCCTTCTTGCAGTGGCGTAGGGTGGGGGGTGCAGGGGGGGCCGGCCGCACCGGGCACAACATCTGGGGGTTAGGGTTAGGGGGCCCAAATCCACGGGTTAGGGATGCAAATTACTTGCCTTGCCCCGGGTGCTGACAACCCACGCTACGCCACTGCCTGCTTGGACCTCGATGGACCTTGTGGTCTTTTCCAACTCTATGATTCTATGATTCTATAAAGAAGGCTGATCGCCGGAAGAATTGATGCTTTTGAATTATGGTGCTGGAGGATACTCTTGAGAGTCCCATGGACAGCAAGAAGATCAAATGTATCCATTCTTAAGGAAATCAGCCCTGAGTGCTCACTGGAAGGACAAATCCTGAAGCTGAGGCTCCAATACTTTGGCCACCTCATGAGAAGAGAAGACTCCCTGGAAAAGACCCTGATGTTGGGAAAGATGGAGGGCACAAGAAGAAGGGGACGACAGAGGGCGAGATGCTGGGACAGTGTCTCGAAGCTACCAACATGAGTTTGACCAAACTCCGAGAGGCAGTGGAAGACAGGAGTGCCAGGCGTGCTCTGGTCCATGCGGTCATGAAGAGTCGGACACGACTAAACGACTAAACAACAACAAAATATCTGGAGGTCTCAGGGCAGTTCACAGAAAAGATCAACATAAAACCCACAATATATATAATCAAAATAAAAACAACAGCCCAATAGGTTCTCATTAAAATGTACACAGAACAAATTTCTTCCTCCCCCCTATGATACTGTCTTAGACCCCTAGTCTAGAAATGCCGAGTCATCAGAGCTGATTACAGTTCTGAACATGCAGAAACCATTGCAAAGAGACTCGAGGGGATGAAGTCAGGGAGTTTCCTGCTAGAACACTTTCCCTCTCTGCTCATGCAGAAATTGGAAGTACCAAAAAGTCAGTTTGCTTTGCATAGAGCTGAGCTTTAATTCTGGAGAGTTAGCAAAAAAAAAAAAAAAAAAAAAAAAAAAAAAGCAATGTTGCTACAGGTAGGAAATATAATCTTGAAATGTTAATCTGTTAAGCGTATCCCAAGGATGTTTCCTGTGAGAACTTCTAAAGCCTTTGTTGTGCCTGGGTTGCTGGTGCACCTGTGTGGTCTTCCCTGTAAGGTTATTTGAGTTTCCGAGACAGAGCTCATCTGAGCTAACGCTAAAGGGGATGTTTCTGGGGTTGTCTCAGTGTTTTGCTAAACACCTTCATTGCTATCCTTAAAGAGGACGGTGCATGCAATTTATGTTTTTATTTCTCTCTTTGTTATATTTATACCCCAAATTTCTCCCAAAGAGCACATGATGCTGTACATGGTTCTTGCACCTCCTGCTACACATTTTACCCTACAAACAACCCTGTGAGGAAGGTTTGGCTGGGCGATGGTGACTGTCCCAAAGCCACAATGTGAGCTTCATGACTGAGTGGAGATTGAAAACAGAGGCTGCCCAAGTTGTGGCCTGCATGTCCAAAGTGCGGCTTCAAAAATGACGTCTTCCCCCATTATATAGCAAGTGATATCATGCTGAGTTGGGATGCCCTGGGATTTCCTAATGCAGCACATTCTACAGATGAATGAATGCCTGAAGCAGCTTTCCTTAACATGGGGACCTCCAGATGTTTTGGACAGCAAACCCACCAGCCCCAGAATTGTAGTTCAAAACAACTGGAGCTTAGGTAAAAGGTCCTGGATGATTAAGTCCAGTCAAAGGTGACTATGGGGTTGTGGTGCTCATCTTGCTTTCAGGCTGAGGGAGCTGGTGTTTGCCCAGCATGACTAAGCTGCTACTGGCACAACAGAACACCGTGACGGAAGCCAGAGCGCACGAAAACACTGTTTACCTTTCCACCACAGTGGTACCTATTTATCTACTTGCACTGGTGTGCTTTCGAACAGCTAGGTTGGCAGGAGCAATGGGAGCTCACTCCATTGCAGGGATTCGAATCACTGACCTTCTGACTGGCAAGTCGAAGAGGCTCAGTGGTTTAGACCACAGTGCCACCCGTGGAGAAGGCTGTTCAAAATAATCACCATCGCCGGGAAAGGAAGGTCTCCATCCATCTCTGGGACCTTACAGATGGCCAAGAGGAAAGTGAGACACTGAGAGGTGAAATTAACCAGGAGCAGATCTACACTCATGGTTTTTAATGTTAAGCAAGGGTCAAGGTTTTTAATGTTAAGCAAGGGTTTTCATAACGTATATGGACACACGATGTCCTACTTTTAACGTTCATAATGTGTTATTAAAATGTGACATTAGAGGGCGCTGCAGAGCAACCAGGAGGAAGGAGACAGTGTTTCGATGGAAAAAAACCCAAAGGTAAGAAAATTTGCAGGTATGCCCTGTGACATTTTAGAACAATATAGCCAGGATATCTTATGGTAACAAGTAGGAAGTCTGGCCACAGTTCTGGGGGTTTATAGAGAAAACATATATTTTGGGGTTAAAGACTGAAGTGCATCTCTAAGAATTGTTCAAAACTGGAGACGCATTTCAATCTTTTCAAATATCCAAGACTTTTGTTTTACCACAATAGAAAAGTTCAGAATTTGGGCTTTGGCTGAATCTGGTTCACAGTCCTAGGATTTACATGCAAGCAAGTATATCTGCATAGGATTTACTATGTATAAACATAATCCCCTACAACCCCAGAACAGTCAGTATTAACAGTGCCGGAGGAAAGGGCGTATGGGGGGTGTGGGCCGCCCTGGGTGTCATCACTGAGAAGGTGACAAAATGACAAAAATATGAGTTTTTAACCAGATTAAGCAAACCCAGGAGATGAACCACCAGAATTGGACAAGCTGCAAGAACCTTTGCAACTTTGGGGCATCTCTGCCAGTTGTGGAAGAACATTCCTCCCAGTTCTTCCAGCACTTAAATGCTCTTGTATACTGGTCTTCAACTGGTGGGTCTAGATGGACTACAACTTTCATGCACTATATAATGTAATGCATACATAAAGCCAGGAGAAGGGTGGATATGATAAATTGTTCATCTGGGCAGTTAATCAAAAGCTGAGATCTTTAGCAAGCGTCTAACAGAAATGGTGTTTTTCCATTTCCAAAGGGGGGAAAAAACCCACTACATGTTTACTGTATCAATGAACCCGTGGGAAAAAATGAACATCTTGACCCACAAGCCTTCAGCTGTGCATTTACACACCTTTGTGCAAAACATCCAGTAATAACCTTTCCACCTCCTTTTCATGTTAACATCAAGCACTTGCCTCTTGGCCATCACTGAACCCATCGCCCTTCTAGGGACCACTTGTTTTATGCAGGTCTACTCCCCATGAGCTCTCTCTATGGGTAACAGGCATATTTAGCAGTTTCCTTATTGCTTTTAAATGTGCTTTAATGGACCCTGAAAAACACACACACACATATATGGAGCTGTTTACTGTGCAGCTATAATAGATCTACAGGGGTACCTTGGTTTAAGAACAGTTTAGTTTATGAACAACTTGGATTAAGAACACTGCAAACCCAGAAGTAGGTGTTTTGGTTTGTGAACTTTGCCTTGGAAGCAGAACATGTTTTGCTTCCTGTTGAGTGTGTTCCATTTGTAAATTGAATCTCCTGCTGCTATCGGAAAGCGTGCCTTGGTTTAAGAACGCTTTGGTTTAAGAGCAGACTTCCGGAATGGATTAAGTTTGTAAATGAAGTGAAAGGCTTCCCATGTTCTATTGACAGTGCATGATGGTGGGAAGTGGAGAGGGCCAAACAGTGGATCATGAGCTACGTGCAGCTCCCAGGAACAATGGTCCATCTAGCTCAGAACTGGTCGAGGGGATGGAGCATCTCCACTTTGTGGTTTTTTTCGTTCAGAAAAAGAGATGATTAAGATGCAGCACCACAGAAGTGCATACAATTATGCATGGCATGGAGAAAACGGACAGAGGAAAGTTTTTCTCCCTCTCTCAGATCACTAGAACTTAGAGACATCCAGTGAAGCTGAATGAATGTTGAAGGATTCTGGACAGACAAAAGAAAGCACTTTTCCACTCGGCACAGGAGGCAGCAGATTCACTCAGCCTGCTTTTTGCAACAGACCAAGCTGATCTTACACTCCCAAACTTGTTTGTGGATCAGAATGCAAGTTTGAGTCAGACTATACACTTCTCTGGATTTTGCCATGCATTTTGCTGTTGCAAATTATTCCTCTTTATTATTCTTTTAGTTATATTTTGCATTTTGCATATGCTAACCTTCTCTGGTTAATGGGTAGTATAGACATGTCATAAGTAAGTGAATATGCACACGGCCTTTTCATTTGTTCTTCTCTGGGTTTAATTGCTTTCGTGTGTCCTAACTTCTCTGGAAGAAAAGTTTCCTTAGCAACTGCCTTTTCCTCTTGTACGTCTTCGTGGGACGAGCTGGTGACGTCCACACTGTGCAAGGATGCTGAAAAGGACAGCATCCCATAAAAAAACAAACAGTGAAGGCCATCGTGCTTCCTTAAGCAAACATCCCAACATCCCATGGAACTAATGTATGCAAGCTTTCACATTTATGAGGAGGAGGTGATTTCCCCCATCTCCCCCTCCTCCATGCTTCCAGCTTTTCAAAGGTCAACAAGAAAATACCTTGGCATTCTTATTTTTTCCAGGGGCGTCTGCAGTGCCAACGCATGCCGGCATTGATGAGGTCACAAGGGGGGGGGGAGAGAGATGCTTACTGGAATCTCTGACTGTTCAGGCACAAGACGGGATGTGTTACCAGAGTACCAAAAGCAAGTGCTTTGATTTTACACTGCTTTGTGCATTCTTGATGGGAAAGGGGTTTCCTGGATGTTTTGTTTTTTAAAAAACTGGTAGATGATGTGATTGATTAGCACTATTACAGACCTTTCCCCATTTGACATGCAGGCCATAGTGTGTGTTGTGTAAAGGGTACCCATTTAGTTGCAAACCCTCCCCCTTTCTAAAAACAAACAGACAGAGATGGGTGACGTTGATATGAATGAGGGAGTGTCTGGGCCTCTGTGTGAAAAGTGTTTCCATTTAAAGGGACTCCAGGGAGTCATAGTATTGGGAGAGGTTACAATCAGGATGCCGCCTCCAATGCTGGAGGCAGTATGCCCACAAATGTCCCCTGCCGTGTATCACAATGCAGGGGGTGGGGAGTGCCCTTGTGCTCCTGTTCTGCTTGCAGGTTTCCCACAGGTACCTGGCTGGCCACTGTGAGAACAGGCTGCGGGACTAGATGGGCCACTGGCCTGGATCAGATCAAAGGCCCATGTAGTTCTGCATCCTGTTCTCACAGTGGCAGAGGCAGATTTAGAAGAGCACAGCTAGTTTGGTTGCACAGGTCATGCCAAATTTTGGGGTTGCACAGGGCGCTGCTGGAACTTGAGACCCCAAGGTCCACCCCTGACAATGACCAATCAGAGGTCCATGGAAGGCTTACAACCGGGATCTGAGTGCAACAGCATTCTCCGCCCTGGCTCCTGCCAAAAACCAAAGACAGGCACACTTACTTGCAAGTAAAAAGGTGAAAAAACTTTTATCATAGCAGCCTAACAGTATAGATGCAGTCCCAAGGAAAGAGCAGAATCTAGTCCAGGCACTCTTAAAGGCTAGATGATGATGATTTATCATAAGTCAATAAGTCTGGTCCAAGAGCAAAGGACACAGAGTCTGAGATTAGTAACATGAGCTCCAAAACTGCACTGGGGATGTGAGATGGTTCAATGATCTCCTTGTGTATCTGCCAAGCAGAAGTGGAGAATGCCCAGCTACTTATGAGAACTCTTGGCCTGCTCCAACTAGAGGGCAGAGCCTGGGGAGAGTGAGATGGCCACCAATGCTGGGTGGGGGGATAAAAGGGAGGTTAACACATGGTGCTCCTTGCATTACTACTACTACTACTACTACTACTACTACTACTTATTGAATTTATATACTGCCCTATACCTGGAGGTCTCAGGGAGGTTCACAGAATAAAATCAAAATATAAAACACAAAATAAGCTAGCCTGCTGTCCTCATGTGCAGTAGACCTTTATCAATGAAGTGGGGGGTGGGGATCCATTTGTGTTTGATGGATACATAAGAATCATTTCACATGCATACCATATCAATGCACATGTGCACAATGATTTAAAGGAAGAGGGACAAATGAACCACAGGGGCTGAAAGCCGCTGCAAATTACACTCCATGCAAAAGTCAGATGAGTGTTGGAGGATTCCTAATACATCCCTTCATCAATGCAAGCAGACCCAGGTCATGACATCAACATCTGTGGAGAAACGTGAATGACAAGGACCTCAGAAGCATCTCTAGGGACTAAACCGTTTCCCCAGTTTGTTGATTCATTAATGCACAGCAAAATGAAGGTGTTATAATGACTTTTCAGGAAGTGGGTGAACTTCAAGTGGCAGGGTGACCTCACTGTGATGGCCGCAAGGAAAGCCTTGCTGATGCTCCTACCAGTGGCTGCCAGTTGGAAGTCACCATAGAATCATAGAGTTGGAAGAGACCCCAAGGGCCATCGAGACCAACCCCCTGCAGAGCAGGAAACACCATCAGAGCACTCCTGACATATGGTTGTCAAGCCTCTGCTTAAAGACCTCCAAAGAAGGAGACTCCACCACACTCCTTGGCAGCAAATTCCACTGTCGAACAGCTCTTACTGTCAGGAAGTTCTTCCGAATGTTTAGGTGGAATCTTCTTTCTTGTAGTTTGGATCCATTGCTCCGTGTCCGCTTCTCTGGAGCATCTGGCATATGCTTTGCTGGAATAGGTTTACAAAGTTTCACTGATTCATTGATCAGTAGTTGAAAAATAGTTCCTTAAAGCATTCTTAATATATTTAATAATAAGAATAAGAATAAGAATAAGAATAAGAATAAGAATAAGAATAAGAATAAGAATAAGAATTTATTATTATATGTAGCTCGCCCATCTGGCTGGGTTTTCCCAGCCACTCTGAGTGGCTTCCACAGAAACCAAAAATACACTAAAATATCACACATTAAAAAATTTCCCTGAACAGGGCTGCCTTAAGATGTCTTCTGAATGTTGGGTTTTTTATACCTGCTGCTGAGTTGACAGAAGGAAGGTGAGGAGGTAGAGGAAGGATATGGTGGTCTTCAGAGCTGAGACATAGGATCACTAGCCTTACAGAAAATTGTGAATTTAAATCCTTTGTTTGAACTGCAACAGGCATAATGTGGTCATTTGGAATGAATTAAGTCCTGGCATGAGGGAACTGATTCCATAAAATTACTAGGGAAAAGAAAACAGCCACCGCTGCTTTAAAGTGTCACTGAACCTGAAAGTCTAGATTTTCTCAGGATCACTGCTCCATGATTCCATTTTAAGTGATTGAGAGACTGATGTAAATCCCAGGGGTTAATGCTAAGGGCCGGACTAAAAGTTTGTGTGAAAGCTTTCATTTCAGATGATGGGGACTGTAGGCAGTGAGATTCCCTGGAACCACCCAGCTTATCTTTCCCGCCCTTGCCACCTGCTTCCCTGGCCTGGAAGGGGCTGCACTGCTGGGGGTTGACAACCACCATTATGTTTTCACAACATGCCCATTATAGTGAGGGCAGATGCATTGCCCACATTCTGATTGGCTCAAGAAAGTTCCTCCATCATAGCCCCTTTTGTGCATGATGCTCACATGTAAGCACTCTAAACCAGCAGAGGTGAAGATGCCTCACTGGAGCAGAACCAGCATGAATTCTGCAAGAGCAAGTCCTGCCTCTTGAATCTGTTATTTTAGAGTGTCAACAAGTGATACAGTTGACATAGTGTAGTGGGACTTTCTAAAAACTTTAACAAAGTCCCTCACCCAAGACTCCTGAATAAGCTTAACAGTCAAGGAAGAGGAGCAGAGGTCTTCCTGGGGACCAGGAATTGGTTAAGTAGCAAGAAGCAAAGAGTAGGAACAGAGAATTTCTCCAAATGGAGAAAGTGGAATCCCCCAAGGACTGATATTGGAACACGTGCTTTTTGAATTGTTCATAAATGATCTATAGTTAGGAGAGAGCAGTGAGGTGGTCAAGTTTGCTGATGATACTAAATTGTTCAGGATCATCAAAACATGTAAAGGCGAACCTTCCAAATTTGCACTGTTCAAAACAAAACACGAACTGAAACACAAGCCATTCTTTGAAAGTAAGCTGAATGTGTAAGTAAGATGAAAGTGTGGCTAAATGGAGGATAGAGGTGTGTGTGTGTGTGTGTGCTGAAGCTAGCCTACTGTACAAATGGCATGTGGCCCCCAGAAGCTTGCCCAGAATGGAATGTAGCCCGTGGACTGAAAACGCCCCCACCTTAATCTATACTGCACACTTTTCAAATAGGAAATAGTTATCCACCAACCCCAACCCTACATGCATGTCATCCTTACTTTATCCATTCATCTATGCATTGAATGCTACAGTCTCTCACATGTGCCAGCCAGTGATGCCTGCAAAGTTTGATAATAGCTGGCTAGTTTGCACAATGCAAATGTATTTCAAGATTCTTCCTTTTGTCCATGAAAATGATCATCTTCTTGCAATTTAAAAACAAGAATATGATGATCTTACAGTAAATGCCTATTTTGCACCTTGACAATCTGTATCCATCAAACCAGGCACTCAAAAGGCAGCTGTTGTGTTGACGGTTGCTGCAGGTTAGTTCACTGCTAAAATTGATTTGAACTTTTCAGAATGGGTCTGTAATTGCAGAACAATACTGTGACTCCTCACGTACTCCCCAAGGGCAGGGCAGGCATCAAGGAAATGTGACCTTTATAAAAAGCAGATCACGCAAAGTCCAGCTGTTGGTGAAAAAACTATGACTGTTTGGGGAAAACAAAGGACAAGAATACCATATCTCCAATATAAAACATTCACAAAGATAACATGAGTTGAAATGTCTTTCCACACCCGATGAAATTGCATATATATGCCTCCTTTCTTTACAAAAGGAGTCCCCAGGATCAAAGCTAAAGAAGTTAATGGAATACAGGTGGGGGTGACCTCAGGAACTGCCTTTCTTTCTGCGCTCTGCTATTTTCTCCTGAAACTGGGGACAACCCAAGACATTTGGCTGCTTGAGGCAATGGACAAGATGGCATCCTTCTCACCTCTCTTTCAGGTACAGAAGCTGAGTAGAATGGAAGATAGACACATACATAATTTTATTTGTATGCTGCTTTTCCAGAGTTCAAACCATGCTCAAGGCACCTTACAACCAGAGAAAATAAATAACTATAACATAACAAATGTAGTGATAAAGAATAAACAGAATATTAAAAAATACACAACTAAACTGAAAAATTTTCACATAAATCACAACATGATCTAAAACTCAAAGATACAGAAACCCAACAGTATCAACCCCCCAACCAGCACCCCAGCCCAAGAGTCTTGGCAGCCTCAGCTTTTGTAGCAGGAATCAGTCAGGTGGGGAAATGCCTGCAAAGAAGGGGGCAGGTCTTCCAGAAATTACAGCCAAATATCATCCTTTTAGAAAAACCTTCTTAGCACTTGCAGGACACACCAGGCACTAATTCAAGAACATTCTCTAACTTCTTGCTGTGTACTGTGTCTTCCTCCTCCGCCTCCTACCTCAGTTGGGGCTGGCCAAGCACTCAGTGCATCTGAGGGCCCAGCCAAAGGGAGCCTCCTTGATGGCTGGCGGTGGCCAGACCTTCTGCCCCACCCCTCACAGCCAGATGATAGATAGATACTGCAACCAGCCATTGCAACTGGACTAGAAGTTGAATTTGAGTTCAACACTGGCAATGGATAATGATTTCAGAGAAGCAGAAATTGTCATGGTTTGCTTATTTGTCCCATGTCCAGAGTGGAAATCAATTTAGTGAATGTGAATAGTATTTGATGCTGTTGCTTTCAGTCCACAAATGAGACGTAATTCATTATGCCCCCTCTACTGTATTGCGTTTCCTTTGGACTGAAATGAATGGAGTGGAATAATGTAATGAAGAGATCATTATATAATGTACACAATTAATTACGTACTTAGATTACACAAGTTACATCAGTTCACCACAGTAGACAGTAAGATGAATAATGTAGGTTTTGAGAAAAGGTGAACTGCAGGGGAACAGAAGTAGTTCTGCATGTGATTAATACAGAGCAGAACAGAAAGTGATGCCTTCTTAAATCCCTAGGGATGGGACAGTGTCCCCACACTTGTGGGACACACATAGTTCTGTCTGTAGGAATCCCTTCCTCCTGAATGCCATCATAATCAAACAAGATCCTGTCCGCTATCAGGTAGAGGTGCTGACCTACCTGCAGTAAGAAGATAATGTTTTACTTGTAAGAAACTGTATAGATTCTGGCAAGCCATTACCATCAAAATACTGTTCTCAAGCGGGATCTTTAGGTTCATAGATGTTGAGGAGGGTTAAGGTTACA
This sequence comes from Podarcis melisellensis, assembly GCF_964234715.1. Taxonomy (NCBI): domain Eukaryota; kingdom Metazoa; phylum Chordata; class Lepidosauria; order Squamata; family Lacertidae; genus Podarcis; species Podarcis melisellensis. The sequence continues at coordinate 3,000,810 of NC_138532.1, forward strand.
GCAAAGCCACTGGAGCCCTAGTGAGAACAACGGATTGGGAAGAGTATGTTTTAACAGAAGGCAAATTATGACGCTAAAATGTTGTAAACTGCTTGAGGGCCTGATAGTTGGAATGTTAAATATATAAATGTTAAAAAAATTCAAACTGCAGCACTTGTGAAGGGCACTATATTTCCCTCAAATCATAGGGGAGACCAGGGCTGGGGGGCCTGTGGCTGAACTACAACTCCCATCATCTCTGACCATTGACCAGTTTGGGTAGAGCTGTTGAGAACTGAAGTTCAACAACATCTGGAAGTCCACAGGTTCTCCAGCTGCAATCCCCTGCCCACTTATCTGGCCAAGAGGCCCTTTGAACTTGGTGGGACTTATATTTCAGGAGACACATAGGTTTGCAAGGTTAGTGAATCAAAGCTTGCAATGCAGTTTGGCACTGTGATCATCAGCTTGGATGTAGGCTTTTTTGGAGCGTGGGAGTTTGGCAGGCTGAGCACACAATATATCCCCTTCTGACAAATTTAGTAGCATGATTTGGAAAAGCTTGAGAAAACACCAACTGTGAGCTAAATCAGTGGGCAGTTGACACCAGTGAATCACAGGAAGTGCTGCTATTTCAGAGGCTTTACACATTTTGAGGTTTCTCACAAATGCTGAGCAATCCTCTCTCTGCCAGTGTCCATTTGGGGAAAAAACCCACCCTAAAACTTGTTTGTCCACTTACTTCCCCAATGTAAATCTGATATTTGCACCAACCTTTTGTGCAGAAAGAGCCATTTCACATTTCGGAGGGGGGTGGGAGGGATTTCCAAAAGTGTGAGAACATTTGTGCAACAGTAGCCTAGTTTTCTTACTTAGGAGCCAAAGAAGGTAACAGAAGAGTAAGTTACACACATACATTTCACACAATCCTTTTATCTAACTAAAGCAACAGACTGAGGTGAGGAGAAGTGTGGTGTTCCTTGGGAGTAGGATGGAAGGATATGTCAATTTCACTTCTCTTTTTTCTGGCTTAAATTCAGTTCTCCACATCTCTGAAGCAATGTGCTTAAAAATAAAAAATAAAAAAATCACAAAAATTCACCAGTATGTTATTGCGAATTTCTCCTAATTTTTTTGTATGCTGTTTTGACTATCATACACATTTCAGGGAATTTTCAAGCAAACAATTTTCCTGTATGTAATACATTTTTGTGTGGTATTTTCACTACTATATATATTAATAGAATCATAGAATTGTAGAGTTGGAAGAGACTCCCAGGGTCATCTAGTCCAACCACCTGGATTGCAGTAATCAATATATTTTTAATATGCACTTTCTCCTTATATATGTGTCAGGCATGGAGAGTTCTCTTCTCCCTTCCATAACTTCACAGATAAGAGTTAACGAGTTGATATATTTATAGTCCTTTTATTACAGCATCATGTTTCAAGCACAAATACACAGCTCTCCACAAGGAGGGCAGTTGGCTGCTGCTTTTCCGACTTCCACAGCATTTTACGTTCCAACAGGAAGTTCCTCCCTCCCCCGACTCCTTTGCTCTCTGATATGTTCAGACTGCCAAGTCCATGGTGAGGGGGGGGGGGTCCTCCCTACTCTCAAGTGACATCTCAACTAGCTGCCCCCTTCCTTCTGGTTCCCTTGTCATGATCTCGTAGCTGGGTAACTCCTCTCTAAGCTGCTCAGCTTCTGTCTCTCTCTCTCTCTCTGCTTCTGAACACGCTGTGGACAAGGGGGGGGGCACTCTTCCGCCTCCATCTCTCCATCAGAGAGAAGCTGGTCTGCCATAGAATGCATTGCCCAGACCTCGTCTTCAGACCATTTCCTGACAATCTGCATCCTTGTAAACATTGGTTGGATTGCAAAAATTGACTAAGTGTGAATTTTGAAGGAAGACTGCAATTCTCGTCTCATGCTGTTAGGGCTGCCATATTCCAAATATTCCAAATAGTGAAAATCTGGGCAGAAAAGCTGTTGAGCTTTTTTGGCAAATTTGCCAAAAACAGAAGTTTTTGAGCTATTTTTAAGGGAAATCGCCAAAAACAACACTACCAACATGTTTCCCCAGACATTTTAGTGATTTCCATCCAGACACTGCTTCTGACTGCAGTATTCCAGATATATAGGGAATTCCAGACATATGGAAACCCTACTGTTGCAGAAAATGCAGACTTCATAGATTTGCCTTTAAATGTGAATTGAATTTAATTCTTCGCTTCTTGGGAGAAATCAAAACTGCTAGGTTACATGTTCCTTTTATTTTTAAAGTAAGACTCCACCTTTTGCTTCAGATGTGAAAGAGTTGGTCATGTGGACAAATTTGGTCCCAAGGTACAAAAATATTTCAGAAGTTGGTCATGGGTAATTAGGGAACTTTGGTCTCCAGTATTGTTGGCAGGAATGTACTTTTGCCATTATTTTGAAGGAGGAGACTACTTCTGCCAGATTGTATACCCTCCAACATTTCTCTGATGAAAATAGGGATGTCCTATTCCATAATAATAATTTTATTATTTATACCCTGCCCATAAGACTGGTTTGCCCCAGTCACTCTGGACAGTTTCCAACATATATAAAAAACAAAGTAAAACCTTAAACATTTCAAAACGTTCCTATACAGGGTTGCCTTCATATGTCTTCTAAAGGTTATATAGTTACTTATCTCCTTGGCTCGGTGGTCACATAACTCCATACCCAACATTTCTTCAATGAAAATAGGGATGTCCTGAGGAAAAGCAGGACATTCCAGGATCAAATAAAAAACCAGGACGGTTTCTGTAAATCCTGGACTGTCCCTGGAAAATTGGGATACTTGGAGGGGCTGAGATTGCCTTCCTCCGAGTTGACTCAAATGTCTGTTGGCTGAAGCCATTCTTGGAGGAGACAGGGGTGAGTGTGATCTGTTTTGGCCAGTTTCCTCATTGCATAAATGTCTCTCCAAATATGTTGCAGAAAGCTAGAGTGAAGGGAGACTGGCTGTACATGCCACAGATGGGATTTTCCCTCTGTAGTTGAGTCACTGACCAGATGTGCCAACATCTGGATCACATGGAGAATGCAAAGGGGTCATTTGATGTCTATGGACTTAAAATAACTTGGATTCCACCCGAGAATCTTTGAAACCAGAAAGCTTTTCTGTTCAGCCAACCTCCCATTGAGTTCAGTGACTGTTTTGCTGTGTCCTCGAGATGGCTCTCGTGAATGCTAACATTGGTTGCTGTCACCACAGCGCCAAGTCAGTCAAAACACTTGGCGCCAAAGTGAGGTGGAACCTAAAATGAAACAGCATAATTGGCAATTCTGTTTCTGCAATGGCTTTTCACATCACGCTTTGGTCCACACCAGAACAACACAAAGCATACAAAGCGAATGCAGACTTTCTGGAACTGTCGCGCCAGCGTATTTTATAGCTGTGGTCAGGAGATATGATCATGTATGAATGTTTCCTGACATGGCATCATGGATGCCATTGGAAGCTCAGGTGACAGAAAGCAGGAGAAATGCCTTGCTTATATTAGGTAGTGGTTGACTGCCTGCTGCTCTGCCTGCTGACCTATGCCTTATTGAAGCCCTTTCTGATTCTCTTAATATCTCACAGATGTTAGAATCATAGAATCATAGAGTTGTCAAGCCTCTGCTTAAAGACCTCCAAAGAAGGAGACTCCACCACACTCCTTGGCAGCAAATTCCACTGTCGAACAGCTCTTACTGTCAGGAAGTTCTTCCTAATGTTTAGGTGGAATCTTCTTTCTTGTAGTTTGGATCCATTGCTCCGTGTCCGCTTCTCTGGAGCAGCAGAAAACAACCTTTCCCCCTCCTCTCTGTGACATCTTTTTATAGATTTGAACATGGCTATCATATCATGTTCCTTGGGAGCAGAAATCTTTGAGTTTGATTCAGGTTTCTACAAGATAAAACATTGAAACTGGGAACAGCATTGGTTAATAAGCCTTCCTTATGAGAAAGGACTCAACTCTTAAGAAGAAGAAGAAGAAGTTGCACCGAGATACTACTACTGCTGTTACTAATTATAACAACAACTACCGTACCATATGGTCTGTCTTGCCCAATTCTACCTTATGAGGGAAATTTCAGAAAAGTTGATATTTAAGTTACTAACTTTCAGTGGTTATGATTTTTCTTTTAATCCTGTCCTATTGCTTTTCTATTAACAAAAGCCTTAGTAATCCTGTGTATCTGAAGAAGTGTGCATGCACACAAAAGCTCATACCAAGAACTAACTTAGATGGTCTTTAAGGTGCTACTGGAAGGAATTTGTTTATTTTGTTTAAACAAATGAAGACATCCTAGTGAAACAAATTTGATTATTAAATGTCTCCTTCATGAGATGTTTGAATCTCCAAGCCCCTATGTGACTCCCTCAGTATTTCTTACTCTATTTTACTCTGGCCACAGATTCAGCTCCTGAAAGGCCCTCTAGGCCAGTGGTTTTCTAGGGGTGCTAGCGCGGCTGTTTGTTGCAGCAGCTCTGGCTACAAGCTCCCAGGCGAATGATGCTTCTGGGGCTGGCCAGGGGGGTCTGGTTGCCAGGAGCTGAGGCAACCTTGGAGCCCAGCCAGCCAGTCCACCAGCCCTTGCTGTTGGGAATGGACAGACATGTGGGAGGCTGGGCAGGCAGGCAGGCAGGTGCCATGCTGGCCTTTCTTGTGCTTGCTCACATTCACCTTGGACCACTTTCTGTTGGGCCACGAGGGCTGCGGGCATCCTCTTCCCAGGCCCTTGGGAGGCGGCTGGGGGGGGGGCTCAGAGTCCAGGGGTGGTGGTGGCTGCTGCCCGGAGGACTCTCAAGATAGGGGAGTGGCAAGGAGGCTGAGGGAATGCTCCACAAGGGAGGGTGTTTGAAAAGGGGTGAGGGGCTGCCTGCTCTGCAGGCAAGGGGTGACCTAACTGGGCTCCTGAGCCCCACAGAGGAGCCGCAGAAAGAATGTAGTTGGTGATAGGAAAGCAGAGATCCTGGAGGAGTGGGTCATAGCCCCCCTAGAGTGAGAGGCCCTCTGATTGTCTGGGGTGGCGGGGGTTGTTCAGCCTCCATGCCCAGCCCCTGCTCCTGCCTGGTGCATGTGTGCATGCACACCCTGAATGCCAATAAAGGATGCGGTGCCACGGTCTGGAGATGACAGAGATGACAGAGATGGAGCCTATGGCCTTCTGCATGCACAGCAGATGCTCTTTGTTAGGAAACCATTTGTTAGGAAACTATTTGTTAGGAAACTGTGATAATGTCCTGCATTTTTGTAAGTACAACTTTTTGTTCTGCAGTGTTCAAGGGGCTGAGAGTCACCAAACGATGGGATAGAAGCATGTGAAGAAAGAACATAGCAAAAACTCTGTGGTTTTCTGAGCTCAGTGGACCTGAGATCAGCCAAGTTGGACAGCAGTTGCACAAAATTTGGAGTTTGGGAGGGTAGTTCTTGGCAGCTTACAATTTTCCATTGCAAAAAATGAAATAGAAGGATGGGAAGCCAAGGTGTACTTCTGACCTTAAGGAGTGTTAGCATGGGTAAATTTTCTCCTGAACTGTAATCAGCACTAGGGAAGGGAGAGAATTTCAGTTCAGTTTCCAATTTAATGTGAATTTACCTAATACATGATACATAGATGCAGCTGTCTATCAAAATGTGCATTTCTCTGAATTTTGAAATGCAGTTCTCCAACGCAAAAGTGTAGAAAAAATGTGCTTTAAATGTTTACATTTGTCAAAATGAATTGTTTTTTGTTGCTTGCTACCCTGGACTGCTTTGGGAGGAAGGAGGGCAGAGGAGAACAACAACAATTGCATATACCAGTGAAAAGAGCACAACATCCATTATATTAAGGAAATTGCTTGCAGAAATGTGTATAAAGCAAAACTGCATTAAAAAATGTTTATATTAGGGGAAATTTGTGTTAAAATGCTGACAAATGTCTGTGAGGACTTCTTTTAAAAAACTTGTGAGAAGACTTGGCAGGAAAATTCTGAAAGATCATGACTGAATGTAGATGGTAAACCATATGTGGGTTATCTCTCTTAGAAAGCCCTTTGACTTGAGGGTCTTTCAGTGATGTTGTACAGTGGTACCTCAGGTTAAGTACTTAATTCGTTCCGGAGGTCCGTTCTTAACCTGAAACTGTACTTAACCTGAAGCACCACTTTAGCTAATGGGGCCTCCTGCTGCTGCTGCACCGCCAAAGCACGATTTCTGTTCTCATCATGAGGCAAAGTTCTTAACCTGAAGCACTATTTCTGGGTTAGTGGAGTCTGTAACCTGAAGTGTATGTAACCTGAAGTGTATGTAACCTGAGGTACCACTGTATTGTGACTATTTTTTGTTGGGAGCTGCCCAGAGTGGCTGGGGCAACCCAGTCAGAAGGGCAGCATATAAATAATAAAATATTATTATTATTATTATTATTATTATTATTATTATTATTGACCAAATATTTTACACTGTATGTCATGATCTGTCAGGACATCTAAAATGAGCTTCCATTGTGTAAACCATCCTTTTTAATTGACACCTAAGTGATATCCTTGTTTGTCTACAGAGAACCCTCGTCTGTACAAAGTCTATGCCTTTCTTTTGACAACCAAACAGTTTCATTTTTATTCTCAGTGTTGAAATCCAGTCTTTCTAGTGATTTCTGTCACATCTGCTCAACAGGTAAGAAAAATGTAAGAGAAGAGAACATTGCAGAGTGGCAGTTACCCCCATGCAACTCTCTGGTCATGATAACAGGGCCTGTCTATAAGGGCCTGTCTACAGTATAAGAGGTTTTGGAGTAACAGATCCCTCCTCCCCTTTCCCCTTACCTCTCCTTACTTCACCTGCAGTGACTGGAGAGGAATCTAACACTCAAGTCCTGAATTGCATGTTGAATGCAGCTCACCCAAAGGAATGAACTACTTTTTCTTAGCCTGGGGACCAGGAGTCCAAGAGAGCTGCTCCCCCTCCCCCACTTTCTGTTGGGGAGTTCATTTTTAATCAGCAGCAGTGAATGTCGTCCTCTTTCCTTTAAGCCATTGATTTGATGGCTTCTGTCCACAGTCGCCTCGCTAAACTCATAGCTAATAGATTGATGCTGGTGTGTCACTGCCCAGATTCAATAAGCAGTCCATGATGCAAACACTACCCTGTATGTTCCCAGATTTAAGATGGCTAAATCTAGTTATCCCTGGGGAAAATAGCCTTTCTAAAGGGTGAATTACTCAGACGGTACCTCTTCAGATGCAGATGAAAATGCACCTTTAGTGGTTTTTAATGTAATGACGCCAGCATTTGCAACCGCTGTCAGAGCCAGCTCCTGTGCAGCTGAGGGGTGGCAAAGATTATCTAACACAGGAGTGGGAAGCCTCTGGCACAGGGGCCAAATGTGGCCCTTCAGGACCCTCCCCAGGTCACCTTCACCAGAGAGGATAGAGAGGGGTGTATGAGTGTGTGCAGAAACTATCCTTTGACCTCTCCTCTGTTCAGAGTGGAAAGAATTTGGGGAGTGTGTGGTGTGTGTGTGTGTGTGTGTGTGTGAGAGAGAGAGAGAGAGAGAGAGAGAGAGAGAGAGAGAGAGAGAGAGAGATCACTCTAGGAGAGACTGACCCAGTGCACACAGGAGCTGAGCAGAAAGAACAAATACTCATTTTTACAGCGTGGATTTTAGAAGAGCTTTCTACTAAGCCCTTTCATGGCAACCATAGGAGGTGCTGCTGGGCCCACTGGCAGTTGCAAGCACTACATTGTCAACCCTTAGTCTAAGATGGGCTAATAGTCAGGCTCCAGAGCAGGGAAACAAGGGAGAGATAAGAGAGTTCTTCTAGGAGGCCTTCAGGGCCCTTTTTGGATTCACAGATCACCTGACTCCTTCTGGGATGACTGGCTGAAGTTTTGCTTCCAGCTCCTGTGGTGTGTGTCCTTAGGAGGAGCAAAGTTCAGGTCAGTCAGTCGCAAGAAGACAAGGGCCCTGCTGGGTCAGGCAAAAGCCCATTTTGTCCCGCAACCTGTTCTCAAAGTGGTGAACCTATGGGAAGCCTACAAACAAGACCTGAGTGCAATAGCAACTCTCCCCACCTGTGATTACCAGCAAGTGCTAGACAGAGACATGCAGCCTCCAAAAGTGGAGGTAGAACCAGTCCCTGTGTATATAAGCAGTCTTGGCAGCACAGAGAGTGAAGTGTGAGAGCTCCATTGCCAAATTCGCTCCTTTGAGTGAGCTGGCATTTTACCCGAGTGTAACTGGGTTCCTCCCTGTTTGACCAGAGCTGGGGAGCCATGCACAGGCTGGCTCTCCACTTGACATCCATCAGGTCACCAGTTTCAGTGCCAGTCTGGAGAATGGGCTATTTTGTAGGAAATCCAGTGGACATCTGATAACCATTCTCTCTCATCATTCTTTCTAGAACAGTCTATGGCAGCTTTGCCTATCACTAGTGCCCTAGCACAGAAGGGAAAGTGAAGATGCCAAAAAGGGTGGAGTGGGACACACACACACACAGAGAGAGAGAGAGAGAGAGAGAGAGAGAGAGAGAGAGAGAGAGAGAGAAGTTAAAGCTTGTTAAAGGGCATGTGAACTGATCACTCCCATTTGGTGTTTGCTTGGATTGTTCTTGGGGGGAAACCCAGTGGCTTCTTCTCCACACACAAGCTTTCATGTGTTTGGGACTTGCATGTAACTGATGTTTTTGCCTTTGGGGATGTTCCTTAGAAAGGGAAGGTCTTTTCTAGTGTGTTCTCCTCCTCCTCCTCTCTGATTCCTGCTTTTGATTAGCAGGGATATTTGGGTTGCATGCAGGATGCATGCCCATTAACCAAGTCATGGAGCAAATTCAAAGCTGTTGTGTTTTCAGAGAAAACCATAAAAAATAGTGGCATTTATAAATGTTTAATCTGCCTGTAGAACATAGTGTGTCCTCTGAGCAAAAGGGAAAATGTTGCTCTTTGCAAAATGCAGAGATGGGGGTGCCAGCAGTGGTAGGGCGAAGACACACAGCTGAGCAGAACAGATCCTGAAGTCAGTTTGATAGATAGCATTTAATTGTGACCAATAGGAATAAAAGAAATTAAAAGTAGGTACAGTGGTACCTCAGGTTAAGTACTTAATTCATTTCGGAGGTCCGTTCTTAACCTGAAACTGTTCTTAACCTGAAGCACCACTTTAGCTAATGGGGCCTCCTGCTGCCACTGCACCACCGGAGCACGATTTCTGTTCTCATCCTGAAGCAAAGTTCTTAACCCGAGGTACTATTTCTGGGTTAGCGGAGTCTGTAACCTGAAGCGTCTGTAACCCGAGGGACCACTGCCTTCTACCCTAACATAGGGAGCTGCCTTCTACAGAGCCAGACCTGTGGGCCATCCAGTGTGTTGCCTATACTGACTCAATATCAATGTTTATTATTACGGAAAACAACCAGCATATCTACCCTGACTGGCAGCAGCTGTACACGATTTCAGACAGGGGTCTCTCCCAGTCCTAGCTAGGAATGCCAGGGATTGAACATGGAACCTTCTACATGCAAAGAAGGGACTCTAATATTGAGCTTTGGTCTTTCCCCAGTGTTGAGAGCTGTTTGCCTAGAAAGCTTTGATTTAGCCAAAATTTTGACTTTAATGAAGAGGCAGTGCTCTCCAGCTGATGAAAACTTATATGAATGGCTTTGGACCAGGCCTGGCATCACTATTGGGCATACATGGGCAGCCGCTGGGGACTGCTGCTTTCCATAATGCCTGCCCAGACCTCTGCTACTATGTTTCTGTTGGCTTGAGTTTCCCTACAATGCAGGCACTAAAGGTTCCTTCATTGAGTAGCATTGTGGGTGAAGAAAAGTTTCATAGTGTGTGGTGCTGACATTTATTTTTATTTATTTTTCATTGATGTGGCTGCATTGTAGGGTTTTTCCAAGCAATCTGAGACTGTCTCTGGATGCCTGTCTTTGCTCCTCCCACTTCATGCTACTTCTGGTTATGGGAGACGGGGGGGGGGGGAGTGGAGTCACAGCAGGAGAGGGAGACATCCATGACTCTTCATCAGACAGATTTCTCTCTGCCTCTTGGCTGCCCTCCTTTCCTGCTTCAGCTTCTGATTCGGGACTTCTCTCTGCCACAGACTCTTCCTGCTCACTAAACCCTGTAACATCTTCAGCTTTGGACACCTCCCCCAGTCTTCTCCCTCTTACCACTCATCATCGTCCCACCACCAATTCCCAGACTCTGAGCTTCTTCTCTTGGGGGTTCCCCAGTTGGTTCTTCCCACCATTCCTCTGTGTCCAACCAGTTCCTGACAGTGAGGCTGTAGGCGGCAGGTGTCAGGGAACAGGAGCTGGATTTCTCTTTGTTGCAAGATGGAGGTGAGGACTCCAAACCTAAAAGGGAAGGGCATGCAGAGCTAGTCCCAGAGGTACTGCTATCAGATGAACCTGTGAAGCAAGTGCCTCCCCCACTTGCCTTTCTGAGGAAGTGGCACTGACATCAGTTTCCTCTTGTTCCTTGCTGAAGGAACTTCAGAGCTCTGGGGAACACCTAGCCCAGCCTGAGTCTTGTATCAAGCCTGAACCCTGCCTTGCCCTACATCCTGGTTGTTTCTTGCTTCGTTGCACTGTACTGCACCACAGAACAGAAGAAGAATGCAGGGTGTGGTGTGATTGCAGCTACCTGAGCTCACAGGAGAGCCTCAACACTGGCCTACAGCTGGCCTGACAAGTCCCAAGAGATGGAGTGGGCATTGATGAAGCACGGGGAGAGATGGGGTAGGACCGGACCTTATGCACCCTGGGACATCCCAGATTAGGCATATCTGGCCAATTTCCCTGGAATGTGCTGGCAAAGTGCAGCAAAATGCAAGTTTGGCAGCTGAGTCAGGACCATGGAGAGCTCCTTGTGGAACAGGCTTCAGGATTAGGCCATATACCAGACTTGCTGAGGGCCTAGCTTAATTATGCAGCATGTATCTTTCCCTGCATTTTAAAATTTAAATAAAATTTAATACTAAGTTCAGGATTTTTACTGGAACCTTCTCTTCCCCGCCAGAATCCCAGGGAGCAAATGAATGAGAGGGGAAAGACTGGATATATCCTTCCCTGCAATGATGCATGAGGCTACTACTCTTTCCTAGGAATGGGCAAATCTGTACATTTCAGCTTCTAGTTTTTCCATTCTTAAGTTCACTTTGCCACATTTCCATATATGTAGTGTGCATTTCTTGTAATATTCAAACTTGTCTGTGCAATTGTACCTAATAAGTTTTTTGTAAATTGTGCCTAATAAGTGTTTTGTAAACAGTGTTCAGCGTATATCAAAAAACAAACTATGAGATGATCTTTTAGATATTCTGGTCCCATGCTATATAGGGCTTTGTATACCAGTGCCAGCAACTTGAATTTAACTTGGTAATTAATGTTCTAATTAAAGACATGGGAAATGCAAAGCCAGGTTTAAATACTTCTAGATACAGCTAAAGTGACACACACACACACACACAATCTTTATTCCTTCCTGAAGGCTCTGTTCCCCATATTCCCTTAGGTACCTTTCAAATCCCCTAGAGGCCCAGTATTGTAGCAAGAGCTGTATTTGAATTGTTATTGCCGTAAGAACCCAAAGACCCTCAAGTTATCAACAGAATCAAGTCACTGGCTCAGCAGCTTCTTGCTAATTAAGTGGCATTTCCGTCATTGGTGACGGTTATTTTTAGCATCCTGGGGCTATTTTTAGACTTCATTTAAATACTGATGCACAATCTGAGAGGAAGTAAACCCAGGAGTGAGGGTCAACAAATGAAAAATCCAGTGCTGGGTCATGAATGGATGGAAACCATTCTATGTTTCCTCCACCTTTACTTATACACATTTTGCCATTTTTGAAAACAAAAGTCTTTTAAAGATTTCCATCATTTGAGACATGAATACTTTAGGAACTTAGATTGAGATTAGGAATGCTATATAAATGATTCCTTGTCCTTTGCTGAAAAAGAAAAAGGTCAACTCAACAAAGACTATTTACAAGATATTGTAGAAGCTTTTCACTGAAAGGTTTGTCCAAACCCCACTGCACCCCATTCAATAAACTGTTAGAGTTGGAAATCAAATTTATAACTCCCCTTTCTAATGGCCAAAGGAACAAAAGCAATCTTTATAAGCTCTCTCTCTGATGGAGCACTAACTTGTTCAATGTATTCCAGGAGGACTTTGGGGCTATAAAGGATTGTGGCTGCATGTCCTATTAAAGATTCTTTGATAAATTACTGAGCATGTATCATAAATATGTCACACAGGGTGTGTTTATGAGACTAATGAGCACAGGGAACTATACACGGCAATAAATGTTTGTGCTAAAGGATGTCTTGCCAATTTCTATAGGCAATACAGGAAGACAGCTGCCCATTATCCATCATTTTAAGCCCCCCAATATCTTCTAGAGCTCACTACTCACAATTTTCCACTACAGTTTTAGCAATGCCAAAATGGTTATTTTTTTCTAGTTACCCTTTTTGAAATTGTTTGCTTACTCCTATAGCTGGGCTAAATTTCCACCCCTGGTTTACTTATTTTTTTCTCTTCCTATAAAAATGGGGGCTGATTTTATGCTGCCTTCTTCAAAATGATCTGGAGGGGGTTGCCATTTATCTTACCATGAAGTATAGCTGTTAGCAAACTGGGGAGAGTGGTGTATGTTCTTCCTATCAGCCATGCTTCCCAGAATGGCTTGGGAGTGACAGCATGTGATGGCATCACTCCCAAAGCATTCTAGGAGGTGCTGAGTGAGCCTTTTGAAGTTAAAAAAGCAAGGGAAAAAAGAAGGGAAAAAATCTTTGGCCAGTTTGTAAGGTTAAGTAAGGTAAATGGCAATCACCCCTCCAAAAATTTAGATAAATTTCTCCCCCTCCCTATTATTTTTGGGGGATGGTTTGGTTTCACCTCCACCCATCTAATGAATGGTTGAAAAAGAACTCTTTGCTATGGCTCTAATTCCTTTACATTGCCCTCAGCAAGCTTGTTTTACAGTCAAACCACACTGATTACATGGTGTCATATCACTGGCCCTTTTACTGTGTGATTTCTAACTGAGCTGCTATCTCATAGAAACATAAGAAGAGTCCTGCTGGATCAGGCCAGTGACACATACAGTGCAACATTCTGTTCTCCTACTGGCCAACTTGATGCCCACCAGAAGGACGTGCCCACAACAGCCCTCTTCCCTTCCGGCAATTGGAAGCAGACTGCCTCTGACAGTGGAGGTAGAGGAGAACCATCATGCCTTATCCTCGATGAATTTGTCTTATCCTCCTTTAAAGCCATCCATGTTTGTGGTCACCACAACATCATGTGGAAGTGATCTCCATGTGGAAGTGAGTGTAAATCTTCCATGAAGAAATACAGCCTTTTTTTTGTCCTGAATCTTCCAACATTCAGCTAAAAGGGATGTCTGCGAGTTCTAGCACCGAGAGGGTGAAAACCATTTCTCTATCCATTTTACCCATAGCATGCACCTTTCATGTGACTAATCCAGGACGGAGGAAGAAGCAGTGGAATCCCAGGGTAGTGGTGACCAGGAGCTGCTATGGGAAGTAACGGTGTTAAACAGTATCTGAGATGGTCTATATTCACAGGAGCTGGGCCTTTTGCGTGTACAAATGCGTGTGGAGAGATTTTTCTCTACTGAAAGTTCCTCCCCCCCCCCCAATAAAATTGTTGAGTAGTTAGTGCAGTTGTAGTATTTTCAAAAGTGCAGAGCATTTACCGTAGTTGGCAACTGGCCATTATAGGATGGCAGGGCTCAGGGTTAAATCTTTTGGAGCCTCCTTGTTTTCCCCAGACTGCTCACCACATCTCTTGTGCTTAGTGCTCATTTGTCTTTTTGTCTGCAATGCAACCCTTCTCTGATCATCTCTGACTTGCATGATAATTTGCTTAATACAAGTGGGCTAGTGTACTTGGGCCATTCTGCTTATTTTGCTACATTAAAAAAATATCCTGGGTGTTCTGCCATAGCTTGCTGGCTTACAACATTGCTGCTGCACAGAGTCATAGGACAATGGAAGCTGCCTTATATTGAGTCAGGCCATTGATCCATTTAGGTTGTTATTCCACCTAGTTGATCTGTATCATCCACACTGACTGACAGTGTCTCTCCTGGGTTGCAGAGAAGGTCTTTTTCAGCCCTTTGTTGATATGTGGGGGATTAAACTTGGAATCTCCTGGGTGCCAAACATGTTATACACCTTTAACCTTGCAAAGCAGGTGAGTAGATCAGGCTCTGAAAAACCTCTGCCTCTCCAATTCAGCCAGCAAAAGGTCACATGGTTCATAGTCAGGTGAGTTGTGAGTGAACGGCTTGTGGATTTCAGATACCAAGTTTTTAAAGCTTGCCTTGCAGGGCATACCAACAAAACTGAAGTTTAAAATGCATACAGGTGGGGATGTTGAGGACCCATCAAAAGGAATGCTAGAAGGTTCACCCTATAATTTCAGTGATGGAAGGTGGTTACCTTGAATTAGCTTCCCCTGCAACAATGGCATGCATTCCTAAATGACTGCTCAGTTCCCCCTGGAACATATTGCAGCTTTGCCAACAATGAATGATAAATGGGGTGGCTCAGCCTCTCAGTTGTTCTTAAACCTAATTATCAGCTCAAGAAGCCTAGGCTCCAGATACTTCTGCCAAGCATTCAACCCCTCTAATTAGATAATGTCACAAATGCATAGGAATCTTTCTGAGAGGATATTAAGGATGCATGGAGGCCTTGCCTATGTTTGGCATCACCAGGAATATCTTTACTTCCTGTGCTAACAGCTCATCTCCAATGGGTACATTGCTTCAGGAAGCATCTGATTGCTTTCACGAGCCTCTTTCATATGTCAGACTGCATATCTTAGAGTTCTTAACAGTTAGTCTCAAAGGACCTTTTACTGCCCTCAGTTGCACTTGCAACCCAGAGTGGTTCAAAAAAGAGACGCTATGCTATTTATTTGGCAGTTATTGCTTTATTATTCCATTGATACAGCCCACCTTTCCTCCAAGTAACTCAAGGTGGGATACATGATTATCCCTTTTCCTAATTGTATCCTTAAAATCTGCTGAGAGAGAGAGGGAGTGTGCTATTGGCCCAAGGTCACCCAACATGTTTCATAGCTGATTGGCAATTTGAACCCACGTCTCCCAGATCCTAGTTCAACACTTTAACCACCACAACACACTGACTCTCTAGTTAAAAGATTTGTGCCTGCTGGAACTGGTAAGGTGGAGGGCAGTGAGGGCAACAGGAGGTGGAGCTGGACCCAATGGCAGATGGAATCAATGCCATCTAGTGTTGTCCCCAACCTGCTGACTTCTACAAGGGTTAAAGGGGAAGGAAGTAGATGGCCAGTGTCATCCCCTAGGCTGTTTGTAAATAAGAAAGCAGACATGTGGTGCTGGCTGAAGCCAGACTGAGACTGACAGAGCAGTGCTCCATTTACACTAGTGGAGCAGCTTCCATTGAAGATAATACTGAGCTAGATGGACCAATGGTCTGACTCAGTATAAGGCAGCTTCCTAGGTTTGCTTATTCCTAACTTCTACAGGCAGAGCATATGGCATGGAGTGTGCCTCTGGGGATGAAGTCAAACTGCTGAGTTAGAAGTACTGAAATGATCTCCCGGGGCGCAAGCCTGGGCAGAGTGTCTGGCTGTCCTGGGCTGTCTGGACAACAAGACCACCCTCTCTGCCTTGCTGATGTGGTCCAGGGGGAAGCAGGGCAAAACATTTGGCACCAGCTTGGCTGCAGGAGTTGCTGAAACAAGGCGTCAAGGCACCATCCAACCATCATTGTATACCACCCTTCATCCGAAGATCTCAGGGCTGTTCGCAGCATAAAAATACAAAATAAAAACACAAAATACATAATAGAAACAAGAACAAACAAACCCCACAACCCACCCCCCATTAGTTGTGATTACAGCCACATTCCTACGGCACACAGTGGAGGCTGGCCCATATGGGTAAGGGAGGTGCTGCCCCACCAACTTCAGTCTCCACCAGCCAGCCATCACCTGCCTGCCCTCCTTCTTACATCCAGAGGAAGGCACTGTCTGTCAGCTTCCTTTCCCTCAGTCTCTGCTTCCCCTTCGCCAGGAGGGAGGAGGATGGGGGCAAAGCTAGAATTAATTGTCACTGACACTGGCTCCACCAACTCCTGGGCTCTCTGCCTTCCACCCCACCAGTCCCAAAGGGCCCCAGCCACCACTGAGCATGCTCATCCCTAAAGTGAAGGGTAACATTTGGAAACCCTGAATTGATGAGGGAGCCTTAATGCTGTCAGTGGGAGGAGAAAGGAAGAATTAAGAGCTTGGCAAATCAAAACAGGGCTATGCTAGCTGGAGGCCAACGACTGGATACATGCAGACCATTGATTTCTAGGAGGCCAAGTTGTAATGTCAGAGCGTGATGTTTCTGCCTCTTTGGTCATCAAGCCATCCTGAAAGGTACTGCTCACAGCAAACCAGAGTGCCAACATTTACTGCAAAATCCTTTATCTGCATTTAAAATCTACCTTCTCCCCCCCCCCCACAGTAAACACATCTTACAATTCCCAAGCCCATGTCTGGGGGCAGGTGGTGCATGTGTGGTGAGGTCACTGAGTCTGAGCACTTCCTATTAAGAATTATGATGATAAAGTTAGAACACTGGAAGACAAAGATAAATTCTTGGCAGCATTTGGAGAGGACCTTCAAAAAGGTACTGAACTACCCCCAGGGCCTGGAGCACCGGCGGTACCGGCACCCTTGGAATCTGAAGACCCAGCGAACAAGATACCACCCCTGGAAGAATAACCAGATTGGTCCAGGATGTCTCTGCAACTTCTAAGTTGGAACATAAATGGCTGTAACATTCCGGAAAAAAGAAAGAAGATATTCCACATATTAAAAAGAGAACAATTGGACATCATCTGCCTGCAAGAAACACATGTGACGAGGCTCCACAGAAAAGTTTTAATAAATAAAAGACTTGGTCAGGAATTTATATCTTCGGACAGAGTAAAGAAGAGAGGAGTGGTGATATATGCAAAAGAGAGCCTGTCACCTAAATTCTTATTTAAGGATGAACATGGAAGAATCTTGGCAATTGAGATACAACAACAAGGAGAGAAGCTTTTGATATTAGGAATTTATGCACCAAATGAGGGGAAATCGGAATTCTACAGGAAGTTGCATGAGACTATGCTGGATTATCTGGACTACAACAACATCATTATGATGGGAGACATGAACGGAGTCGTATCAACCAACATGGATAAGTCGCAAAGCCAAAGCGTTTCAAAAGATGGCAGACTACCAAAGACCTTTTTTGAAATGACAGACAATATGGACTTGATTGACATCTGGAGGACTAAGAACCCCCTGGGAAGAGAAGGAACATTTTTCTCTGAAGCCCAACTGACTTGGACAAGAATCGACCAAATATGGATATCTAGAGGTCTGGCACCTAAGGCCAGAAAGGTGGAAATGTGCCCAAAGACCTGCTCCGACCATAACGCAGTAAAGATGGTCATGACACTATTACCAACCGGATCCTTTAGATGGAAGATGAATGACAATTTGTTCAGAGATCAGGAGACTATTAAGAAGGCCCAAAAAGCTCTAAAGGATTATTTTGACATTAACATGAACACAACGGTAGAAAAAAGAATCATCTGGGACGCAAGTAAGGCAGTGATGAGGGGGTTCTTGATACAACAGAATACTGTAAAGAAAAGGACACAAAATGAGAGGAAAGATAAAATTCTGGAGAAAATTAAAGAATTAGAGAAGAAGTTAAGATCTAACCCGAAGTCACAGCCGATTTTGAGAGAAATTAAATTATACCAAGCACAATATTCCAAAATGATAAACCAGGAAATAGAGTGGAAGATTAAATTAATGAAACAGAAAACTTTTGAATCGGCCAATAAATGTGGGAGACTGCTAGCTTGGCAGTTAAAGAGGAGACAAAAATTAAATACAGTTACAAATTTAGAGATTGAAGGAAGAAGTATTCAGAACCCTGTGGACATTAGAAAGTGTTTCCAGAGATACTTCAAAAAACTATACACCCAAGGGCCGCAAGATGAGAACGAGATTAAACAATTTTTGGAAAAAAATGGATTACCAAAATTGTCACAAGAAAACAGATCAATCCTGAATTGTAAAATAACACGACAAGAGATTGAACAAGCCATTCAGAACATGAAATTGGGCAAATCCCCAGGGCCAGATGGGCTGACCTCCAAGTATTATAAGGCATTAAAAGACTATCTGATACAACCACTGATGGAGGTCAGCAATGAAATTATGGAGGGGAAGAGAGCGCCGGAATCGTGGAAGGAAGCTTTTATCACATTGATACCAAAATCGGAAACCGAAAAGACACAACTCGAGAACTACCGTCCCATCTCCCTTCTAAATGTGGATTACAAAATATTTGCAGATGTTCTGGCAAGTAGATTTAAGAAGGTCCTGAATGAAGTAATTCATAAAGACCAGGCAGGCTTTCTCCCAGGTAGACATATGTCTGCGAATACAAGGAACATTATTGACATTTTGGAACTTTTGCAAACAGACATAAATACAAAAGCAGTTCTAATTTTCATAGATGCGGAGAAGGCCTTTGACAACATCTCTTGGAAATTTATGAAGGGAAACCTGAAAGAAATGGGAGTGGGAGGGGCTTTTGAGAATGGGATTGATGCAATTTATTTGGAACAAAAGGCTAAACTGATAGTCAACAATGTGGTTACGGAAGAGTTTAAAATTGAAAAAGGAACACGACAAGGCTGTCCTATTTCCCCTTTGCTATTTATTTCGGTTCTGGAGGTGCTCTTGAATATGATTAGAGGGGACCGGCTGGTGGAAGGGATTCAGGTCGGAGCGAAACAATATAAACTTAAAGCTTTTGCAGATGACCTTGTTTTGACCCTGCAGGAGCCAGAATCTAGTACGAAAAGAGTATTGCAATTGATTCAAGATTTTGGTCGGGTGGCGGGATTTAAATTAAATAAACAGAAAACTAAGGTATTGGGAAAAAATCTGACGGACTTAGAATCGGAACGGTTTCAGAGAGAGACAGAACTAACTGTGGTTAAAAAAGTAAAGTACCTAGGGGTTAACATAACAGCAAAAAATCTGAGTCTATTTAAGGACAATTATGAAAAATGCTGGTCTGAAATTAAGAGAGACTTGGACAGTTGGACAAGATTAAAACTTTCTCTGCTAGGCCGAATTGCCGCCATTAAGATGAATGTATTGCCAAAAATGTTGTTTTTGTTTCAAACATTACAAATTGTGGACAAGACGGAGTGCTTCCGGAAGTGGCAGAGAGATATTTCTAAATTTGTCTGGCAGGGCAAAAAGCCCAGAATTAAGTTTAAGATATTAACTGATGCGAAAGAAAGAGGGGGCTTTGCCCTGCCAGACTTAAAGTTGTATTATGAAGCCGCAGCTTTCTGCTGGCTAAAAGACTGGCTACTTCTCGAGGACACTGATGTATTGGACTTGGAAGGTTTTAACAATGCTTTTGGTTGGCATGCATACTTATGGTATGACAAGGTTAAGATCAATAAGGCCTTTAAGAACCATATTGTCAGGAAAGCAGTGTTCAATGTCTGGACAAAATACAAAGACTTATTGGAAAACAAAACTCCAAGGTGGCTTTCACCTCTGGAAGCCAAGGCCCGAAAAAGACCCAATATGGAGGCCAAATGGCCAAAGTATTGGGAAATATTAGAAAAAGATGGAGACAATTGGAAATTGCAGAGTTTGGAGAAAATGAAGGATAAAGTGCGAGACTGGTTACACTATGCTCAGATTAAAGAAGTCTTTAAAAATGATAAAAAGTTAGGGTTCCAGGTGGAGAAATCGAAGTTGGAAACAGAACTGTTAGAACCTAAGACTAAGGTACTTTCAAGAATGTATAACTTGCTGCTGAAATGGAATACACAAGATGAAATGGTTAAATCGGCTATGATAAAGTGGGCACAGGATATTGGGCATAACATTATGTTTGAGGATTGGGAAAAGTTGTGGACCACAGGGCTGAACTTCACTGCATGTAATGCTCTGAAGGAAAATGTAATGAAAATGATATATAGATGGTACATGACCCCAGTTAAACTTGCCAAAATATACCATTCATCTGATAATAAATGTTGGAAATGTAAAGAAAATGAAGGAACATTCTTTCACCTCTGGTGGACTTGCCCTAAAGTGAAGGCCTTCTGGGAAATGATATACAATGAGCTGAAAAAGGTATTTAGGTATACCTTTACCAAGAAACCAGAGGCTTTCCTTTTGGGTATTGTCGGCCAGAAGGTGTTAAAGAAGGACCGAACATTTTTCATGTATGCAACAACGGCAGCAAGAATACTCATCGCTAAGAACTGGAAAACCCAAGATCTACCCACACTGGAAGAGTGGCAGATGCAGCTGATGGACTACATGCAACTGGCCGAGATGACTGGCAGAATCCGAGACCTGGGAGAAGAGAGGGTTGAAGAAGACTGGAAGAAATTTAAAATTTATTTACAAAGATATTGTGATTTGGTTGAATGTTAAGAAGGATGCTAGATCATAAATAATCGCCCACCACTAAATTAGATCTGAATTTGACGATAAGAGAGATTAAAGAAAGTATAAACTCTTTTTAGGAGAATTGTCAGATTGTATTTAAATAAGTGGATATAAGATTGTAAACAAGATGATAATTTGCTTGGAAAAATTTTTCTACAATGGAAGTGGGAGCGGGAGACGTGAGGGAGTCCAAAGAAGTGAAGAAAGTATGTTATATAAGTAAAGCTGTTTACTATTTATGTATTTGTATTCAAAAAATCTTAATAAATATTTATAAAAAAATAAATAAAATAAAATATTTGAGGGGGCTGCCCCCTGGCATTGCCATTAAAAAAAAAAAATTATGATGAGGAGGCACACCTGTAACCAGCAGACCTCCATGTGGCCAAGTCTGGGCAAGGCTCAGGCAGCTTTGGACAACTCATGCAGGGGTAGCTCCCAGAAGTTGCTTCATCAATTCTCATCTTCCCTGACCATTGGTCCTGCTGGCTGGGGCTGATGAGAGTTATAATTTTAT
This sequence comes from Podarcis melisellensis, assembly GCF_964234715.1. Classification (NCBI taxonomy): domain Eukaryota; kingdom Metazoa; phylum Chordata; class Lepidosauria; order Squamata; family Lacertidae; genus Podarcis; species Podarcis melisellensis. Next base: position 3,021,888 of record NC_138532.1, read on the forward strand.
CCTCTATTAATGTTTCTAATCCTCTTATAGAGGATTAGATGTGGGTGACTTCACATCATCTTGGGGGTGTGAATCTTATAGTTTAACTAAGAGACTCCAATGTTCAGGGATAATGGGAGTTGGATGTGGGCTACTGTCACTGTCCAGGTCATAGGCGGCAGCAGTCCAGACCTAACACGCCAGGACCAGGGTATGGATGGTAACAACAGTAGCAGTTCTATGGAGGATGGAAACTCGATGAGGCTGGAATGCAGGAGCAGGAGCAGGAGCAGGAGCAGGAACAGGAACAGGAGAAGCAACTGGAGCAAGGAGCAGAGTTGTTAAGGCAGCAGAGAGCATTGTTGGCTGCCCACTCTCCACCTTAGAGCAGATTTATGCCACAAGGTGCCATAGGAAGGCACTGGACATAGTAAAAGATCCATCGCATCCTGGTCACTGTCTCTTTGAGCTCCTGCCATCGGGACGGAGATACAGGACGATGATGACAAGAACGAGCCGTCTCAAGAACAGCTTCTTCTCCAGAGCGATCTCGGCCCTGAATGGGAAACCTGGACTTTGAAAGTCATCTAATCTTCCTTGCTGTATTATATTATATTGTTTTAATTAGTGTTTTTATAGTTGTTCTGATTTTGAGTGGAGTGCCCTATCTGGGTGGATGGAGCAGCCAAGAAATTTCGTTGTCCCTGAGAGGGGGCAATGACAATAAAGATATTATTATTATTATTATTATTATTATTATTATTATTATTATTATTATTATTATTATTATAGGGAGTGTGGAGGCCAGGGCAGGAGTGAAAACAGGAAGTGGCAACAGCAGGGTATAAATCATGTTGCTGCTGGCCTTACAGTATATACTTCTCTTGGGCTTGCCTCCAGGTGCTGCACTTCTCCTAATCTGACCACACCTGCCAGGTTGCACCCAACTCCCCCAAGACAAACACAGCAAGGGCCTAGCTGCTGCAAATACTCGTGGTACTCCTTCCAGCAACCATTGCTGTAGGCAGTTCTGGCTTTGGCTCATCTTACTACAAGGCATGGGAAAAGGACAGTGGACATGTGGCACGACCAGGAAGTTTTGTCTGTCCCCTAAAGAGGTGAAGGAGACTCTTGTATTGGCCCATAATGGACCCCTACTTGCTACCTTGATCTACTATGGTCTAGGGGCTGAACCTTCTGTCCTTTGAGACCTATTGTCCTTCCTTCCTTCCTTCCTTCCTTCCTTCCTTCCTTCCTTCCTTCCTTCCTTCCTTCCTTCCTTCTTTCCTTCCTTCCCTCCTTCCTTATTTATGAAGGAGTACTGTCAAATAATGCAGAGTTAGGCCATTTTGTGCAAATAAACATAATTTCCATAATTTAGTTTGATTTTCTTTGAAGCAATTCTACCCAAAGCATTCTACCACACATCAAGCTGCTACAATTTTAAACCCGAGCATTGGGCTGTTTAATTTTTCCAAGTTTCACACATGCAAGCAATCCTTTGTGGTTTCAATACAAAAATGTTTCCTTCACTAAATAGTGCCTACACTATGCAAACAAGGGAAATTTCTGTTTGAATTGCCGTTTTCTCTGGTTTCTTGGATTTTCTGGGGAATTCAATAAAAGAAGTTGTGACTGCCTTGAACTGGCATTTCATCAGGTCTGCATGACACAGCAACATCAAAGACTCTGAAATATTTCAAGATTCCTTTCAATCCCCTGTTCTGTTCTAATAATCTGGAAATTGGTTAATGGCAGTCTTTGGCACTGTTTAATGCATTTCTGGGTCTCCAATCCTGCATTGTATTACATCTGCATTGATCCCACAACAAAGGCCAACCCTTTGTGGCTAGGATTGTTACTGTGGATATTTATTTTTTTAAGTGAACTTTACTGCTTTTCAAAGGCAGTTTTAAATCTGCTGCTCAGGAGTTTGCCATCATTGAGAAGAGGCTGCTGATAATCAGCTGTGGCTGACCTTGCCTGAGGCTGAAGTAGTTGCTGCAAGATACAATTATTGAAAAGGATGAGTTGATGTGGAATGTTGGCAGTAGAGAAATATACATTGAAAATAATAATCAGGTAAAGATAAAATCAGAATTCAGTTAAAATGTGTGCAGGAATAAAAAAAACACCATACGTCTTCAACAGGCACCAGACTTTGGAAAGGGTTCCTTTGCCAACTTTTACTGGGTATTACCCTTTGGAGTATTAGATATGAAAAAGGATAAAAGTCCTGTCGTTTTCCTGTCCATCATCTGAGGTGATATAAGAGAGAATGGATAACCACTGAGGGAATGGGTGGAAGAAGCTCCCCCTGTGTAGATGTGCAGCCCACTCCCTTTCCCACACTTCTGTGGTCTTGCTGCTTAGTCAATCTACAGTGAGCAACTGAGCAGTGAGAGAGGGGGAGCCACACTTTCCCTTCCCCACTGCTCAGCTGATTGGTCGGAAGAGAGCACAAATTACATAAAATGAGACAGTGGGCTGTGTGAAGCCTATGGGCAATGAGCTGCCCCCTTCTGAAGTAGAGATGGATGCAAGGGGCATATTGCCTTAAGAATATGCATATTGACCAAAGAGGAAACCAACACCATAGAAGACAGGATTGGGATTCAAGGCGACCTTAACAGTTTGGAGGACTGGGCCAAAAGTAAGAAAATAAACGTCAGTAGGAACAAATGTAAGGCTCTGCACTTAGGCAGGAAGAACCAAATTCACAAATACAGGATGGGGGACATTTGGCTTACTAGCAGTACATGTGAAAAAGGATCTAGGGGACTTAGTGGACCACAAGCTTAACATGAGTCAACAGTGTGATGCAGCAGCAAAAAAGCTACTGCTATTCTAGGCTGCATCAACTTAGGTATAGTGTCTCAATCAAGGTAAGCAATAGTACTACTCTGTTCTGCCTTGGTCAGACCACACATGGGAGTACTGTGTCCAGTTCTGAGCACCACAATTTAAGAAAGATTGGAACAGTTCAAGGGCTGTCACATGGAAGATGGAGCAAGCTTGTTTCTCCTGCTCCTAAGGGTAGGGCCAGAACCAATCAATTCAGGTTACAAGAAAGGCGATTCAGGAAAAACTTTCCGATGGTAAAAACTCTTCAACAGTGGAACAGACTCCCTTGGAAGGTAGTAAACTCTCCAACACTGGAGGTTTTTAAGCAGAGGTTGAATGGCCATCCGTCATGGAAGTTTTACTTGAGATTTCTGTATTGCTGGGGGTTGGACTAGATGACCCTGGGGAATCTCTTCTAATTCTATGATTCTTTAATGTACAAAATGCTGGGAGATAGGCACATTTCCTGTCACAAGTCCTAATGGAGATTATGCTTAATGTGCAGTTAATGTACTACATCTTCTCAAGATATGCACATTCCCCAAAGCCTGTTGGACAGAAAGTCTAACCCAGTAAGTCAACCTGGTCCCTACTGCCCACTAGTGGGCGTTTCAGGATTCTAGGTGGGAGGTAGGAGGTTCTTCGGCACAAGCTGAATCCTCCTTCCATCGAGCACTGGTGGGAGGTAAAGAAATTTTACCATCAAGGAAGATGCATTAGTGGGCGGTAGGTATAAAAAGGTTGACTACCCCTGGCCTAATGCCTAGAGAATGTACAAAATGCAATCAAGATAGGCATAGTCCACAAGCCCTGTTGGACGGTATGTATATTGGCTGGGAAATGTGCACAATTTCCTATACATGGACAGATTCCGTACACAATCTTCATGAGCTGTGGTAGATGTGCACTATCACTGGTTGTTATTGGACATTAACTCACATTACACCTAATGCATATATGTATGGTTTCCCCCCAGCTGTACTTTCCATTTGAAAAACAACAGTACACCAGAACTAATCACAAATCTCCCTAATTGCATCCTGAAATCCTCTTTGGGGCAGACATCCCATTTGCCCAAGGGACTGACTATGGCTGAATTATTTTCCTAATTGCATATGGCAGTGTAGTTTCCTTGATCTACTGAATAATCTTGAATTCTAATGCCATAGTCTGAATATATTCTCTGTGCTACCTTAGTCGTAGCTACACATGCTTTCAATCTGAGCTTTCAGTATTTCCCAAAACTCCCAGCACTTAACCACAAAAATGCTACATTTATTTTTCCTTTATTCTCCACTTAATCCACCCAATCTGATTTTATATCTTGGATTTCCTTTCTCATTTCTACATCATGCCTCCATCCCACAAAATACATTGCCGGCTAGTGCTAATCCCATAGAAATGAACTGGGATTGTTCCAGGGAAGTGGCTCAAGGATCAGACTTGTCTGCGCTTTAATGGAATAAACGGGAAAGAGAATGAATGATCTGGGAAATCTAAGAGCCTCCTTTTATTCCCAGTCTGCTTCCACTTTAGAATATTAAACCATATTAAAGGACTGATTAATTGTGGATTCCTAGTCGTAGTTATTGCAACAGCCACCTGTGAATTTATTCCATTCTGGGGGGGAGAAGGGGGGATACCTAGGGTAAGATTTATGTAGCACAGAGGTGGCCAGTGTAGGGCCCCACAACTTGCATCAGACATAACCAGCACAGTGAATGGTCAGGTACGATGGGAGCAATGTTTGGAGACCATCATGTTGGCCAACCATGAGGTTGTGCATTTGAGTTTTCAGAATGTTCCAAATGTATGATCTCAGTACTCTATACAACAACTTTGCAAAACACCCCAGTATTATAAACTCTGTAGAGGAGACTAGTGCTACAATGTAGTGAGGTAATTCAACAGTCAGTCTGTGAGCACTTAGAAAAGGATGCTATGATTACTAATACCCAGCATGGGTTTCTCAAAAACAAGTCAGGCTTCAAGGAACTGGCTTCCCCCTTTTGGCCGTAGATAAACAGAAGAAAGAGAAAAGTCTCTTACCAGTTAGAATAGTCACCCACGTCACTACCGCGTCTTGTAACCTGATCTCGCAACCACTGTGCTTTCTGTGCTGCCACCTTATCTGCTCTTCTTGACCTTGGGCTGAGCGGATGAATCCAGTGACAGTGAGTCTGTTAACTCTCTCTCTCCCAGTTCTTCTCCTCCTAGCTGTTCACCAACCAGTTCTTCCCAACTTTATCTTCTAAACTATGTCCCTCTGCAAACCACTGATCCAAATCTATACTGTCCTCCTGCTCCTGGGAAGATTCAGGATCCTGATCGGCAACAGGAGGCTTCCACCATTCCTCCTCAGAGCAGCCCTCCTTAGCACGGTCCCTGAAATCATGCCAGACAAATCTCATTTCTTTTTTTGATGGAGTTACAAGCTTGGTGGATCAGGGGAATGTTGTGGACATAGTGTATCTTGACTACGGTAAATTCTTGCGAGGAAGCTGGTAAAATGTGGGCTTCCTCGCAAGAAGGTAAATGTTAGGTGGATTTGTAGCTGGTTAACTGACAGAACCCAAATAGTATGCATTAATGGTTCCTTGTCATTCTGGGGGGGGGGAGTGACAAGTAGGCTACCACATTGTTCTGTCCTGGGTCCAATGTTGTCAACATCTTTATAATTGACTTGGACAAAGGAATTTTTTTTGGGGGGGTGCTCATCAAATTTGCAGATGACACGAAACTTGGAGGACTAGCTAATTCTGCAGAAGACAGAATCGGGATTCAAAATGACCTTAACAAATTGGAGAACCTTGCCAAAACTGAGAAGATGAATTTTGATAGGGACAAACATAAGGTTCTGCACTTAGGCAGGTAGAACCAGATGCACAAATATAAGATGGGGGACACCAGGCTTACTAGTAGTACATGTGAAAAGATCTAGGGGTCTTGGTGGATCTCAAGGTTAACATAAGTCAACAGTGTGGTTCAGCAGCAGAAAAGCTAATACTATTCTAGGCTGCATCAACAGAAGTATAGTGTCCAGATCAAGCGAAGTTATGTTGTTGTTTAGTCGTTTAGTCGTGTCCGACTCTTCGTGACCCCATGGACCAGAGAACGCCAGGCACCTCTGTCCTCTACTGCCTCCCGCAGTTTGGTCAAACTCATGCTGGTAGCCTCGAAAACACTATCCAACCATCTCGTCCTCTGTCGCCCCCTTCTCCTTGTGCCCTCCATCTTTCCCAACATCAGGGTCTTCTCCAGGGAGTCTTCTCTTCTCATGAGGTGGCCAAAGTACTGGAGCCTCAGCTTCACAATCTGTCCTTCCAGTGAGCACTCAGGGTTGATTTCCTTCAGTATGGAGAGGTTTGATCTTCTTGCAGTCCATGGGACTCTCAAGAGTCTCCTCCAGCACCATAATTCAAAAGCATCAATTCTTTGGCGATCAGCCTTCTTGATGGTCCAGCTCTCACTTCCATACATCACTACTGGGAAAACCATAGCTTTAACTATACGAACCTTTGTTGGCAAGGTGATGTCTCTACTTCTCAAGATGCTGTCTAGGCCTGTCATTGCCCTTCTCCCAAGAAGCAGGCGTCTTTTAATTTCGTGGCTGCTGTCACCATCTGCAGTGATCATTGAGCCCAAGAAAGTAAAATCTCTCACTACCTCCATTTCTTCCCCTTCTATTTGCCAGGAGGTGATGGGACCAGTGGCCATGATCTTCGTTTTTTTGATGTTGAGCTCCAGACCATATTTTGCGCTCTCCTCTTTCACCCTCATTAAAAGGTTCTTTAATTCCTCCTCACTTTCTGTCATCAAGGTTGTGTCATCTGCATATCTGAGGTTGTTGATATTTCTTCCGGCAATCTTAATTCCGGCTAGGGATTCATCCAGCCCAGCCTTTCGCATGATGAATTCTGCATATAAGTTAAATAAGCAGGGAGACAAAATACAGCCTTGTCGTACTCCTTTCCCAATTTTGAACCAATCAGTTGTTCCATATCCAGTTCTAACTATAGCTTCTTGTCCCACATAGAGATTTCTCAGGAGACAGATGAGGTGATCTGGCACTCCCATTTCTTTAAGAACTTGCCATAGTTTGCCGTGGTCGACACAGTCAAAGGCTTTTGCATAGTCAATGAAGCAGAAGTAGATGTCTTTCTGGAACTCTCTAGCTTTCTCCATAATCCAGCGCATGTTTGCAATTTGGTCTCTGGTTCCTCTGCCTCTTCTAAATCCAGCTTGCACTTCTGGGAGTTCTCGGTCCACATATTGCTTGAGCCTTCCTTGTAGAATTTTAAGCATAACCTTGCTAGCGTGTGAAATGAGTGCAATTGTGCGGTAGTTGGAGCATTCTTTGGCACTGCCCTTCTTTGGGATTGGGATGTAGACTGATCTTCTCCAATCTTCTGGCCACTGCTGAGTTTTCCAAACTTGCTGGCATATTGAGTGTAGCACCTTAACAGCATCATCTTTTAAAATTTTAAATAGTTCAGCTGGAATACCATCACTTCCACTGGCCTTGTTATTTGCAGTGCTTTCTAAGGCCCATTTGACTTCACTCTCCAGGATGTCTGGCTCAAGGTCATCAACCACACTATCTGGGGTATACGGGACATCCATTTCTTTCTGGTATAATTCCTCTGTGTATTCTTGCCACCTCTTCTTGATGTCTTCTGCTTCTGTTAGGTCCTTTCCACTTTTGTCCTTTATTATGGAAATCTTTGTACGAAATGTTCCTTTCATATCTCCAATTTTCTTGAACAGATCTCTGGTTCTTCCCATTCTATTGCTTTCCTCTATTTCTTTGCATTGCTCGTTTAAGAAGGTCTTCTTGTCTCTCCTTGCTATTCTTTGGAAATCTGCATTCAATTTCCTGTATCTTTCACCATCTCCCTCGCATTTTGCTTGCCTTCTCTCCCCCGCTATTTGTAAGGCCTCATTGGACAGCCACTTTGCTTTCTTGCATTTCCTTTTCATTGGGATGCTTTTCGTCGCTGCCTCCTGTATAATGTTACGAGCCTCCATCCATAGTTCTTCAGGCACTCTGTCCACCAAATCTAAATCCTTAAACCTGTTCCTCACTTCCACTGTGTATTCATAAGGGATTTGACTTAGATTGTATCTTACCGGCCCAGTGGTTTTTCCTACTTTCTTCAGTTTAAGCTTGAATTTTGCTATAAGAAGCTGATGATCTGAGCCACAGTCAGCTCCAGGTCTTGTTTTTGCTGACTGTATAGAGCTTCTCCATCTTTGGCTGCAGAGAATATAATCAATCTGATTTCGATGCTGCCCATCTGGTGATGTCCATGTGTAGAGTCGTCTCTTGTGTTGTTGGAAAAGCGTGTTTGTGATGACCAGCTTGTTCTCTTGACAGAACTCTATTAGCCTTTGCCCTGCTTCGTTTTGATCTCCAAGGCCAAACTTGCCAGTTGTTCCTTTTATCTCTTGACTCCCTACTTTAGCATTCCAATCCCCTATGATGAGAAGAACATCCTTCTTTGGTGTCACTTCTATAAGGTGTTGTAAGTCTTCATAGAATTGGTCAATTTCAGTTTCTTCGGCACCAGGAGTTGGTGCATAAACTTGGATTACTGTGATGTTAAAAGGTCTGCCTTGGATTCGTATCGAGATCATTCTATCATTTTTGAGATTGCATCCCAGTACAGCCTTCGCCACTCTTTTGTTGACTATGAGGGCCACTCCATTTCTTTTATGGGTTTCTTGCCCACAGTAGTAGATATGATGGTCATCCGAACTGAATTCACCCATTCCCGTCCATTTTAGTTCACTGATGCCCAGGATGTCAATACTTATTCTTGCCATTTCATTTTTGACCACCTCCAACTTACCCAGGTTCATGGTTCTTACATTCCAGGTTCCTATGCAATATTTTTCTTTACAGCATTGGACTTTCCTTTCGCTTCCAGGCATATCTGCAACTGAGCGTCCTTTCGGCTTTGGCCCAGCCGCTTCATCAGCTCTGGATCTACTTGTACTTTCCCTCCGCTCTTCCCCAGTAGCATGTTGGACGCCTTCCGACCTGAGGAGCTCATCTTCCAGCGTCATAACTTTTATATGCCTGTTGTCTTTGTCCATGGAGTTTTCTTGGCAGGGATACTGGAGTGGCTTGCCGGTTCCTCCTCCAGGTGGATCACGTTTGGTCAAAACTCTCCACTATGACCTGTTCATCTTGGGTGCCCTGCTTGGCATAGTTCATAGCTTCTCTGAGTTCTTCAAGCCCCTTCGCCATGGCAAGGCAGTGATCCATGAAGGGGAAGCGAAGTTATAGTCCCACTCTATTCTGCCTTGATCAAACCACACCTGGAATACTGTGTCCAGTTCTGGGCACCACAGTTTAAGAAGGATGTTGACAAGCTGGAACGTGTGCAGAGGAGTGCAACTAAGATGATTAAGGGTCTAGAAGCCAGGCCTTATGAGGAACGGTTGAAGGAGCTGGGTATGCTTAGCCTGAAAAAGAGGAGACTAGGAGGAGATATGAGAGCCATATTCAAATATCTTCAAATGTTACATGGAAAACGGAGCAAGCTTGTTTTCTCCTGCTCTGCACACGGATCAACGGTTCAAATTACAAAAAAGGAGATTCTGACTAAATATCAGGAAGAACTTTCTGACAGTAAGAACTGTCTGACAGTGGCATGCTTACCTTTTCTATGGCAAAACCAAGGTGTATAAGGGATTCCTAAACCACGTTATAAAGTTTAGGACCTCATAATGGACAAGGTACAAAGAGCACCTAGAAAGGAAAATCCCCCCAATTGGATATCCCCTACCAAGGCTGGGGCAGTGAAAAAATTAAATTTGGATAAGAATTGGGGTACTTGATTTTAAAGAGTGCACTACAAGATTTTATAAAGGGAAGAGATTCCAAATTGGGTCACAGATTGGTTTCAATATTTTCAACTAAATGAGGTCTTTAAAAAGAACAAAGAAAAAGGATTTATAGAAGGAGGATCAGAATTTGAAAAAAACTGTATTGGGGAACAAGAAAAATATATATACCATATTGTTAGAATGGGAGAGCAACGATGAAATGGTTAAGGCCACAGTGACACACTGGGGAATAGACACTGAACATAACATTGAAATTTCATGGAGGAAAAGCACGAGTTTTTCGGCCTGCTATTTGATAAAAGAAAACATGCAAAAATGCTCTATAGGTGGTACTTGACACACAGTAAATTGGTTAAAATGTAAAAAAGAGGATCCAATTTGTGTTAGAAATGTTCAGAGCTGGTGGGACCTTTTGTACACACGTGGTGGTTCTCTAAATATGCTGAAGAATATCAGGAGGTGGTCTATGATGAGCCAAAAAAGATCTTCAAATTTACATTCTCCCTCCTCTAAACCTGAAGCCTCCTTATTGGCTATAATTGTTGATGAGAAGACGTGTAATCTCTTCCTTTATGCAGCGGCAGCAGCCAGAATAGTACAGTATATGCTAGAAATGGGAAAGAAAGGGGAATTCCTATAAAAGAACAATGGCTGTATAAACTGATAGAATTTGCAGCCAAAATAAGGAACCAGAACAGCAAACAGACTAGGGTCCAGTGGGAATTCTTTGGAGAGTATTTAAAAAGACATGATATGAAAATCAACAGCTAACTGTAACAAAGGAATGAAAGAGGAAGAATAGGGTGGATAAAGTAACTGATATGCAGGAAAAACAAGGTATAACTTGAATGTCTCAGATGTTGGGTTGGGAAGTCTGTATAGAAACAACGTATGATGGAAAACATGATGTGTAATCAGAAAACTGGAAAAGCATAAAAAATAAGTTTGAGAAAGAACTGTTCAACAGTGGAATGGACTCCCTCGGGAGGTGGTGGACTCTCCTTCCTTGGAGGTTTCTAAGCAGAGGTTGGATGGCCATCTGTCACGGATGCTTTAGCTGAGATTCCTGCATTGCAGGGGGATGGACTAGATGACCCTTGGGGTCCCTTCCAGCTCTATGAGTCTATGATTCTATTTCACCTATGTTTATATTGCACCTCATATCTTCCAAGGAGATCAAGGTGGCACACATGGTTCTTCCTCTTCTCACAACACAACTGTGAAGAAGGCTATGCTGAGAGACAGTGACTGGCACAAGATCACCCAGGGAGCTTCTTGGCTAGGTGGGGATGTGAACCCTGAGTGGTCTAGGTCCTAGTCCAGCACTCTACTAGAGTACACTGATAGGAGTTGTAGTTCAACAGCATCTGAAGGTCATTGGGATGGGGCACACTGCTGATTTACTTCTGTGTAAATGTTCAGAAAGTGTGTTATCTTTCACTGTTCCCCCTTACACACTTATCTTCCACAAGAGTCACTCTTTTGTTTTAGTTTAACATGATGGAAATTATTGTTGTTGTTGTTGTTAATACCCTTTCCCCCTGACAGGTTAAGTCACTTGTACCCAAAAGGGAATATAGAATGGGACTTCCCCATCAAATCTAAATGAACAGAAAGTTACTTTGATTAACCTTCACTTGCTGTTTCACTGAAACCTAGATGAACTGTGGTGAAGCTTAGCTATGGTTAGTAGTAACAAGCTAACTTCAAACCATGGTTTATGAAGCTGGCTACTTTTCACTATTCACAATCAAACTTAACCAGACAGGACTTTTGACTGAATGAGAACAGAAAATGGGAACAGAAGCTTTTGATTTCCTCTTCATGGCCATGTTGAAGGAGGAGCAAGGAGGAGTGGGAGTGTGAGAGCCCTGAGAGAACATGGACTCATTTTCACAATGCTAAACAATGGTTTAGTGTTACGTCCAAATGCAACCAATATGGGGCATTTTCTTCTGTTTTTGGCTTCCAGTGACGTGAGTACTGCAGTTTTGCTTTTCTTTAGTTAACACACTTCGGTTAGCTGGGTTTTCAAAATACTTTCCTCGTGGGAATGTGACATTCCTCGTTTCATATGGAACAATGTAAGTGTTTGCTTTTCTCTTTACAATTAAACAAATGAATTGCAGGCAGCATATGCTGCTGTCATGTTCAAATAACAAACATCTCCTCCCCATCTTTCCACTCCCCCAGTTGTACAAACAACTCTCAGAGTAAATGTTCCTTTGGCATGTTGGGATGTAAATCCTAGCAGGATGAGGTAGATGTGTGAATAGATGTTTCCCTGGGATTTGTCTGCTGAATTGGGATGGTTGCTGTCCCCCACATTCTCTCCCAGCCAAGAGAGAAAAAATTGAGAAAGAGAGAGAATTGGCAAAGCTCCATCTAGGAATGAGTGATGGGGTGGTTTTTTGGTGGCAGTTCCCTTCAGACCCAACAGAATGGATGGAAGTGTTCCAGCTTTATATATTAGCTAGGGAGGGGTGGGGGGCTGAAGCTAAAACAAATGGCTTGCGTCAGGCAGAAGGCAGGGGCTAGTAACTGACATTCAACTCTCAAGTCCCCCCCAGCCTCCACCAGCACTGCCATCACTACCTGAGATCTCACCACAGATGCACTATGTATTGGCCTTCACTTGGACTTACCTTGAATGAATACGAATAGAAATCTATTTTATTTACAATCCCACAACCATCAATAAATAGTTACAGAGTGTTATACATTGTTGTACTTTATATTGTAAACTGCCTCATCTTCAGATGAAGGGCAGTGTGTGTGTGGGGGGGGTGTGAACCAGTAAGTAATAATAGATTATCTAAGGGAAATTGCATTTTTAAAAGACATTCTGTAACTTGCTTAATAATGAAAAAATTAAGAGCACTCTAATAAAATGACTGACAGAGACTTTGAAGATCATCCTGGGAAGCACTGAGTAATGGGATATATTAGAATTTCTCTACCCTCCTGAAAAAAACCCTACATTTAAAAAGAATCTGTGACACTGACTTTGTTGAAATCAAAATAATGACCAATTGCTAAGCTGAAGTTCTCTAGACAAGCAGCTCACAATGTTGTCAAAGAAGTGCAGCTCCGCGGAGGAGCATCTGCTCTGCATGCAGAAGATTGTGGGGTCAGTTCCTGGCAGCTCCAGGCAGGGCTTGGAAAAGACAGCAGCCTGAAACCCTGGAGAGCCACTGCCAGTCGGTGATCCCGAGTTAGATGGACCAATGGTCTGGCTGAGTATAAGGCAGTATCCTCAGCCCCTGACATGGAAAAACTAATCCTAGTCAGAGCTGGCATCAAGATCCATGATGGGGAAGAGTTTTCATTCACAAGTAAAGGTGAATCTCCTCATTTTAATTTTTTAAAAAAACTTTTGCTTCTTGAAACATGTACTGAGACATAGCCATCCTTCAAAATTCACTCTTTGAATTTTGCAATACAGTTCCCCAACCAAATAATCAGTGCAAAGAAGCACATATTTAACTAGGGGAAAGTGTGTGTAAATGCATATATTAGGGGAAATAGCATACCAAAAAATGCATTCTATTAGGATAAGTGGCTTGCAAAAATATTTATGTTAGGCCAGCCTTCATACAAAAAATGTGTCTATTAGGAGAAAGTCAAACTGAAATGCTAATGAATTTTCATGAGGTTGTGTGTGTGTGTGTGTATATACACATGTAAATTGAAGAGTATCAGACTTTTAGAAAACATCTGAAGGCAGCCCTGTTTAGGGAAGATTTTAATATTTGATGAATTGTATTTTAATATTCTGCTGGAAGATGCCCAGAGTGGCTGGAGAAACCCAGCCAGATGGGCGGGGTATAAATAAGTATTATTATTATTATTATTATTATTATTAGGTGTGGACACCCCCAACCGCCCCCAACCACCAGCCCATAGCCTTCAAAGATTACAGGCTGCCCAGAAGGTATGGGATGTTTGGTAACTTGCAGCTGTCCAAGCCATTAAGAGGTCTAATAGACCCAACAGGGTCACACTCTTCAGTCCATGTCCTGGTATCCCTGGTGTGCAATCATGGCCACTTCAGTCCCAAATCCTGGTGGGGATCCAGACTGAGGAAGATCAAGATAGTCATGTCCATTCAGGGTGGGAGAATTGAAGATGATCTTGCACAACTCCTGATCCTTTCAATGGAGCTTGATCAAGACCATGTCCCAGTCGATCACCCTTTGCCTGTTTATGGTTGACCTAAAGAATTGTTCACATTGGGCTGGTAGGTTGAAGAAACCCTCAGCCTCCAGCTTTGTGCTTGAGTAAATATGACCCAATCAATGATATTGATTAGCTGGGTTGGGGAAGGAGGCGGGGAGGGGAGGAAAGTGAGCCAAATTTTAAAGTCCTGGCACCCTTTAAAAATCATAAGAGGAAAAATATGAATATTAACTCACACCAAAAGAGAAAGGAATTCATTTTTTAAAGGGGAAAACATTGTAATGTTTTGCATGGAATGCCTTTGTTGCCCCCCGCCCCAGCCTTGGAGCTGTTATGAATTACATACTGTAATTGGTCACTTGTTCTTATGTATGTGTGTGTGTGTGCTCCATAATTCTGTTTATTCATCTCTCTTTTATTTTCTTATTGTTGATCAAATAATTCTCTGCAATAGCATTTGTTCCCACATTTAAATGCTGCTGCTCTTTATGATGATGATGATTTGGGGAGAGGGGATGTTTTCCATCTATGTAGCGTCTTCCACTGGGAATCACAAACAGGAAAGAATGGGAGGGTGAGGGAGAAATTAGATTCAGTTCACATTCAAAGACAAATCTGCAAAATGCACACTTTCTGAAACAAGACAAGAACCGAAATACAGTCAGCTTTAAAATTTGCAATTCTCTTAATTACGTTATCTGGTTCTCCAGCCATATACTAAAGAAAAGCATGCATAGAAATGCATATATTTCTAAATTAATAATAGGCAAAAGTACATGACTTCATAAAAGTGTATGTATTGGGAACAATTGCATACAGAAATGCTGATGCATTTTCATATTAGCAATAAAATACTGAGGATTTTTTTAACCCCCAACCCCTTCTGCAAACTGATGTGGAAATGTCAAGAACTGAACTGAGATTGTGAGAAACTGAGAGAAAATGAAATCGACAGGTTTGCTAATCCTAATGTAAAGTGCCTGAACCGGAGGTTTCCCCCAGCTCATGTTACATTTTCCACATGTAGGATTCATTCTCCCTCTACCGCTGGACTATTGAGATCTATTTAGGGCTTATTCACACTTACCTTTTGCCCAGCTCTTTCTGGGCACAGGTCCATGCTTGAAAGATCCGAGGGCTTTTTCTTTCTTTCCCATGCATTGCCATTCCATGGATTGCTATTTGTCCAATTCAGCAGCAAAGAATGGGTTTTCACGGGGAAAGCACGGGAGCGAAAAGACAGAACACTCAGACACAGAGCTATGAAGTGCCAACCGTGCCTTGAAAGTGCGGAGGAAAGATAAGTGTGGGCAAGCCCTTAGAGAAGCCTCCTTCAAGACAGTGCCCTCTCGCTGCCTGGGACCACAATTCCCATTGGTCTCAGCCAGCCACTTGCTCCTCTTGGACTCAATGAGGCTTACACCCAGGCAAGGGTGATTGGATTACAGGCCTATTTGGAAAGGCCAGCAAACAGGTACTGGATGACACAGCTAGACTCTGGCCAGTTGGGCAACATGGCAGTCCTGATGATGTATTTATTCATATTTTGATTTGCTTGATACCATCTATGAATCACTTCCCATAACCTTTAACAATTCTGAGGATTCTCCATGACTGTTAAAGTGGTGTAAGTGTGTTCAAACTATATGGTGTGGCTGTGACCTCAGTTGGCTCCAGGGACCCCCTAAAAGGAAATAGTTTTTAAACTTGGAGGCCAGCAGCAAGTCTTGTGTTGCATAGGCACCAGATCCAAAATCTTGGCACCAGCATGGAAATGCCCCTCTTCTCAGTAACCTCCCATTGCACCTTGAGCAGCAAAGGCACCTGACAGAAGGCCTCAGAGGACTGAATGGGCTGAACTACATTTGGGCTTGCATTAATTAGCTGCTTTGATTGATTTTAATCAATCTAATAGATTATTATTGTAAAAATTATGTTTGTGACCGTGGTGCATCAGGTGAGATTCAAATGATTGGAAAGCCCAGGAATTTCCATGCATCAGTAACCTTAACAAGCCTTTCTTCTGCCTGCTTTCACAGACACCAAGAGTAGGCAGGGAAGCTTCACAACTAAACCTGCCTTCTCAAAGTGAGTAACAGAGTAATAGGAGAGCTGCTTACGCGTGTGTAGGGCTGGGGGAGAAATTAAAGTCAGTTTACATTTGAAGGTGAAACTTCTTAACATGTACTTTTTGAAAAATTATGTGATCTGAAACACAACCATCCTTGAAAATTCTCCCTTATCCTATTTTTGCAATGCCACTATCCAGACAAGTAATGCATTGTATTAGGAAACACTGTTTTGCATAAAAATATGTATTAGGGAAAATTGCATACAAATATTAGGATTTTTTAGGAATATTTACTGCAAATATTAGGAGAAATTTGCAGTAAAATGCTGGTGAATTTGCATGAGAATTTATTTTAAAATTGGGAACTGGTGTGAAAGTGTGGGGAATTAAAATGAGAGAGAGAAACTGAGAGAAATTGATATTGACAGAGTCATTCATTCATATGCATGTGTAATAAGTGCCTAAACTGGAGGCTTCTCCTTGCTGAGGTTATATTTTCCTTGTGTGAAAATTATCCTCCTTCCTTGGCTGGACTTAAGTAATGTATTTGGTGCCCTCCTGTGGTTAGTAATATTTATTTCTTCCTTTACCAAAGGTGGGATCTGAGGAGTCAGTTGGCCAGGTAGCCATGCCTTTTTCCAGGATCCTACCATTCTGTTCATACATTTTGGCTAAATTTCAAATATTGAACTAGCCTGACAGTTTCATAAGTGCCCTGCTTCTAGTATACATCTCCTGCTATGGAACCAGCCAAGATGTTGTGAGTTGTGGGTTCTATTTCATGTTGCTCATGGTGATGAAATATATACATGCACTACAGAGAAGTGATCAATAATGTCAGACATTGTGTGATTCAACAAGCAGCTGATGTGTGACATCCTAAGCCCCATATATTAATGTGTCCATAGCACCAGTGTTCAGGAAGTTCACTTTTAAAAGGGACTAGTTCTAGTTCAACATGTCTGAAAATGAACTCATTCCAGTTCATGTTCATCCCTTTACCAAATGAACTAGTTCAGTTCATGTTCAGTTCACTGTTCTCCCAACATGTTCTTTAAGGTTAAAGGCCCCAAAAGTAGAAGTGTAAAAATTGTTTAAAGTTTAACCTCAAAATGAACTTAAGTCACATTTAGTTCACTCAGCAATTATGGGAACTACATTCAGGCATAGTTCAGATTTTTTTTTAATTAATTCAGTGAATGTTGTTAAATCAAACCAGTTTGTTTTGAGCACTGGGTAGCACAGTGGAAGAGTATTTTTGATAAAGGATGACTCGGTGAATATGAACCACATATCCATACATGAGCATGTGTCCTTTTTGGTAGTGTGAAGTCAGTTCATTCAATGATTGGGAGAGCAAATGCACAATTGATAAGGACAGTGACTTCCACTATTGTAGGATAACTGTCCTGCCCATCTTGGCCTCCCCTTCATCTAACATTGTTTGAAAAGCAAATAACTTTAAAAATGCATTTTTCATTGCAAGAAATTCTGGGAGAACAGCTCTAGAATCCTGCTTTACTACCCATGTCATCCTAATATTATTGCTTAATTGTGGAATTGTTCGCTCTTCGTCTTTAAGTGCTGACGTGCAATCAATCAATGGGTTGAAGCGGTTCTGAGTTTCTTCCATGAAGCAACAATCCAGTAGATTACTCCCTTCTTTAAAGTGACATGGTTCAACCCTTGTTTGCTTAGATCTCGGAAAGGGAGTGGGGACTGTCTCCTCGGAATCTCTAAGACGTTTCCCATATCCCATAATTCAGATAACAAGAAGAGGGGGGATAAAATTTCAACGTCAGCTCAGGAGATAAATATTTCCTTCTAGTCTACCAGCACTTGCAGTGGGGGTATATTTCACTGCCTGTTCTTATGAAAGTTGGCGTCTTCACCTTCACCCTCACAAGCCGGCAAACAGGGAGACTACCGGTAAGCAACGCAGACCATTCCTTTGAAGTCCTACTCCGACCAGGAGTAAGACTAATATAGGCTTCTCCTTCAAAGCTTATCGCAGGGCCCACCGCGGGTCGGTCTCAGATGAAAGGGAAACTCCCAAAGGCCTCACCTTAAACAGGGGAGTTTCTCTCCGTGCAGCTTAAAGATTTTTCTCCAACATCTAGGTCACCAGGAACAGGCTGACAGAGGATGGTGAAGGGGTGAAGGTCTTTTCTCTGGCGACTTTCTCTTGCCCAGCGAGTCAGTAAAACAATAAAACAATAAACTAAAACAATAAAACAATAGACTAAACAATAAAACAACCGGTAAGACGTTAAAACTGAGGGTTTAAAACCAAGAAGTGGCTAAAAACTACTTAAAAACTTAACTAAAAGCAGAGGACACTGACTAGGCTGCTTTCTCCGTCGCCATCTTGAAAAGCCTCGTTTCCTTCAAATATTTGGTTTGCTTAGTTTATAGTTGGTGCAGTATTGCAGAACAGGATTGGAATGTAGACTGGTGGTGAAGTGACCCTGTGACCACCCAGTTGGTGACAAAGCATCTAAGAAGGTCAGCAGTGACACAGCAAATAGTCAGCTTGCATTAGAACATGCCGTGGGACTTGTGGGACTGTTTTATGTTGTTGTTGTTTAGCCGTTTAGTCGTGTCCAACTCTTCGTGACCCCCTGGACCAGAGCATGCCAGGCACTCCTGTCTTCCACTGCCTCCCGCAGTTTGGTCAAACTCATGCTGGTGGACTGTTTTATAGCATCCCACAAACAGAACCCACATGCCATTATCTGCGTGGAGAATTCTCTGCAGCTCATATTTCTGTGGAAATGTTTCCATTCTTTAAAATGCATCTCATAAGATTAATTAGTGACACAATGAATTTATACAATGTAGGCAAAACTGAACATCTGGTATGGATGTAACATCAGCTATATTTACTTTTCATCAGGTGGCTGCCTTTACGAAGCAGTGCTGACTGGTGCCCACTGGCGCTGGTAGGACAGAAGGCAGGGAGGCCAAGTGCCACGGACAGGGGTAGCCAGAGTCAAGGCCCACCAGAGTAACTAGTTCTACTTTTGTCCCCATCCTCCTCCATGATGACTGAGGAAGAGGTGGTGTCACCCCCTAGACTCGTTGCAAGTAGGAAGGAAGGCAGGCCGGCCAGCAGGGGGCAGGCTGAGGTGGATGGGGAAGTTCTGCATTCACATGAATGGGTTTACTTTGCTCCACATGTGGGAGGGCACCCATCCAAGGCTCTGCAGACCCCCTCCACTGCTATGAAGTACATATACTTATGTGCACACCGTTGTAGGCTAGGCATGGTTGAATCCTTATATATATTTTTTTAAAAAATAATATTTATTAAGTTTTCAAATTTAACAGTCCAATAAAGGCCACATTAAAGAAATTCCAAATTATAAAATAATCAAACAGTTCAAATATTAACCCAAATCATAAATCTTTCTTTGACTTCCCATGCTCTGAGGTTGGGGGATTGCCATCATCTCACATTTGCGCTGCTTTCTTAATTAGTCCAGGTGATTCCCATAAATCAATCCGATGTTAATCCTTTGTTTGTTTTTGCAGCCTTTGAGTTCGTTCAGCAAGTGAGTTATATCAAAACAGTATGTTTTTGTGAGAGTGTTTATTTTCGTCCCTTTCACTTCTTCATGCCTGTAATTATCCAATACGACATGTCCCAAAATGGAGAAAATCTGGCTTTCTGCCAGTGTTCCAGACATATGTCCAAACCTCTTCGTTTCATCTCATACTGGAACAGATAAGCCTGTACTTTGGCTAGAAGCTGCAATTCCCATCTTCCGCTCTTAACAGTCCATCAGAATTAATTGCAAATTCATAAATCTTTTCCGCACAGTTAATAATTAGATCAAAATTTTATCAATATTGCAGTACAGTACAGTCTTGCTTGCATACATAATCAGTCGGTATTCAGACTTTCCAGGGGGATTTGCCAAGTAAAATAGCAAATACGCAGTATATCAAAAAGAAACAAAGGAGGCTCACCCCTCCCCTTTCCGTTCCGACATACCAGTTCCATAATAAAGATAGTCTCTCTTCTACTCAAATCCTTTAGCTCCTCAGTGGCTGAATCAGTAGAGTAGTTTATCCCTCCTCACTCAGAGCATGCCCATTAATTAAGTCCAAATTATCATCTTAAAAAACAGGAGTTTGTTCGCTCATGGTGGCGACTTTGGAGAGTTGCCAAAGAGACGCACGGTGTTTTCTACCCAGCGCCCCTGCCCCCTCATTCCTACTGGATTGGGGGCAGGTGTTGGGCGATCTTCAGGTGAAGCTGCCCCCCCCCGGCCCTGGGGGGTTGGGAGGATGATTACTCCCATCTCATCCTCAAAATATCCCATGTGAAATGGCTCAGATGTAATCAACAGCCTCCACCATGGCAAGCCAAACTGGAAGTCTTGAATCCTTAAATCTTAGTTTCTTTATGTTTCTCATTTTTCCTGTCTTTCCACATCACTTTGCAATTGTTTTTCATATGCTGTGTTGTTTGATATACTGTCATGCTCCACCAGACTGCAATTTCAGGAATGACCCTAGGATTCCAGCCCTGGGTCTTCTTCAGATGGGAACCTGGCCTTATTTTTTAACTTTGAACTTTTCTCATGGCATTGGACTCAAACCTGTATTGGACTGTCTGACTCTTCTCTAGCATTGCCTTTGGAACTGTTGTCAATAGCACTTCCTGCTTAGACTACGCTGCTCACTGTGTGTGCTATCAGGACTTGCCTCAGAATATGCTGGGGTTCAGGCAGATCCTCATTTGTTGGAGAGACACACTGATATACAACCTCCCCTGTGCAACACGACTCTCCTCACAGATGACTCTCAGTAATCACCATCATCATCATCATCATCATCATTTATTTATTCCCTGTTCATCTGGCTGGGTTTCCAGCAGCTGGTCTCCAGGGGGCTACTGCCTCCAACAGTGAGGGAGAACATAGCCATGGTGGCTTCTATCCATTGCAAGCTCATAAACCTGAAGGTACAGGCAATAGCCCATTTGCGTGGGCATTACAGCCTCCCCACCCCACTTCTGTGTTCAAGGAGATGGGCATGTATCAGATGCACCTGGAAAGATTGCTGCCTGTAACAACTATTAACACACAGTTTAGAGCTGTGACACGCCGCCTGCAGGGGTGTTGCACGTGTTCTGGGGGCAGGGCACGCTGCCTGCAGGTGCATGGTGCCCAGTGCGGGCAGGGGGGCAGCCGCGATGGCAGTGCGCTCCCCCTGCACTCTTCTTCCTCCCCCAGTGAATGGAACCTGGAAGCCGCAGCTATATGACCCCAGTAAGGGGGAGTGTCAAGGGGGAGGGGCATGACACACTTGCAGGGGGGCACCTTCTCATTTTGCCTCAGGGGACAAAACAGGATGGGCCACCCCTGCATTGTCCTCTGTTTCAGCCAACCTTGGGAATTTTGTGATCTTATGCTAGTTAAAAATAAATGGTGGCAGTTTCATTGTCCAATGCTGCTGCAGCTAATATACTGAGGTTCAAACAGCTTATACAACAGTCTGGGGTTTAACGGTTGCTACTGAGAACATCTCTCTCTCTCTCTCTCTCTCTCTCTCTCTCTCTCTCTCTCTGTCTCTCTCTCTGAGTGAGAAAGTAGCTGGGTGACTGGTAATGTAGAGTTCTCAAATGACAGGAAGAGAAATGGTTAAGCAGGATCTCCACCTGCCCTTCCTGTTCTCAGCTGAACCTCTAACGCCGCTTATGGTTTCAGCCTAAATAGCAAAAGGCCATTTCTTTTTTCCCCCTTTCCCTTTTCCTATTTTTTAAAAGCAATATTATGTGCACTTTGGCCAATGACCACTGGGTGGCAAAACTCTACCGCAGGGCATATTGAATAGGGACATCTTCCCTCAGCTGGTTGATCCCATTGTCATCTCAGTATCCTGGAGGCCTTGGAGTGAAGCGCCTCTTGAGGCCTAGTGCCACCTATTGAGAACTGGAACCCATTAAGTCAGAGCAGTGTTCAAGCATTACCTTTCTTGATTATTAGGTGGCAAAGTTTATGGATTCTCGAGCTGAGATTGGTAAAACGACATAGGAAGGTGCCTTATACTGAATCATAGCTCCATCCAGCTGAGTTCTGTCTATGCCAAGGGAGGGGAATCTCAGGGCCAGGGGCCAAATTCACCTTCCCTGAGTTTTGCCTGGAATGTGTCCTTGAGCTCCGATAATGCCTCATATTCGTCTGGATGGAACAGAGAAAAGGCTGAAGAAATACAACCTGTGCCATTAATAATGATTGTGCAACCTCTACAGCACATAGGCAACAATTATTCACACAAATTATTCAGACAAATGGGTCCTTCCTTACAGGAAAGCATTCTGGACAAGGCATCTGGAAATGCCTGTGCAATAGTTTGCTATGGTGGCTGGAAATTCTCTACCTGGCTCTCAACTAGCCTCATGAAAGGGCTGGCCTGCCTTAGCTGCCTTTTCTCACAAATCCTGCAGACGTGCTCTGGATCGGCACTGAGTCCAAACAAAGCCTTCACTTTTTAGCTTATGATCTCACCTATTGAGATCCTCTGTGCTTCCTTCTTTTTCAAGGAATTCCAGACTCTGATAGCCTCAGGTCTGGACATGCCACTGTTATATAATTGCTCCTGTGAAAAGACACCCATCCTACGCCCCCCAAACTGGTAGAGCTGGATATATATAAAACAAGGCAGCCCAAATAATCAGCATGTTGGGGCATGTTCCATGGATTGCTTGATTGCAATTATATCCCACCTTTTTCCCAAGGAGCTCAAGGTGGCATACATAGTTTGAGGCAAGGCAAACACATTTGGGGCTTTTTAGTTAAGAAACAGAAAGTTGACTCAGGCTGCAAACCAAAACCCACTTACCTCTCGGGGTTCACATTAAATTCAGTTCAAATTCAAATTCACATTTCCTGAAACAATATTAGTGTTATAGTTAGCATCCTGCTTTCCCTCCAGAACCCAGACTCAAGGTAGCTCACAAAAATAAAGACAAACACGGATAAAAAAACACAGATTGTTAAAAACATATAAAAGACAATACAGTGGTACCTCGGGTTACAGACGCTTCAGGTTACTGTCTCCGCTAACCCAAAAATATTACCTTGGGTTAAGAACTTTGCTTCAGGATGAGAACAGAAATCACACAGCAGCAGTGGGAGGCCCCATTGGCCAAAGTGGTGCTTCAAGTTAAGAACAGTTTCAGGTTAACAACGGACCTCCAGAACAAATTAAGTTCTTAACCTGAGGTACCACTGTAGCTGAAAAGTAATTAAACTCCAATAGAATTAGTAATGATATACAGTGGTGCCTCGCAAGACGAAATTAATCCGTTCCGCGAGTCTCTTCGTCTTGTGGTTTTTTTCGTCTTGCGAAGCACGGCTATTAGCGGCTTAGCGGCTATTAACGGCTTAGCGGCTTTAAGAAAAAGGAAAAAAACTCGCAAGACGTTTCGTCTTGCAAAGCAAGCCCATAGGGAAATTCGTCTAGCGAAGTGACGCAAAAACACAAAATGCATGGTAAAAACAAGAACAAAAAGACAAACTAATAAACCTCCCCTCCCCTCACCCCTTCCCTCCCCCAAACACATTTAAAGGGGTATAAGATGTTAATCAGCCAAAGGCCTGGTTGAAGAGGAATGTTTTTGCATAATGAAGGCACCAGGTGAACCTCCCAGGGGAGAGCATTTCACAAAGAGGGAGCCAGTGATGCAAGCACCCATTCTTGTGTTGCCGTCCTCTGGACCTCTCCTGGGGCAGGCACGCAAAGAAGGGCCTCAGAGGATGATTTATGTGGGGCGAGGCAGTCCTTGAGGTATTGCGGTCCTGAGCCATTTGGGGCTTTATTGTTGAAAACCAGTACTCTGAATTGGCCCTGGAAACTAATTGGTAAGTGCAGTTGGACCAAGATCACTGTAATATGATTAAACCTAAAACTTGGCCACCAAATTCTGTACCATCTGAAGTTTCTGATGTCAGTTTGCATTTTTTGCATTTTGGGGGGGGGGGTACAGAAAGCATTGGTTTAAAGTGTAGAGATCTTTTCTATTCTAATTAATTCAACAGGGTTCTGGAATATTCTCTGTGTGACACAAGCTGGTAGCAAGCTTCTATTCTGCCTAGAAACAAGCAGAAGGTTCCTGATGTTTGGTTTATTCCTTCAGAGAAGCTAAGCTGCTGGTTTAAACTGGTTTTCTTATCTCTTTCTGTCAAGGTCATGCTGACTATAATAACAGGTCAAAAGGAGCCTGAGTTTCACTTTCTGTCTGTTTCCTTCTGGTGTTGTGTTCTGTACATACAGTGAAACCTCAGGTTACATACCATCCTCCTTACGAATGCTTCAGGTAAAGAGCTCCCCTAACCCAGAAGTAGATGCCCCTAGTTGCGAACTTTGCCCCGGGATGCGGCGCGGCAGCAGCGGGAGGCCCCATTAGCAAAAGCTAATGTTAAGAACGGTTTCGGGTTAAGAACAGACCTCCGGTAAAGAAAGTTATTCCTTCTAACTCAGCATGATTTATTTATTAAATTGTAACAGTCCCTTACCTGGCTCAAAAGGGCAGTGCTACTGCAGTGTGCCAGTATGACGCAGTTAATTTACTAGTGTCAGATGGGGACCAGGGAGACAAGGCATAGCTTCTCTTTTACTTTCCTGGCAAAGGAGCAAAGGTCAGGTTGGCAGGGCTTGTGCATTTGAGCCATCTAGAAGCTTAGTTTCACCAATGCCTCTGAATTCGCTTCAGGGTTTAAAATCTTGCAGGGGAACTTTTAATCTTGGAGCTTGGGTTTGTTGAGAGGGTTGCTGTTGTACTTTGATCAAGTATGACAAGTAGCGCTTTCTTTAATGGCTGACGACACAGATAAGGAAACCACAGTGATGATGAAAGTGAAGAGAACAAAGGATATGCCAGGAAGAGAGGCGGTGGGGGCGGTGGGGGGAATCTACCTTCAAATGGGGTGTCTTAAGTGGAAGATTTGGTGTATCATTGAAAAAGATAAAGATGTCGTTTTCACACATTTATTTATTGTTCTAAAGCAACTCTTCTATTGCCATTTCCTCTATCCCTCCGTTTAAAGAATACTTTCTCATACTGGGTTCTCAGCTTAGCTATCTATACATTTCTGCATGCAATTCAGAATTCTTGCCTTTGACCTTCAATGTGGTTTTCCATCTGTGTTCTTGCAAGTTCCTCAGAAGCTTGTGAGAGGTTTGCCAGTGAGATGATGAACAGCAATGGTGGACAAAGTTCCTTAAAAGGACAGCTTGCCCAACACCAATGATCTTCTACAATGTGCCACTGCAGGACTAAAGAACCTGGAGTTCCCATGATGCTCTTGGGCTTCAACTCCCATGAGCCACAGCCGGCGCCAGGGATGGTGAGAGCTGTAGTCAAGCAGCCTTTGGAGAGCCATAGGCTCCCCAGCCCTGCTATAAATGGATTTGGACTGGAACAATGCAAGGGTCAGTGGAACCTATCATGTTCATTCGTATTTACGGGACCGCCTCTCCTGGTCTGCCCCGCAGAGGACCTTAAGGTCCATGAATAATAATAGTTTAGAGGTTAGAGCCCCAAGGAAGTCACATTATCCTCCACCAGGGCCAGGGCCTTCTCAGTAATGGCTCCGACCTGGTGGAATGCTCTGTCCCACGAGACCAGGGCCCTGCAGGATTTAACTTCCTTCCGCAGGGCCTGTAAGACAGAGCTATTCCGCATGGCTTTCCATTTGAACTTAGCCTGATCTTTTATTCCCCTTCCTTCCCTCCCCCCATTTTATGAAGATTACCCGCTCTGGGTTCCCACAACTAATTCTCCCCTGGTCTCCTCACTGGCCCAAGTAGGACTAATTTAGCCAGCTAGCCCTGGTGATCATCTAATGTTTATTGGATGGATTTCCCCCCTAAATTGATTTTTTTAATTCTGAAATTATTGTTATTCACGTTTTATACTGTATTTTATACTGTTTTTTAAAACACTAAGTGTTTTAAATTTGTTGTTAGCTGCCCTGAGCCCAGTTTTCTAAACCGGGAAGGGCGGGGTATAAACACAATTTTGTTATTTATTATAATTATTCTGCTATGGTGGGGCTTCAGAGCTAGGAGTGGTTATGTGGCTCTGCCCTGTGCATCCATAGAGAGACTTTTGTAAGGCACTGACCGATGGCTGTTTTTTAAAAAGTCAGACAAATCTATTATACAGGAGTTTCTCTTGTGTTCAATGCCTTCACATTTTAAAAAGCCTTTCAGAATCATACTTTACAATTGTGTCATTCAGTTTTGGAAAGCAATTTGCCACCAGGCTGATCATATTTGTAATGTGTTTATTTAACCTAGCCTCTTGGTTGCTTGTTTCTGGAATGAACCTGCTTAAGAACATTCCGTGTTCACAAGCATTTTATTGATTACAGGGCATTCAAGATGGTTTTGACATATGCAGCCAGGAGCTTCACTGATGAAGCTCATTGGGTGATCTTGGGCCACTTATATGTCTCAGCCCAAGCTGCTTCATTGGGTTGTTCTGAGGATAAAACATGTGGACAGAAGAACTAGACGCACCACCCCGACCTCCTTAGAGGAAGGACATACATCTCACGGCTTCCCAACCACGGAAAAGCAGCAATAAATACCTGGTGTGGATTTTATTTAACGGAGCCTGAATCTAGAATTCCAGAACTCACTCACAAGGTGCTCCAGTCACAGAAAGGAGAGGAAGCAATTTTTGCCCCCCCCCCCTGCACCTCACAAAATATGCTTTAGAGCAGGAGTCAAATTTGGCCCTCCAGTCATCAAACCTCTCCCTAGGCCACCCCCTTCAGTGCCCCTAATCTGTACCCTCCTCAAACGTGACTGGAATGTCTGCTTGGACTGTGGTAATTCATCTCAGATGTTGGGGTGGAGGATGAAGGGAGGGTTGTGCACGTAGTAGGATATAGCCTATTATACAAAGATAGTGGTCACATGCACTCCATCCACTATTGCCTTGGGCCCCATCCACCACTGGCATGTGGCCCCCATAATAATAATAATTATTACCGGTATTTTATTTATTAAATTTGTATACCACCTGTTATGTACTGAAGTTCTCACCCTGGGCCAGCAGGGGGATACTGTAGATAGTTATGCAAATAAGGGATTGAAAGTGACGTTCAGTGATTGGATAGTTTTAGTAAATTGTTACGTTGTACTAGAACTCTATATAAGCAGGCGGACTGAACCCTTCAGCTCAGTTCTGTCCTGGCCTGTGAATAAACAAGAGCTGTTTGAAGAATCGCTGTGTCATCTGATATGTTCACCCACAACTTAACACCACCTTTCATCTGTAGATCTCAGGGTGTTTGAGAAGGTTGTCCATGAGGGAATGTGACCCTTTGGATCCCCCATCCCTGCTCTAGTCAGTTTCAGACACTCTGGAGCAGTGTGGGAGGTAGTGATGGGGGCTGCAGAAACCTCTACTCCTCTTGTAAAAGCCTCCATTGGATATTAGTCCCTTCTGTGAATGGAAGGATCCCTTCTGATTGTGGAAGGGTAAGTCTGAATCCAACCATCTGCCCAGCAACAGGCCTCACTTAACAGGTAAAGGTAAAGGATCCCTGACAGTTAAGTCCAGTCGCAAATGACTCTGGGGTTGTGGCGCTCATCTCGCTTTACTGGCCAAGCGAACCGATGTTTGTCCGCAGACAGTTTTTTCCAGGTCATATAGCCAGCATGACTAAGCTGCTTCTGGTGAAACCAGAGCAGCACACATAAATGCCATTTACCTTCGCACCGGAGCGGTACCTATTTATCTACTTGCACTTTGACGTGCTTTTGAACTGCTAGGTTGGCAGGAGCAGGGAACCGAGCAACTGGAGCTCACCCTGTTGCGGGGATTCAAACCGCCGACCTTCCAATCAGCAAGCCCTAGGCTCTGTGGTTTAGACCACAGCACCACCCGCGTCCCATCAGTTAACAGGTAGTTGACAATAAAGGGCAAAACACATTAAAACAATATGCTTTTTTTTTTAAAAAAAAAAAGGGTTATGGTAACTGATGAAGTTCTCAGATCAGGGGGCCAGGAACCAGTAACCCTCCAGATGTTCTCCTTATGCAGGCCTCAAAAAGTGAGCCTGGGGAAGTTGAGCTGGCGACTCCTCCTTCCAGCCACCGTCCACGGCTATTTCAGAACATCTTGTTCTTGGTGTTATTGTTTTGTACTTTAAAGAATGTGTGTATTCCTTCCAAGACCAGAGAAATGCAATGAATGTTCTATGTACAGTAGCAGAAGTATAGCAAAGCTGGTGATAATTGCCACTGGTTGCGTGCCGATCATGCACCCAGGTGAACTTTGGGAACATCCTTTTGTTTATATATAACCTTTTCCCATAGGTGCCAGGCCAAATATGACTCATAAATGACAGGCTTTAAGGATCCACACACAGGCGCTATTATTTTTTTAAAAGAAAATACTTGTTTCATTACTTACATCTAAGCATTGCTTAATGATGGTTGATGAGAGAGGAAGAGACACTCCAGGCTATGTGCCCTGGCGTCTCTTTGTATTCAGTTCCCCCCAAACATTTTCTAGAAGTGCAGAGAGGTATGTTGAGTGGAGAGATTTTTACTTCCAGTTCATTGGCATTTCCTTAAAGCTGAAAAAAAAATATGCTAGTCAATATGTCCATATGAGAAAAATATCCATTGTCACTGGCTGATTGGACAAGGCCTCCAAACATTCTTCACACTATTTATGGGTGGAGAAATAATAATAATAATAATAATAATAATAATAATAATAATAATAATAATTTTTATTTATACCCCATCCTCCCCAGCCAAGGCCGGGCTCAGGGTGGCTAACAACCAGTAATAAAAATGAGTTGAATGAATACAACTTAAAAACTAGATTAAAATACAACATTAAAACATTAAACAATTAATAAAAAATAATTTTTAAATATTAAAATTAATTTTTTGGGGGAGTCTTTCATTGATTAGTCTCCAAGGGAGGCTTGGATTTCTTCAATAGCTAAGGAGTAGGAATGTAAGAAGACAGAGATTTTCATTCCAAATTGTAATTATTACAATCAGCATTGTTTAATCTTAAATGCTGATTCATTATTTTTAATCACAAATTGCTGCAGAAATGTGAACTGAATTTAAGACTGGAAAAATGAGAAACTGAAAGAACAGAAAGAAAATAAATGGACAGTTTTGTGATGTGTACCAAACAGATCCTTAAGTTCATAGGACTTTTTTCTTTTTCTTTTTCTTTCCCACTTCTCAGGCCAAAACACAAGTTTACTACCACCATCCCACCCACCCACAGCAGCTTCCTCTTCTTCTCCCTGCCTTCCTTTGTAAAGAAACAGGAAGGCATTTTTCTAAGTAATCAAAGGCTTTTTTTCTTTTGCAGGCCAGTCAGATTCAGTTCCTGAGTCTGAATAATCTTTCCTCTGAGCAAGTGGGTGACCTCAGCAGACAATCATCAGAAAAGTAGTCTTTGAGATTAATTAATTAAGCAAAAGCAGTCACTTGAAATGTATTGTGATAAGAGTACTTTTTAAAAGTGCCTGCTGTGCTCTCATTCATTTCCTCCTTGTCTTGGTGTTCAATTGGACTTTGAGAATCTAGTAATGCATGAAAAACTAACATCCTGGTACTGCCTGATCTTGCCTCGTGTCCATTGTGCGTGTGTGCGTGTGTGCTTATATGTTTTTGTGTGTGCATTTAATTATATTTCTATTTGACAAGATTTATGGGTCAGATAAAAATATATAAATATTCATTAAAAATACTGATAAAATGTTGAAAACAAAGTCCCATAAACTTGATCAAAATTTATATTAGGAGCTCTACCATTTCTCACATTACTTGCTTTTTTGGACCAAATAAATTGTGTATTAGTTTTCCAATATTTCCCGAATAATAGACCAATTATAGCAATACCAATTAATACACTTTAGTTAAAGTGGCTCCCCGTGTGGTGGCTTTGATGCATTCCCAATCTTACATTTCTGTGTTCCATAGTCTTATTAATTTCAGTTACATTCCAGTTAAAATAGTAATCTCTTATACAGTAGTTGCATTCTTAATTATTTCTATTTGTGTTATTATATTATATAAATTTATAAAACTTCAAGCGGGGAGCTCTATTATCATTGTTTGGTCCTATGTGTGAAAGCTGTTATGTCCTGTCAGGCATGGAGAATCCTCCTCTCCCTTCCATAACTTCACAGATAAGAATTAACAAGCAGCTGATATATTTATTGTTAAGTTGTGGGCGAACATATCAGATGACACAGCGATTCTTCAAACAGCTCTTGTTTATTCACAGGCCAGGACAGAACTGAACTGAAGGGTTCAGTCAGCCTGCTTATATAGAGCTTCAGTACAACATTACTGTAACAACTTTGTAAAACTATCCAATCACTGAACGTCACTTTCGATCCCTTATTTGCATAACTATCTACAGTAACCCCTGCTGGCCCAGGGTGAGAACTTCAGTACATAACATTTATAGTCCTTTTATTACAGCATCATGTTGCAAGCAGAAATACACAGCTCTCCGCAAAGCGGGCAGTTGGCTGCTCTAAATCCTCCTTCCTCCTTCTGCAGCATTTTAGTTTCCAACGGGAAGTTCCTCCCTCCCCCAACTCCTTTGCTCTCTGATACGTTCGGACCGCCACGTCCATGGTGAAGGGGGTCCCCCTACTTTCAAGTGACGTCTCAACTAGCTGCCCCCTTCCTTCTGGTTCCCTTGTCATGATCTTGTAGCTGGGTAACTCCTCTCTAAGCTGCTCAGCTTCTGTCTCTCTCTCTCTGCTTCTGAACACGCTGTGGACAAGGGGGGGCACTCTTCCCCCTCCAGCTCTCCATTAGAGAGAAGCTGGTCTGCCATAGAATGCATTGTCCTCTTCTTCAGACCATTCCCTGACATGTCCACAGCATGTTTTGAAGCAGAGAGAGAGATACAAAGGTTGGAAGCTCCCTGTCAGGGATGCTATACTGAAATGCAGGTGTTGCATTGAACAGTGGGATCGGCCAAATGACCCCCAAGATCCCACAGCAATCTCAAAGGCAGATTCTGTTATGCCCCCTGTCTTTTTTTCTTTTTCAAAAAATATTTTTATTAAGCAATTCCAACATAACAAATTATCAAACCATATAATCACATACATTATTCCCCCTTTCTCCCCCACTCCTCTTCCATCCCTCCCTCCCTCCCCCCCCAACCAGGGACTTCCCTCAGCTCCTCTCTCTGATTTCTCTGCACATATTATTCTCTGCATGTTATAAAATTACACATATCCTTGTGTTGTCTATCATGTTATCAACCAATAAATTTGTGTATGTTTATTCAAAACCTGCCAAGTCCAGTTCATGTTGCTGTCTGTCTTTTTTCTTTTTTCTTTTTTTAAAGTTGTTAATCAGCCCATCTGGTGTGTAGATGCTCGTTTTGTTGTTCTGCCTGAGGTCTCAAGTGAGTAGCCAGATGATTCAAGGTTCCTTGCAACAGCCTTCTGATAATTTTAGAGTGAATAAGCATCTCCAAATAGACTCTACTTGTGAAGCCTCTTTTTAAAAGATCTCTGCCTACTCATTCTCTTTGTTTTCCAAAGCTTATGAAGTGAAGCACAAAATGTAAAATGACATCACTGGTGGATGAAATGGATTGCAAACAAAAACTGTCTGCAACTGTAACCACCTGAGCCCAATAAATTGGGGAAGTAGTGACACAAATGGTACCAGACAACATCACAAAGGAATGATATTTCAACAGCAATGAGAAAGCAATGAGCATCACTGATGCTGATGTTATTATCATTGGGTTGTCTCCAATTAAGTCTTACTCAGAACAGATCCATTTAATAATAATAATAATAATAATAATAATAATAATAATAATAATAATAATTTATTTATTTATGCATGCCCCACCCATCTGGCTGGGTTTCCCCAGCCACTCCGGACCTAAGATAGCCACATTCATTAATTTTAATGGATACAATCTTCCACCTCAATTTTTCAAAATGTTCTACAGAAAAAAGAGAAAACCAGTCCATACCCACAAATCAACAATCATGTAGACGTGGCATGAGAAGAAAACAGAATGTGGAGGGAAGAGGAAAGCAAGCTTTGGAGGCTTTGATCTCCTACCCCTCCAAATTTCTCTCCAGGTATCAGGTTGTGTGTCCTTTGAATTTGCCATTCTTCCACTTTAAATACAGTGGTACCTCAGGTTACAGAAGCTTCAGGTAACAGACTCTGCTAACCCAGAAATAGTACCTCGGGTTAAAAACTTTGTTTCAGGATGAGAACAGAAATCGTGCTCCGGTGGTGCAGCGGAAGCGGGAGGCCCCATTAGTTAAAGTGGTGCTTCAGGTTAAGAACAGTTTCAGGTTAAGAACAGACCTCTGGAACAAATTAAGTTCTTAACCTGAGATACCACTGTACTAGATCTCACAGGAATGGAAATCAAGAGAGACAAAATATCAGGAAACAAAATAAGATGTGAGATCTCAACATAGTACTGAAAAAATGAATATCATCAAGTAACAATAATAATGGTAAGAATAAAGGGGGGATGTTGTAAATCAATGAAGCGAGAAAGGGACAGATGATTATGGGGCCCACCTGATCCCAGGGGATGGCACTTATAGACACACCTGGTGGCCACACAAGGGAATCATCTGTAGGGATGTGATGGGGTGACGGTGGAGAGAGGACATCTTAAGTTCCCACTTCCCCAAAGAATAAGCAAACTGAAAATCAGCTTTCCTTTTAAATTTGCACTTCTCTGAATTGTGCGATGCAGTTCCACAACCAAGGAAAGTCTACCAAGAATGCATATATAGTGATACCTTGGTTGTCAAACGTAATCCATTCCGGAAGACCATTCGACCTCTGAAACGTTTGACAACCGAGGCGCAAAGGGCAGTCAACAAAGTCAATGGAGAAAAAAGAAGAAAATGCAGCAAAAGCCATTCGACTTCCAAGGAGCGTTCAAAAACGGAAGCAATTACTTCCAGGTTTTCGGCATTCAGGTTCGATTTCCAAGATGCTTGAAAACTGTGGTACCACTGTACTAGGAGAAGGTTTACATAAAAATGCATATATTAATATACATATGTGTATGTGTGTATGTAAATTTGTACAAATGCATTATGTTAGGGGAAGTTGCTTGCAAATATGTATGTTTGGAGAAATGCACACTAAAATGCTCCCAAATTTTTATGAGGATTTTTTAAAAGCAGTTTGCAAACTGATGGGGACATATGGCAAACTGAATTCAAGAAATTGAAATTGGCAGATTTATCCATCCTTAATTGTCAGCTTATTTCTTCCCAAAGTCTCCTGATGAAGTGTTTCTGCAAAGCAGAACAATATTTATTATTATTATTTATTAAATTTATATACCACCCGTCATCAAGAGATCTCAGGGAGGTCCACACATTGGAAATCCCCCCTCTCAATTCTCCTTGAGTGCCAAGAGGAGCTCTGAGCGATTGCAGCCAGCAATCAATCAATCAATCAATCAATCAATCAATCAATAATTTAAAACCATCTCTCTGATCCTTCCTCAATGTTATTGATATACCATCACTCTGAAGCAATGCCAAGTAGGGGGCACTGGGAAATTCAAAGGGCAGCTTGCTCACTCAGCAGTGCAGGACTCCTCTCAGTCACCACCCACATTGCAGCTGCCCCCTTGCCACCTTCATTTCCCAGTATGTGCTCCAGAGAAAGGGACATTTGGAGGGGATCTGGGACACTTTGCTGACAGCAAGTCTAAAACTGATCTAGGAAATGCTCATCTCTACCTACTTCCTCCTCCTTGACATGCAAGCTGTGCATGTGGTAAAGAACCATTTACTGTGGGGAAAGTATCCAAACATTCAATCTCCTTCCTCTAGCAGTCTGCATTTGTAGAGCATTTCAGCTATAGCACATTATGTAGGGATTCTGCATGTCTGTCTTAGCTTTCATCTCCATAAATAATAGTGGCAACTCCAGGTTTTAGAGAGACCTTGGGAAAGATACTCACTGGGCCCTTGTCCTTTGGGAAAGGACCATAGTCCAACTGTAGAGAATCTTCCGTGCATGCAGAAGTGTCTCCAGATAGAGCTAGGAAGACCCTGAAGGGCCACTGCCAGTCAGAGTAGACAATACTGAGCCAGATGAAGAAATTGTCTGACTCAGCATGAGGCAACTTCTTATGTTACTGTTTCCTGAGTGGACCCACCACCCCTTCAATTTTGCTCTCACTCTCCATGCACTTGATTTCTCCCCCTGGAATCAATCTGTAGAATCACCCAAAGAGGAAGGGCATGGTAAGCAAAAGATGTTCTTCCCACCATGCTTAGGTGAATGACTCGAAGAGGAGGAGCAGAACCAGAAGGCTCCTGGTTTGGTTTGGTTTTGATTGACAAGACATAAGGGGTCAGGTGGTCCCTCACATATGCTGGACCCAAGTTTTTAAGGGCCTTAAAACCTTAAAACTGGCCTGGGAGCTTATTCCAGTGGGTCTCCTGCAGTGGAGTGGGCCTTGCCAGGTGCCCAGTGATGTCTGTAGCCCCTTTTCTCTCTCCCTCTTTTCCCACATTTAATATAATTTCCTGGTATGCACCATGTGAAAGTCTGTCACACTGAACGGTTCTTCATTACAGATATTTGACACAGATGGAATTTGCCATGGTAGATTATCTCTATCCATTCTTCTAGGATTAGAGCTGCCCCAGTAGTGGAACTCTTGGCTCTTCAAGAGGTGGTGATTAGATTATAAAAAGAGGTTGTGACAATAATAAGTAAAGGTTTCATGTGATTACATAAGGTCACAGTGCAGCAGGAAACACCATGGCCTGGCCTGTTCCCCCCCACCCCCAACAGGCAAGGTTGTGAAAGCTCCATCAGGCAAGGGTGCCTTGTAATTATGTGATGGATGAGGGAACTTCAGTTTATTTTGCTCCAAAATGTGGTTTCAATCACCCAGAGAAGGCCAAACCAGATATGCACCCCAAAGTTGATCTTTGAGGAAGAGCTGTAGAGGAAACGTCCATTGGCCTGTCCCTCATTGCCATGGTCCTTATCCAAATTGCTGAGCATGTGTGCAGCTGCTATTTAACCACCTTTAAAAGTAAAAGACCCAATATATGAATCTTCCATTTCAGATACATATACTGGTCTGCCCTTATGATATGTTTGGTTGCAGCTTTAGGGAACATTGGGCAGAAGGATTCCGTTTCCCTTCCCCAGTGCCTTGGTCTCAACTGACTTGGGTGTTACTACAACTGCTGGCAGGAACTAGTGGGAATTCCAGTCCAAAACAGCTGAATGACAGCAGGATAGGGATGACTGACTGAGACAGTGAATGCTGATTTGGTGAGTAAACACTGGGGAGCCCTGTTACCCAGAGCTTAACTGCAGAACTGCTGGGTGCATGTGAGAAAGTGATGGGAAACCTGTGGCCATTGAGTTGTTCTTGCACTCCAAATCCCATCATCAGCATTTAGCATTGGTCAGAGATGATGGGACATAAAAGCCAACTCCAGTGGGCTATGGGTGCTTGGGCACTCACAATAACATAGTTTCAACATCTGAAGGGTCACAGGCAGGGATGGATGAACCTTTCAATTTCAGTTTATCTTAGCTTCTCATTTTACTTTAGTTCAATTCACTACATTTTCACATCAGTTTCCAATTAAAAAACCAATAATCAATGTCCCCATGAAAATTTATCAGCATTTGTTCTATTATGCCTAAAATGCATATGTTTGCAAGCAGTTTTATCTAATGCAGTGCATTTTGTACATTATTTCCCTTCACATTTTTAACATGTTCTTTGGCCAGAGAACTGTGTAATATCCAGTGCTGGCCCACCCATGAGGCAAGGTGAGGTGAGTGCCTCAGGTGGCAGGACCCACAGAGGCTGCAGATCTGGTGTCTAAGTAATGCATTGCCTACTGCTGCTTCTGCTGCTGCTGTGGTAGCAGTGTCATCTGCAGCATGCTTCTTGGAGGCCGGATCTGTCATCCTCTTGGCAGCCCCTTCCATTGCCACCAGTACAGACACCTCTTGGTGAATAGAGACTGCTGGTCTCCTCTCACCCTTGTTCCTGATGTAGATCTTCACTCACCCTTTATTCCTCGGTGGAGAGGCACTATTTTGTGGTTCACCTAAGCTGCCCAAATGTCTTGTGTTGGCCCTGGTAATGAAATATCATGTACGAAATGAAAACGGAAGAAGAGTCCTGTCCAATCCTCTTTTAAAGCTATCCAAGTAGGTGCTCATCACCACATCTTAGGGAAGGCAGGCAGGCAGGCGGGCAGGACAAGGAATAAGGCAAAAGACAGCACCATTTAAACATCATTTAAATACTCTTTGAAATAAAAAAGTTCATCTGCAGATGGAAAGCCCGTAGGAAGAGAAGCAAACAAAGCACTCTGGACAGAGAGTTCCACCCAGCTTGGACTCCATCACATTACATGCTGTTCATGCCAACTCAGTTGCAATGCAGGAACACTTGTATTGCTGTATTATTTCCTCTTAGTTGCAGGAAAGAAGCTTATGTGTTCCTGAGGCTTATTCTTGGCAAATCAATTCAACTCTTGCTCAAAGCTGGGTGTGTAACTAAACTACCCACTAAGCTCAGAGAATGAATGTCCTTCCATCCTAAAGGGGGTGACAGGGTCTCCCAATTAGGGATTACTCTGAAGCAGGGGTCAGTCCTGGGACACGTGAAGAAATATAGATTGGGAGTGCCTGTGGCTTTGTGAAGAGGACATTTCCTTCAAAGCATGAACAAGAATGAACAAGAATGCCAAATATTAAAGATTAAGGAACAGGATGCAACTGGCCCCAGTTTCAGCATGGGCTTTTAGAAGTTAATCACTAGTCCTCACTTCAAGCCCACAGCTAGGAGCAACCTTTCCTCCCCAGAAACCCTTTTTTGGGGGGAGGCATTAGCCAGTGGTGGCTGGGGCTAGAGGCAAAAGTGGACAGATCAACGAATGTGAATTTTTCCTTTGAACAGCACAGTAGATTGATTTACACACACACACACACACACACACACACACACACACACCCTTCTCTATCTTCCATCCACCCAGGCAAGCAAGCAGCACTGTTTGTGTACAAGGGCACGTTCCAGGCAGGCAAAGCAAGGCTGGGGAGGGTTGTGGCTGAGGAGGGTGTGTAGCCTGAGGAGAATCCCAAAGGCCAGATCCAAAGGCACGGAGGACCACATTAGTCTCTTGGACCTGAATGATAGTATCATAGAATGATAGGGAAGGGACTCCAAAGGCAATCTAGAATGCCTGACAGATGGCCATCCAACCACTGTTTAAAACCTCCAGTGAAGAAGTTCACACTGTCTGATGGACTAGATCAAAGGAGAGCTGGGTCCAAATTGCCATGCTCACTTTTTCATTTCCCCCTATCCTAAATTCAGTTCTTTACATTTCTGCAGCAATTTATGGTTTGTTCGTTGTTGGTGTTTTTTTAAAAAAAATCCTCATGAAAATACACCAGCAAATTTCTCCTAATGTGACTAATGTGCACATTTTTCAAGAAATGTCTCCTAATACAATGCATTTTTCTGTGTTATTTTCAATAATGCATTCATTTTTATGTGGACTTTCTCCCAGCCTATATATTTTTGGAAACACTGGCTGGATAACTGCATTTCAGAGTTCAGAGAAATGGGAATTTGGAAGGATGACTGTGTGTTTTGGTAGCCATATTGTTTCAAAAATTGTGAATTTGATAGTTTTGGCTTTAAATGCAAACTGAATTGAATCCCCCCCCCCCCCGATACCTACACCAAACTAAAGGCCCTGGTCTTAGTGGGCATAAGACGAACCATAAGACAGGGGTACAGAAAGTTACCTTTTGCAAGGTGAAAGGAGGGCAGTGCCATGCTGATCTGTTTTGCAGTGTTTGAAGAAGGCCATTAATAAGGCAAAGCAGACATCTAGCTGTCAGGGATGTCTTCTTCATCGAATATTGTGTTCTGGTTTGCTGCCCTGGGTGTGGGCTGCTCATCCCTCACAACGCAACCGAGACCTGGTCACAGAGGCCACTTGAAATGACGACAGGTCAGTATGGGATGCAAACACACTGTTCAGGTATGAATGTTCCAGGGAGAGTGATCTGTGTGATGCAGCCAAGAGCAGGGGGGTAACTTCAGGGAGATGTTTTTGAGGTACTTTGAGGGGTTTGATTAAGGACAATGAAGATTAATCAAGCTTGCTGACATGTGTCCCATATA
Source organism: Podarcis melisellensis (assembly GCF_964234715.1). Lineage (NCBI taxonomy): Eukaryota > Metazoa > Chordata > Lepidosauria > Squamata > Lacertidae > Podarcis > Podarcis melisellensis. The sequence continues at coordinate 3,060,044 of NC_138532.1, forward strand.
TCATTCTTTGCACAGCTCTGGGGTTCCTGTGAATCATGGAGAGTAAACAGGTTCAGAAAAGATGGACCAAATAAGAGCTCTGAGATGCTGGTCATTTATTTAAGTTTAAGTTTCTCTGTTATTATCATTATTGATAAATTTATATATATACATATAAAATATTTCATACATATCGTTACAATATAAACATCACAGCACCAGCCTGTTCCTTAAAAGCAAGTGACCCTAAGAGAGAAGCAAGATGCAAAGGTTCACCCTATCTATACTTAAAAACACTTACAATACCAGGAAGAATGACAAGATAATAAAATAATCTTAATAATCATAGAATATTATTTTTTTAAGAATGAGTGACATAAAATATATTCCATGTTTGCTCCAACTATATTTATTATTATAATTGACCAAGGGACTTTGGGAATTTTAACTTCATGAGGGAAATAGGGGTCGCCTAACAACTCTCAGGGACACAGGTGGTGCTGTGGGTTAAACCACAGAGCCTAGGGCCTGCAGATCAGAAGGTCGGCAGTTCGAATCCCTATGACGACTCTGGGGTTGCAGCGCTCATCTTGCTTTATCTTATCTCATGCAGCGCTCATCTTGCTCATCTTGAGAGCCAGTGTGGTGGAGTGGTTAAGAGCGATAGACTCGTAATCTGGGGAACCGGGTTGGTGTCTCTGCTCCTCCACCTGCAGCTGCTGGGTGACCTTGGGCCAGTCACACTTCTTTGAAGTCTCTCAGCCCCACTCACCTCGCAGAGTGTTTGTTGTGGGGGCGGAAGGGAAAGGAGAATGTTAGCCACTTTGAGACACCTTCGGATAGTGATAAAGTCGGATATCAAATCCAAACTCTTCTTCTTCTTCTTTACTGGCCGAGGGAGCCGGCGTACAGCTTCCGGATCATGTGGCCAGCATGACTAAGCCACTTCTGGCAAACCAGAGCAGCGCATGGAAACATTGTTTACCTTCCTGCCGGAGCGGTACCTATTTATCTACTTGCACTTTGACGTGCTTTTGAACTGCTAGGTTGGCAGGAGCTGGGACCAAGCAACAGGAGCTCACCCCATAGCGGGGATTCGAACCGCCAACCTTCTGATTGGCAAGCCCTAGGTTCTGTGGCTTAGACCACAGCGCCACCCGCGTCCCTCATTTGCAGAATACTCTCTACAATTTTGATGGGTCTGATGTTATTGTGGAGTGTTCATTGCTAGTCTTAACCTTTAAAACCCTTAATGACTTACATGCTCACTACCCCGGCAACCATTTGAAAACTGCAGAGTCTTGCAATGCACTTTGCTAGATCCTGTATGGTTTTTAATTGCATTTTAATTGCTATTATATTATATTATATTATATTATATTATATTATATTATATTATATTATTATATTAGAATTGAATTGTATTCTATCATATAATAATTTGAATTTCATAGAATTCACATAGAATTCAAATTGTAACATAATGAAATATAAGGAATACAAATACCATGAACAATCAATATTTAATCCAATAGATGTGTCATCACCTGTCTTCAACCACAAATCCACAGATATGCCACAGACTACCTGAATGAAGCTTGTGGTCCACTGATGGCATACAAACCACAGTTTGGGAACCTCTGGCTTAGGATCTGGACTTCCTTTTTGTTTGTGATCCTCAGTCTCTCTGCACTCCTGATAATGATTTGAGGCCCTGCCTCAAATTCCTCAACGGCAAGAGGCAAGACTGGAGTCAACCTGGGAGAGGACATTTCTAATGAGGCACCTACCTTGTGCATTGCCAGGCCCCATCACTGTGAGCTTCAGGTGAGTGGGGAAGACCTGGATTTTTAAAAAGATCATGCATTTTTTTCTGGCTCAGGCTGATATTAAGAGACCCCACACAGACCTACTATTTCCAGAATTCACTGGAAAGAAAGGTTAAAGGCTAAACCACTATGAAAATTGTAGTTCTATGAGGGGAATAGGAGTCACCTTGCATCTCTCAGCACTCTTAACAAACCATCTGCTCTAGATCATTTGAGGGAAACCATATAATACAGCTTTCAATGTATGGAGTTGATGTAGCCTTATTACATGTCATTGCCAGTTGGCTGACTTTTGTACATGCAATGGTAGAAGACAGTGTGCCAGATTAATCCCTGGGGATACCCCTAGGCAGTCCAAATTTGGGGGGGGTGTCTTGCAAATTATATGCTAATATGTTTTTGTAATTTTCTTTCAAGATCAAAGAAATATTATTTTGATCTGTTGTTGTGGGGCCCCTAAAAGGCTGGTGCCGACTCTGCCTCTTTGGTAATCCGGCGCTGGAGACACTACCTTGTTCTTTGCCTCAGGCAGCAAAATGTCTTGAGCTGGCCCTCCAGTGCTGGCTTTCTTTAGACAAAAGCATGTTTGTGTTTGAGGTATGGGTGTGCACACAGAAGATGTATTAGGTATTAAAAGAAGGTGCTGATCTCAGTACTGTAATATAATAGCCTTTCAAGGAGAAAGGTTGCATCCTTAAGAAGGGAACCCATAATAATAATTCACTTCAGCGAAAGCTTGATAATTGTTTCATAATTGTTTTGCTTGGCCTCCTGCCAAGATCTGATTCTGAACTCAAAGAAACAGACAAAAGGAGAGTCATGCCAAGTAGATTTATGTGTGTGATATGAGGAATGTTTGAAACCACATTTCACTCATGTTTTCACTTGTTTCTGGTATCTTCCTCAGCTGTCTAAATTTGGCCCAAGGCTTATGCAGCATTAATGTTGTATCGAAACACTTTGGAGTCAGCCAGTCGGGGTCCATTACTTTGGTCCCAACTGGACTAAAGTTACCTGCAACAAAATCTCATGGCAATCAACAGGAGCCAGAACTCACTCCAGCCCCATTTTGATTTTAGGAGAATTTAAACAAGGCTAACTTTAGCTGCATGGGGTCCTTTAGGTTCCATACTGTTCTCCACCAGATGGAAGGTGGATGTTTGCTCAAAGCTTTGTATCCTTTTTCTTCCATTGATATCCTCCATCACTTGGTGGAGGAAAATCATCATCATCAAACCTTTATTGGCATCACTTACAAACATTCAGAATAAATAGGCCAGTGCAATCTCGTTGCCATTTCAACAGTACAGTCATTTGCCAAAGAGAAGAAGAGGCAAGCAATCTATTTCACCTCTGTGGGACTCCAGCAAGGGCAGGGTCCTGTAGCGTACTTCGGCAGCAGAAAATCAAATAGAGCAACTTAGATACTGTCTTGGTGAGCTTCTGGTTTCTCCCCTGTAATAAGAAGCGTATAACCTCTGTCTGTGGTTTCCATGTATGCTCGTTAGTTCGAATCCTTATGTACTGAGGATGTGGTACCTGGGGGAGTGGATTGATTATATATTCTGGCACTCTCGCTGGAAAGACAAATTTACATTGAAGGGGGAGATGGTCACTAAGCATAGGATCACCTATGTGGAACTCTGCCACGAGGGGCAGCAATTTAGTGGGGACCAGAATATAGTCTACCACACTATTTCCTTGTGGGGAGAGGAAAGTAAAATTCCCAGAGCCTTCCCAGTCTGGCAGCCCATTAAGCCACACCAAAGCCCTGGTGGTAGTCAGCTTGGTAAGCTGTAAGCCCACAAGGTTGATTTCTAAGTCCTGTGATTCTCGTTCCCATAAGCAGAAGTCAGGAAGACCAGTAGAGTCCAAGATCTCCCAAGCTTTCGTATATACTTCTTGCCCTTGGCCTAGGCGGGCATTAAAATCTCTGGTCAGTACAATAGGTAAATTGGGGCAAATGGTGTCCAGATTCTCAAGCACATGTGCAAGGAGATCCCATTGATGGTTCTTGGCTGTGACAATAGAGGTGGGAGGAATATACATATTGACCAGTAACATGACCTGGCTCTCCATCTCTATCTTTGTTGCTAAACGGTTGCAATTTGCATTGGCCAAGAGAATATGTTCACATTTTATATGTGGAGCCACCAGGGTTAGCAAGCCACCCGAGGGCCTGCCTTGCTTGTGGAGTTTGACTGGCGGAACCGCAAAGGTGTTATAGCCGGCAAAGTCAATGTGCCTTGTTGACCAAGTTTCTTGTAAACAAACTATGTTGTGCTCTCTTATTAACTTAGCAAAGTCTAGATAGCATAACTTTGAGGACCATCCTGCCATGTTCCATGACAGCAACTTCAGGGAAGAATGTTGCACCAGGATCCCCGCCCTGGCACAAAGTCAATCTAAGTGGGTGTCATTAGATTGGCTATCACTAGGGGCCCCGGGCGGAACCTGTAGCATCAGGGTGCCAGTTGTTAGACCGTGTTAGACCATGGTCCCTGGTGTCAACTGTCTGCTGTTGACTCCTTGTTCGAAATCAAGTAGCCAGTTTGGGAGGCGAGATCGCTAGGACTGAGAGCATTGACAGGAATGTGCATCCCAGAAATTGTTCCCGGGGGTTCTTCTTCTGTTGAGGTGTCCTCTAGTGCTGGCATAGCCAAGTCAGCATTTGCAAGGCAAGATGAAGGTTGATGTACTAAGATATTAACTTCTTGCAGATGGGCTTTGAGGCAGTCCTGGAACACAGGTGGGAGAATAGGTTGCTCTGTACTTTGTTAGGCATTATGTTACCTATGGGGAACGTTTTTGGTTGCTCCTCGGCTGGAGGCAATCGCAGCTCAGCACTCGGGGTGACCAGCTTCCCAGTGTGCATCTCCTGATCGAGTTCAGACAATCCCCCAGACATCAGTGTAGTTTCTGATCTTGCTTGCTCGTCCTCTGTAACTGCGGTCAAAGTCTGTTCTATGGACAGAAGTGTGGATGAAATATCTATAGTGTCCTACATGTTGATTTGGCGTATAGTTGGATCCAGTCCCTTGGTCTGCAAATGCCTTTCTTGGTTGGGTGAGTCCCTTACCGGGGATTCCTCCTGTAGAAAAACCAGTATCTCCTCTTTGATGGAGGAAAATGTTACAAGTGTATTTTTTCAAGTACACCGGAATTATACAGGAATTATATTAATGAGGTGAGGTGTTGTGTTCCACCAAAAAACATTTCAAAGCAAGAATGTGGCATCCGGGTCTCTCTATTCAGTCCTTGTGACTCTCCCAGGGCCCCTCAACTCCCCAGCCCACCCCCTCCTTGGCATTGTCTGCACCCTTCTTGAGTGCTTGGGGTTGGAATGTGCCCTTATAGGATGATAACGCCTTTGCCTTTTGCTGGTTGTGGTGATGCAGGTGGGCGAAAGGGTGTGTGGATTCCTCTGACTTTTGCATAACTGGAACATAGCTTATGGTACAAAAGGAAGAGCCACATGCATTGCACCACCCACTTCTGACGCACCCACCACAGTCCTCCATCTGAAAAAGGTGTCCCACCTCTGTTTTAAATGAACCATCAGTGCACTTTTTCTAAGCAAGTGCCACTAAAATGGCTGGGAGCTGTGAAATATATTTTGATGATCTACATGAATGGGTGAAAGAGCAGTGGTGGTGGCAGAAGCAAAGGAATCAGAGGCTTAAAATGAAATTGTACACGTGTCTACTCAGAAGCAAGTCTCACTTATTTACTCCCTGATAATGGTGCTTAGGATTGTAGGCTCATGAAGGGATTTATTCCATGGAAAGTTAAACCTTGAAAACTGTTAAACAACAAACAAATGAGGTATCTTTTCGACACCTTCATACGCAACACATTTGTCCAGAAAATAGCATTTCACTGGACAGCTCTAGCAATGGCATCCTTCTCATGAAGCTTTTGTAGAAGAAAATACAGTATTAAGTAAATTATTTTAATTTTGTTTTCCATTTATTGTTCTTGTTTATAAAGGTAGAAAAGCTATTTTGTATACAGTGGTACCTCGGGTTACATACGCTTCAGGTTACATACGCTTCAGGTTACAGACTCTGCTAACGCAGAAATAGTGCTTCAGGTTAAGAACTTTGCTTCAGGATGAGAACAGAAATTGGGCTCTGGCAGCGCGGCAGTAGCAGGAGGTCACGTTAGCTAAAGTGGTGCTTCAGGTTAAGAACAGTTTCAGGTTAAGAACGGACCTCCGGAATGAATTAAGTTCTTAACCGGACGTACCACTGTACTTGTACACTTTGCTTCATTAATCACGGGCACATATTACTCAAATTCCATTGAAGGGCAGGTGGAGTATGGAGTAACCGGTAAATGAAGTACTTTCTCTAGTTCTGATTTATAATGGCACACAGGAGTCAGGCCATTGATCCATCTAGCTCCGTATTCTTTACTCTGACTGGCAGCAACTGTCCAAGGTTTCTTGCAGGAAATGCCCTTGCCTTACCTAGAAATGCTGGGAATGGAAGCAGAAACAGAAGCTCTGCCCTTCCCAAATAATGGAGGGAGAACTTGGCGGATGTGCTTTTCTGTGTTATGTAATATGCTAAGCATTCTATGAATTTTATCTCTCTTCCTGGTTTCAGTAAGATAGGCTTGTACTGTTAGAGCAATACTGCAGTGGTGGGAGCTGAGTCAGAGAGAACGGCGGCTTGGCTAAGGCCACTTCATGAGCTCATAGCTGGGGTGAGATTTTAGCTAGTGCTGAGCTACAGATGCTACCCCATTCCAGTGGGTCCATTCACCGGCCACAGAATGAGGGACATCCATGGGAATCCTATAATAAATATGCTTATGGGGGCTGACTTTGACAGGGGGCAGCAGCTTCTCCTCCTTCTTTAAACTGAGAGACAGAGTGGAGCAACCGCCTCAGGTGGCAAAGGCTAAGGAGCAGTGGTGGAAGCCCCCCATCCCGTTTCTCCTGAACCCCACAACTATTCCTCCAAATTAGTTTGTTGCCCTCAAGTATAAAAGAGGACATGATCCCACCACCAGAGTTGCAGTAAGTATCAATCCTGTTGGCTTCTGTATACAGTGTAGTGGTTAGAATGAGCCAATGTGGTATAGTGATTAGAGTGTTACACTACAACCTGGTATACTAGATTTCAAATTCCCACTTGGCCATGAAACACCATCTGTCTATCTTACTGCAAAGGTATGTTGTGATTTTTGATGACAGAAGAAACTATTTCCATTCTGACCTGTATTTGTCACTATCAGCACTGTTTCCATTCTGTAATAATTCAGTTACCACTGTAATGGGGTAGGAGAGCTGAAAATAATGTCAATATATTTCACATCTGGCAACCAATGCACCCCTTCAGTTTCAGATAGTACATGGGTAGACAAGTCTAAAAAGCCCGGGACACAAATTTTCACACCTCTCTTGCAGCTATAGCGGCTCATTTACCAGACGTAATGTATTTAGCGTTAACTCTGGAAGTGTATACTCAATTCTGACCAAACTAAGCCTCCTAGTGTTTATTTTGCTCTAGGAGACTTATGATAAAGCCCACTAAGATAGCAGGGGCACAAGGGCGGGTGGATCAGTCTATTTGTATTCGGCATATCTTTTAAATGCACACATTCATAAATCAATCCTATCCCAGTTCTGCATTAATCTCTGGAGAGAGAGAGAGATTCTATTCAAACATGTATTTAAATGAATTTTTTTGAACATATATGATCACAAAAAACATATTTCTAAAGGTATTTTATGGAGAAACCCCCCCCCCCCCAAATCCATGCATTTTAAGTTGATCCCTTTTTTGAGCTCAGAACAGCATTGCAGAATTTCCGACCCACACATTAGCATGTGAGCTACAGATCAGGAGAGTTCATACTGGAATTTGCAAAGAACAGATTTCTCCAGTGTCAGGGAACTGCCATCAGGGCTGCAGGGAGAGAGCGGGCTCCGGAGGGGTCCCCGAAAGTGTCCCGGGATGGGGAGAGGCAGCCCATCTTCTGGGGAAGAGAATCAGCATAGCACCAGTGGAGAAGGGGGGCAGATGGGGGAATCGGCGAGGCGGTCCCATGACTCCTTGCCAGGGACCAGCGGGAAGAGTAAGGGTCCTCCGCTGCCTACACCCTCCTTGCGCAGAAGGCTTCCGCGCAGGGAGAGTAGGAGGAGACTAGGCGTCAAAGAGCTTCTTTGCTGGAAGAAGTTCAAGAAACGCCCACTCACGGATTCTGCCAGCAATTGAATCAGCCACGGGTGAGTGGCTGTCCGGACAGAAAAGGTTCACTCAGGCAACCCAGCCAGGTGTTGCACTGGTTTATGCACGAGCAACCCCTAGAACCATTACATCCAGCATTGTGCGTAGAAGGGTCTCCAAAATGCATTTCAGTGTGGCAGCAGGTTATTCTGAGAACAGGCATTCCTTCAGGTGCTTAGGTTCCAAACAATGAATGGCTACAAGCACCGGCACATCATGCTTCATGTACAATAAGAGAGATCTAAATGGCCACAGCTGGATCTGGAATGCTGTGATTTGATGAGGCAGAAATACTTCCTCAAGAGCTGCAAGAAGTCATTCATTTATACAGTAAAATCTTTTTGAAGCCTTCAAATATATCCAAGGGTGTGTTACATAAGTTGCTTTGTTCCTTGCTCTTGCTCTTTGGGATTCCGGTGTGACTGACCAACAGCATGCAGTTTCTGTGCCCACACAGAATTGTTAAGGTCTCTTTGACTTGGAGTAAAGTTTACCTTGGTTGCACAGTTGGGGAGTGGGGTCCAGAGGACTCTGCCTTCCAGAAAAATATGTGGCACTCCCTAGACTTTCCCCTTGTCCTCACCTCCTTAGGAAAACTGCAGGAAGAGAGAGTGATCCAGCAACATTTGAGCATTTTGCATTATCCTTGGTTCTTCCCAACGTCCCATCCTTTAGAGCAGCCAGATGCAAAAGTGCAAGTCTCCTGAATCTTTAAGTGTTCTGTAGAAGAGGCCATTTCAGCAGGTAGAATCACAGACACCTCGGTTGGCAACTAAGTGACTATTTTATTCACAGAGTATCCAGAACCTTCTTTTATTACCTAATGGTTTGTAACAGCACACAAGTCTCCTTCCACTGGCAGTAAAACAAAGATGTAAAAAGATTTCAAAGGACTTAAAATAAAAGTACTTGATTTTTTAAAAAAGGATTGTGCAATATTTGGGTTAATGAAGATGTAGGCTGCAAAATCTTTCTTTTGGAGAAATTAGGTTCACTTGATTTTTCTTGCAGCTGGGAGGCATCAGCCACATGACTCCTTCTTGCTTGTTCCAGGAAGCATGAAGAGAAGAAGTGAGAAGCAGGTGCTGCTGAGAGCCTGCAAAGCCACACCCACCTGCAACCTGAGCTCTGGGCTCAGGTTAACTCTTTTGTGCATGCAAGTGTGAGTCAGTAACTGTATATTTCTACACTTTTTATATCAGCTGTGCAGAAGTGAGATAACCAGATCAAAATGTTCAGTGTATAAACTAGTGGGTTGGGAAATAATGTGATCTATCAAAGAGGACATTTTGACAGGCCAGCTGGTTAAAAATATTTGTTTCTCTCTTTGTGGGGATTGGATTAGAAGCAGCTTTACCTGTGAGAATAATTAGGGAGCAGGGCATTAAGGGGGAACGTGTGTAGGAGTGGGGTGGGTGTACATTAAGGAAATCAGGCTTCCAAGGTGAATGTGAAAAAGCAGAAAGGGTAAATCTGCATGAGTGATAGCAGTGCTGGTATATCTCCTAGTGCATTGTTAAAGATAGCAAATGAAGTTGCCGGATTGGGACCTACAGCAAAATTGGAAAAAGCAAAGCTGGGGTGCGGAAAGATAATGGTATGAATGAATGGATGCAATTTACCCATTATATTCTGAGATCCAGTGTGTTGTAGTGTTTGAAGTGTCGGTCTAGGACCTGAGAAACCAGGGATCAAACCCCACTCAGCTATGAAGCTCACTGGGTGATCTTAGGCCATCATTGTTGCTCAGCCTAATCTACCTCACAGGGTTGTTGTGAGGTTAAAATGGAGGGAGGAGAAATATATACACACCATTTTGAGCTCATTGGAGAAAGATAAGTACAGTCATACCTCGGGTTAAATATGCTTCAGGTTGAGCATTTTCAGGTTACGCTCCGTGGCGACCCGGAAGTAACGGAACGGGTTACTTCCGGGTTTTGCCACTCGTGCATGCGCAGACGCTCAAAATGACATCACACGCATGTGCAGAAACGGCGAATCGCGACCTGCGCACGTGCAGATGCACAGTCACGGGTTGCACACTACTCAGGATGTGAACGGGGCTCTGGAACGGATCCTGTTTGCATCCAGAGGTACCACTGTAAAAAAAAAAAAAGCAACAATTGATTGTCTAAAGAAAATTGAAATGTTTAGAAGTTTTGCAACTTGCTTAGAAATTGCAAAAACATTTGTAGGATACCAGGATGGTGAAAGCTTCTCTAACCATGATTTTTGCTCTATCCATAGCTGAGATTATTTATGTGTGTAATTTATTATTTATTTCAGTTTTCAAAATATAACAAAATGCAGATAAACAACTGAACAGAGTAAGTGATGTTACAGCTTAAGAGTCTACTGAACTCTTCACACCTGCTAAGATCATGCTGCATTTTGTATTTTTTCTTTGTTACAGGTTGTGTTTCTGGAGTGAGGTATGCAATGCCATATAGTCGGGGGGGGGGGGGGAGTTCTCTCAGACTATCATGCAGTTCAAATTCTTGGACTGATTGCCAATTAGCTACTGGGTGCTGTTCAAGGTACTGCTTTGGGTGTATAAAGCCATACACAGCTTGGTACCGGGATATCTGAAAGATCGCCCTGGTGATTATTCTGCTGGTGATGACCACTTGCACGTGGCACCTTATCAGAAGTTCCATTGTGAACAGTATGAGAACCAGCCCTTCTGTGTCATTACATCTACCCTTTGGAATTCCCTCTCATTTAATATTAGACAAGCACCATCTCTGTTGTCTTTTCAGACCTTCTGAAGAACTTCCTCCTTCAACAAGCCTTTTAAGCTGAGATCTATCCCAGTCTACATCCATACAGTATTGGAATTCTAGGATATTTCAAATATGCTTTTATTGCTTTATCACTTGTTGTTTGCTGACTGAGCACCTTTGGGAGAAAGGGCAGGACATAAATTCAAATCACCACCACCACAATTTGGGTTGGTCTTTGTAAAGTAAAATTGTGAATATGCAGTCAAAACAAAAAAAAGCCAAATAATACGAGTCAACAGGGGATGATGTGTGGGCAAGTGAAGCTGTCTTGGAGGAGTAGGTATTTGGGGTCAACCTCTACTCTAGGAGTGGGAAACCTTCTCAGACTGAGGTCCGCATGCCAGTGCTGGGCAAGATCAGGCACAAAAGTAGCTATGACTACAAGTGTACAATTTTGCCCTTGTACAGGTTAATTTATCCTCCATCCAGGTGAGCAAAGGCCTTCCTCACAAGGACACATCCCACCCAGGCAAAAATGCTCAAAGAGGATGCAAACCTGGAGTGGTAAAGGACATGGCCTGAGGGCTAGATAGAGAGGGTGGGGGGAGGGGCTGCTGCATTTGGCCTCTGGGTCAAATGGGGTGAGATCCCCACCCCTGCTTATTCTGTTGCAGGCTTCAAAAATCATTATGTGCAGCCATAGCTACAGGTTTGTTTTGTGCCAGAGGTTCATGATATTAGTTCCCCATTGCTTATCTCTTTAAGAACTGGGATTTCTGCACCTTTCTGCAAGGAGTGCCAAGCAGGACCTCCAGAGGCCTGTGACCTGTATGTAGCTGGGCGCAACCCCCACCATTCCAGAAAGATTTTTATTAAAGATTTTCTTGGTTTACAAAAGTATGTGCAATGTCTCTCTCTTTTCAAGTAACATTTTTTACAGATCAGTTTTGTTTGTTGAGACATTAGGAGGAAAAGGGGGAGAGAGGTGGAGGGGGGATGGGGGGTGGCGATGTTTCTATTTTACTTACTATATGTAGGGTTTGGTGTCAACATTGCTTGTACAGGTTCTTTGCTGTTCACTTGTGTTCCTTTGGTGGAGAGAGAGGTTGGGGTTGGCCTAGGGTATGGTTGTTCATTTGTGATTGGCTGTGGTGATCTTTGTTTTCATTTGTGTGTGTGTGGGGGGGGTGTTTTGGATCAGGTTAGCCATATTGATTTGTATGCTGTTGGTGGATTTTTCTCATTGTCTTGTTGGGCTGTGTATGTGATGAAGGGGAGCCATACCAGGGTGAAGATGTCTTCTTCTATTTGTACCCGTGTCAGTTTCAGTTTAACCATCCCACAAAGATGTCCATGCTGACTGGGGCTGATAAGAGTTGGAGTCCAACAGCTGGAGGGTTCTCCATCTGTGGCTTAGACCTTCCTTTCCAGGCTTTAGAATAAGTTTTAGCACACAGTGCAGCTATGTGGACACAAGATGTTTTGTTCCAGCAGTGCAATGGACATATGATGTAACAGGCAGATGGGAACTAATGACGTGAGTGGTTTGCAAAATTACCTAATCCTTACGCTATGTCTTGTATCAGCTGTACTGCTAGTTCCAGTAAGGAGGACAATGGAACCAACAAGGAAGACAATAAACATTGTTACCATCACTGTCTTCATTCAAGGAAGAATGGCAGAAGGTTTTATTAATGAAGTACTGTGGTGTCCAAAATGGAAATGAATGAAAGGAGAGGGAAGAATGGGAACATGTCATGTAGACTCACATCATTTTTACAAGAAATCAAATGAGGGAAATGACAGATATTATGAAAGGTGTCAATATGTATCATCCTTCTGAGTCAGGACATACAAAGAGAAGTATTTCTTTATAAAATGCATAACAAATGTCTGAAATTTAGTACTAGATGATGTGGCAATTGCTTATCAGATTTTAAAATCAGGCAAATTCATATACAATAGGTCTATCAATGGATATTAGTCATGAGACAAAATGATGACTGTAGGATAGGAAATGGACATGGGACTAATATAGGAGGGAAGGGCTGGATCTGGTGCATGGGCCTGATCTTTCTCCCACTCTCAGGGGGCCAAATTGGAAAGGTGAATAGAACCAAGTGAGCTGAGCAGCAAACGTGGGCTTGTCATTTTGGCCCAGCTCTAGACCCCCCCCCCAACAGCTACTAGTAAACAATTGTTGCATTTATCTGGAACTCCTTCTTTACAAAAATTGTGTACTGAACATACAGTAGAAAATGTTTCTGATCCTGAAGAGTTCACATTGATGCATCCAATTCTCAAGCCCTCTTCAGGTGTGCTTACTCAGGCAATGAAAGGGAGGGGATTGAAATGAGCCGTTTGGCCCTACTCCCTTTGTCCATCCTTGTTACCTGTTTCATCACCTTTCACATGTTGGGACGGGAATGTCAGCGGTGGAGAGCTTTCACTACTCATGCACTTAAAGCTCCCCATGCAGTTCAGACCCAGAGAAGGTCAAGGTTCTAAATCTCATGGGGAACCTACACAAATGAAGCAAGCTCCCAGCTTCAGAAATCCAGGCTTCAACACATTGTTGTTGTTTTTTTTAAAATATGTTTATTAGGTTTTTACAACAGGCTTCAACACATTGAACGTGTTAGAGTCAGTGATGAGAACATGACTGAGGGGGTGGCGCCAATGGTCTCATTCCTGCTGTCCTCCTTACTTGATGGTAATCATGGGTGTGGGTGTGGGTGTGGGTGTCAGGATTCTGGACAGGAGAATAAACAGCTGTTGATGGCTTAAATGTGTGCTGCAAGTAAGGTTGGCTAGAACACACTCCTGACAATTTTATTTTATTTTTTAAGTTTTTATATCACTTGATTTCTTTAAAAAATAAAAACACCTATGAAAATAAAATATTAACATTATTAATAAAAACTGTTTTAAAAATATTCAAAAGATGATTAAAATCAACAGCAGCTAAAAAGAAGTAAAGCACATGTCTAGATAGTCTTGCCAAAACAATGTTTTTTAAAAGAAGGCACCAAAAATAGTACAGCAAAGGTGCCTGCCTGATGTCAACAGGCAAAGAGTTCAAAGTGTAGATGCTACCACACTAAAAGGTTGTTTTCTTGCAAATATAGAATAAGTATTACATGGCACCTGCAACAGTGCCAGTTCTGCCATTCATGTGAGCATACATAGGTTAAGGTGATTCTGCAAGTAAACTGGTCCTAAGCTGTGAGCAGCACCTTGAACTTGTCCTGGTAGCAAACAGGCAACCAGTGCAGCTCTCTAGGCAGAGGTGTTATATGGCGGCAGGGTCTCACTTCTGCCCTCAACCATGCTGCAGGCTTCTGCACAAAGTATAGCTCACCAATCCAGTGCAAGGATAGCCCCGCATTGCTGTAATCCAATGTTTAACTCACCAGTGCCTGAAGTACTGTAGTTAATTCCATCTAGTGACATCCTAAGTGTATAGGAGACCCAATGGGAAATTTCTCAAGTCTCCTTAAAATTCCTTTGGATTTTCCTTGAAATTTGTCAGACATTTGTCAGAAATTTGTCAGACATTTTGCCTAAGAAAGCCCTACATTTGATTTTTGCTCTTGGTGAGATGTTGGTGGCAAATCAGGAATTATTTGTCATGTTATCTCAACCTCACAGCTGTGACTGCAAAGTTTCCTTAGATACCGTATATATTCGCCAAATAAAATGGCAGAGCCATGTGACTCAACATGGAGATGCAGCACCAAAAGGGATAAGTGAATTATCCATGCACATTGATTGATTTTCTTTTTATGTATTTAGGTCACATTACATAAACAGGGAAATTCAGCTAGATGTAAAACCAATGAAATTTTTAATGGGGAGCAAAATGCAAATCCTTAGATTATCTTGATAGATTGCAAAAACAAATATTGCTTACAGCCTTCCAAAGATTCTCCATTTCAGTTCTAGTAATGTCTTGTTTTATGTAAGAGAGTGATATCAAAACAACATTCCATTGCATCAAAGCTCTTTGTTGCAACATGTTCTTCTGTGGTTTCCAGATCTGCGCCTTTTTTTATCAGCGCACCAAACACTTTCAAGTTCCCCCCTTTAGCTTGTGAAAGTACAGTTTGTTGCTGTTTAAAATTACAAGAAATAATTATGAGGCCAGCATGGACATTGCAGCAATAATGTTGGCAATGATTCAAATACATTGATTTTTTTTAATGACCCTGGAATCATCTATGCATCTTTATGCATAACAGTTCATATTATGGTAATATCAAATATTTGCCCAAGAAGTTGACCTAAGAATAGAATTGGGAAGGAACAAGGGGTCATACCAAATTTTAACTCCATGGATGTACAGGAAAGCCTGACCTGTGATTAAAGGTTTGCGGATGGTCTGGTGACTGGGTTTGTTACCTGTAGGTCATCTTTGTTTACGGGTCATGGGATGCAGCAGGTAATACTATTTCAAAGCAAACTTACAAAAGACGTAGCAGATGGAGCTCGAGAGCATGACAGATGCAAAAAACTTGCATGGGTAGAATAGGTGGAAGGGACTTCTTTGGGTGGAGCAGGAGAGAGAGTCTTAAGTTAGTGGGTAGATGTGGTGGGGTGTTTGTTATAGCACCCCCACATGTGAAAGGCACTAGCAGGCAGTCATCTAGTCCAAGAGCAGAAATATATAGTAAATGGTCTTCACTGCTGTTGGATATGATGTCTGTGTATATGATGTCTGTGTATGATGGCCTCCAGTATTTGAAGTGGTATGCTTCTGAGAATACCAGGTGTGGGAAATGCATATGAAAAGAATGAAGATTGAAGTGTCGAGTGCACAGAGCAACTTAGAAACAGATCCCAACTTTTTAAATGCATGGATACAAGGTGAATTGTGAGGGCCATGCACACCACTAGGTTATAGCCTAATCCTCTGCATGTTTACCCAAAAGGAAGTTCCACAGTAGTCCATACTCACATGTTGCTTTATTCACGTTTGCATGGCATGGCATTGTTATCAAAGAAAGCATTATTGGTTCCAGGTCCCAAGTTCTGGAAATATGAGGAATTGTGAGCACATTCATAATGCCTTCACTTAGTAACAACAGTCAACCCACACAGATCTGATATTCTAGGTGATCCAACACCTCTTCATTTAGTAAACTATACATCCAGAATTTCAGTAATGTGGATTATACCTGCTGAATTACAAAGAAAATACAGATAACTTGTGCTCCTGAATGCTACACCCTGTATGTTCTACACTTATTGTACATTAATGCTATATAAAAATGAATAAAGTTGGAATTCCTTCCCTCTCTCTTTCTCTATGTGTGTGTGTGTGTGTGTGTGTGTGTGTGTGTGTGTGGATGCATGAGAGAAACCATTTGAAGATACTTAGTCTGTATGACAATAAACTTTCTGCGTCATCTGGATAGAAGTCTCAATGTACTCACCTACAAAGATTGTTCCTATCCCAGGGGAGTCATGTTACAAGACTGGGATGATGAAAGTTCATTCTTTTTTATCTACTGCAGGAATAAATCCTGTCACTCACAGCATGGACGTATGTCATCTTTTAGAGTGTTATATCTGTAAATAAAGTGACACATAGTTGTCGTTTCAGTTACAAAACATACATTTTTGTTGGCATCTGTCTGTCTCAAGAGACAATGGAGTGCTTACAGGGAGGAAGATAAGGTTGGCATGGTGCAATCAGACCAGAAGGAATGCTGCATTGGCTCTGCTGGTGCATTTGCACTGCACCAGCCTCACTGCTGCCTCACTCTTCTCCCTCTACTTTCCAGGAAGCAGCAGTGATGTAACCAACCAAAGGTCAGGTGAGCGGTGACACCCCACCATGCTGTCTGCAACTGGAAACATTTCCCCTCAAACACTTTGATTGTCAGAATATTCACCTTTTCCCAATCTTGTTAGCTGTCCTTTCCTCCCAAACTGCTCTTGCCTCTGTGCGATATCAACACACCCTTCCTAGCGACTGCTTCTTCCTCCTTCTTCAAGGAATTAGTGAAATGGACAATCCCAGGCAATTATTGATCACATACTGAAAGAATATCATGATGCTACATATTCAGTCAAGTGCATTTATATGATGATGTCACTGGGAATGACAAGTATAGTTAGGGCCACAGCGTCCTGTTTTGCTGCTTGAGGCAAACCATTAAGTACCACCCCACCCCGCCACTGCCACACTGGCCTGCTCCCACACCATCTGCCCTGTTGCCTCCATCACTGGCAAAGAAGTGGCATGGCATCTCTCACACTATGAGATCTTGTGAGATTTTGCTAGAAATTGGAGCTGATGCTGGTGGTGGGGGAGAACTCATGGGGGCTTCTGCTGCCTGAGAAGGCTGCTTCATCCCACCTCATGAGTGGACCAGGCCTGAATATAGTTACCGTATATGGAAGTGAAAGTCCTGCTCAACTGATCAGTCATATGACTTGGTTCCAGCTGATCAGGGATAATAACACTACATTACTCAATGGACCAGATTTATTCATGTTTTGAAATCACTAATGAAAATCAAAGCCAACTGAGAGCAAAATCAGGCAATCAAAATGAATAGGTGAACATTTTTGAAGACATTTTTGAAACATCATCAAAGTGGAAAGGGAGTGTTTTTCTGATAATGTTTCAAAATAAAATGAATAGCTTTGGACACTCCTTATAAGAACTCAACCATAGTATATAATTCTGGGTTTCAAACCCTAGTTTTATCAATGCACAGATTCTATTTAATCATGCAATGCTGAATTTTCTCTGTGTTTAAAACCAGATGTAAATCATGGATCTAATCCCCCCCCCCACAGCGCATTTTCTGGTATTGTTCACTAGCTGAGAAGCACAATGGTGAACAGCCCAGCATGGGTGGTTAGAGAAAAGAGATTGTGTAAGAGAGATTGTGTAAAAATTAAGCCTTTAGTGTTACCGGTGATGCACTTGAGATATATTTTGGCATAGTTTTCACTGGAGGCCCAACACTGATCTAACACTGACAAATTCTTTTTTACTGTACAAAGAATTATTACTCATGTCTACAAAAATGACTTTAGCTTTAAAGCGGATATGATATGTTCCTGATTGCCAAATAAAGCCAAGTGGTATGAAAAATATCTGGGTCTTGTTTTTTTCAACACAGTTGCTATTAGTTGCAGCAGCTTAGCCTCTCCACCACCACTTGGTTCTGGGCCAAAGACAGAACCTCAGAATATAAACCTTATCAGCTAAGCAATTCTCTTTGCTGCAATAGTCTGTAGTGGGCAATCAGAATTTAAGAGCAGCAGTGTCAGGCTTGCTCACCAGTCTGAGCAACAAATTCACCTGCTCTTTCTACCAGAATATTACAGTAGTGCTAAAAACTACGCATTGACTGCCAGTTCCATGTATTATTGTCAGCATATAAAGAGAAAGAAAATGCCCAAGACTGGGTTACCTGAAGGTCCTTCTTCTTCCTTATACATCAGCCAGATAACTATATAAACTGGTGAAGTCTTCCTGACTATCCCCTTATTCTCATATATTTGTTTGATTTCTATGCATATCAAGGCTTTTAGCAAAGTGGCACCAGTTCTTTGGAACACTGTTCCCTTTGAAATCGGACAAACCGCCTGCTGAAAATATTTCTGTTTCAACAAGCACTTTTCAAGAATTAATTTAATTCAGTATTGGTCATTTGTTCTGTGTTTCATGATTTTATGATGTTTTCATGATTTTATTGCCTGCTGCCATGATTTTTAAAAATGAACTGTCCATTTAGAAATAGTTCTTATAAATAAATTTGTCTATGGGAAAAGCCATCAGCTATGATGGGCCATCGTATTTACAGTTCTCGCATTCACCACCACTTTCCCTTGCTGTTCCCAACCCCAGCAGAACAAGATAGTTATAAATATTCAATTAACTAATGGCAGATCTTACGCCTGGCTACTCAGAAACTGGTCCATCTGAATTCAGTGGGACATCCCCCTACATAACTGGGTTTAGGCATTATCCTCCAGCTTTGCCAAATACATAAATTCACCAGAGAACAGAATGAAACATGGACCATATGTATGGGAGATAATATGAAGAAGAAACGCCTCCATAGGTAGACTAACACACACATTTTCACATTTAAATAAATGAAATAAATGTTCAGCAAACTGTGCTATTCTCAAGGTTTGGAATTCAATAATAATTTAATAATGCACAGTTGCTTCCATTTCAGAAACAAGAACAGGGATGGATCAAATCAAATTGATCAGATTTCTTCCCTACTATCTACTAGATCTTAGTGTGGTTTCTTTTTGAGAATATTTAGCAAGCTGCTTTAAGATCCTCTATAAAGTGGGATGTAAATATCCTAAATAAATATCACCTGTTTATTTAGTGCTGAAGGAAACTTGATAGGCAGGAAGAGCTCCATCCAGCCTCTTTGGCTGCAGCAAGAGGACAAAATTACATGACTCTTGCCTATTGAATTGCCATCCTGGGGTTGAAAAGAGGAAAGATTGGCCCAGATTCTGTTTAGAAAATATGATGGACAGTTCCCCATATTTGTACTGCAGAACTTGCAACAAAAGAGGAAATGAATCAGCCAAAATAGCATAAACATGACACAGATTTGCATAACTTTTGCACAGACTAGATGCAAACTTAGATGCAAATTTAGAAATATTTAGATACAAATTTGGAAATAATTACCATAATTTAATTATATAATACACCTCCCCATATGGGGGGAGACTGTGCTCATGGGTCCTGTGTGCCTGCTCAGTCTGCTGTCCAGGCAATTTCAAGGCCCTCCGACTGGTTCTCTTATCATTCTTTTGCTTATTTATCTTTAAACTAGACTCCTTTGAATTAAGTCCTCTGTATAGTAGGAGATATTGCTACCCTAGGAAAGGGTTAAGCAGCCCTTCCCCCAGCTCTGCTGCCTCATTCAAACCACTCCAGTTATCCACATATCTGCATATAAATTCCTTTGTGTTGAAGTTGAAGATCCCAACATGGTGGCTCTTCCTCTTCACATGTATTTTGATCTTGCATCTATCTCCCTTATTTTCACCAGTTCCACACCATACCTTTAAAGCACTCTTATAACACTTCAAGAGTCATGGCTACTCCAAGAGAATCCTGGGAACTGTAGTTTGTTAAGGTGCTGGCCTCAAAGAGTGACAGTGCCTAGCACTTCAGTTCTCATAATTCTCTATGACTGTTAAAGTAGTTTAAGATTTCTTTGAATGTATGGCGTCATTTTGACCCTAGTAAATTAAAGTGCTCTGTCATTCTGGAACAACAAGATTAGACTTTGCATACCCTCCAAGGGTCCTGATATTCCAGGGTCAGTCCCGGAATTACAAAACCATCAAGGCTTCCAATTTGATATTGGAATGTCCCTTTTTTCCCTGCCACTGCCACCAAACCTGGAGAGCAGGATGAGCCAGTACTTGTCCCAAGCGACAATGGTGGATGTGGCAGCGTCTGTTGCCTCTCTATGGCCTCTCCTCGGCTGCGGCTGGCCTCTGCTCTGGGGCAGCTCATAGCAGCTGCTGGAGAGAGGGCAAGGAGAAGGAGAGGCTGCTGCTGCGAAGGCCGAACTCCACATGATGTGCCAACTCTGAGGGGCAGGCAGAGGGCAGGGCCACCCTGGGTGGGAAGAAAGGGAGAGTGCAGCAGAGTGTAAGGAGTCTTATATATGCTTTGTGCATCCGCGCCTAATCCTGCTGCTTTCTAAAATTTATTTATTGGTGTGTTTTTCATTTTGTAAATCTACAAAAAATTAAAGGGATTAAGGGGTTTTCTTAGGACAGTGGAATATATGTGTGCTGTGTCCTGTTGGCATAGTGATGGTGGCACTCGCCCTTTTCCTGATAGGAAATGCTCTGTGAAGAGCACAAAAATTGGAGGGTCCAGGAGGCTGGGGGGGGGGGTGTGAGAGACTGAGAAATGTCCCAATTTTCATCTGAGAAATGTTGGAGGGTATGTCAATAAAAATGTGAGCAGAATAAACAGGGATATGCACTGTTTTCATAAATTATGAAATGTTTTATACACATTGGTTGTTTAATTGGCTTGTGCATTTAACTGTGTGTTATCTATTTTATGTGTTTCTTGCTTGGAGAGAGTTTTGATCAGGCAGTTTATAAATCTTCTAAAGAATTAAAGAAAAGAACCTTAGCAAAACACTGTCTGAAGTGCTTCCCATCCTCCTTTAAACACCAATGTTCAATGGAGGATGGAAGGTGCTTCAGAGAGTAGTTTGCCAAACTGCTCTCTGAAGTGGCGCTCTGTTTGCCTGGGCCTCCTGCTACCTGCCCTGCTTGCTTGCTCACTGGCCTGCTGGTCTGTCATTATGCTGGAGTTGCCATCGCCTCCTGCTGGCAGCCATGTTAACTGCAGCATGATGACAGCCTTACTTTTTTATTATACCATAACATAAAAGGGCAAACATAATGTATGTGAGCCATGTCCTTAAGTAGCCATATAAAGTAGGGCTGTCAGCAAAGATTAGTAAACTGCATAGCTCATTAATTAATTAAATTTGGAGAAAAAGAACATATTACCAAACTATCAGCCTAAGGCAATTTAATAAACATACAGTGCAATCCCATCCAACTTTACTAAGAAGTGTCCCACTCAGTTCAGAGAAATTTACTTTCAAATAAGCACACATTGCTTCCAAAACCTGCCACCTATGTTTAGAACAAAAGACCATTGTTAATGTTTACATGTGTGTGTGTTTAAAAAGTCCATACTACCACACAATCGTAGAACAAAAGAATCTCTCTCACCAAAACAGATTCAAGTTTGCAGACCTGATATAAAGTAGCTGAAACTAGATCTTCATCTTTTCCTCTCTTTCCCCCCATTCTCTGGAGATTTTCACCTTGCCTTTGTTAGGATCCAGATGCTGATCATTCTTTCACACCCACTTTAATTCTGAGCCTGCTCCTGAACACCCAAGATTTCTGCTGGAGATGGGGGGAAGAGAGGGTGTTGGGGGAAATCACCTTGATGCAGTCAAATGATTCAGTGTGACTTGTCTCATGTCTATTGCTCAAGCCCTTCCCTTTCCCTCAAAACACACATCAACAGAAACTGGAACTCACAATGCATGAACAGCAAATTCCAGGGGGGAAATTGTGCTGAATCTGTTGTGGCAAAGTCTACAAAGAGGTCCATTAAAGAAGACAAGATTTATTATGGCATAAGATTTTGGGGGCTAGAGCTTGCTTTGCCAGATGCAACTAGTCTTTAATCCACACCATGATAACTCTGTTAGCATTTAAGGTGCCTCAGAAGTTGTCATTGTTTATTCCCCTGCCCCCAAGCAACAAATGGTGATATAACCAGAACCTAGTAAAATACTTCCTGAACTCTTCTATACTTTATTAGAAAATTTGTTGTTTTCAGAACATTGTAGGAATTAGAACCCTCTGCTATCCTCTTTCCCTTCCTTTACATTTAATAGCCCCATCAACAACAAAAAAGGTGTGTGGGGAGGGGGCAAGTTCAATAAAATACCCATTCTATTAACATCCAGGCCAAAGAAAACCTCAGACATTACCAATTTAAATTGGTCTCTGGGGCTTTCACTTGCAAGAAAAATGCCTTACAAAAAACTATCCGTCACCTGTTGACTGACCCCAGGTAAGTCAGCTTGAAGTTCTGCCCTGCAGTGGCACTGTTGCAACTTGGAAGTTGAGCAACACCTTTGGTAAACACTTCCTCATGTAGCAGCAAGAATAAAGCCGAAGCAGTCATTCTTTGCTTTGCACAGTCAAAGGCAGGCTGGAGACAGCTCAAGTTGGCACTTCGGCTTCTGAAATCAAAGGGCTACTCCGTCGCCTCATCAACCCCCTGCCCAAAATGATCAAAGGCCTCTTTGTTACAACTTGCATGGTACTTCTTCACCATCAAGGTAAGGTGGTTTTTTTTTTTAAAGAAGCCAAACAAAACCAAAAAGCAAAACTCCATCAGAACTTTGAAAACTTGTGTAGTCCCTGATTAGCTTCTATAGCTTTGTCAGTGTTTTTAATGATTAACAAGCCAGAACATACCCAGTATGAGTTTCTACAGCCGCACCAAGGAAAGTTTCCTAGAGACTTTGTTTCTGTTCCTGAGCGGATGCTTTTCTTTTCTGCTGTTTTATCTTTTTACATCTTGAAAAAGGGGTTGAGAATGTCAGTTGGAAAGTCCTGAGAATGTCACAGTGTGGAACAAAAGAAAGTATTTCAGTCATTTGGGAATGAAGAGTTCCAAGAAACTAGAAAGGGAGGGTTGGTTTGTTGGAAGAAAGCAGCATTTTAACAGGAAAAGTGTGTTCAGTTTTAAATAGGCTGCAAGGGTGAAATATAAATCATAGGCACAAACTTGCATGATATCAGTGATGACGAGCAGCTTGATAATAACTAAACTATATTTTGAGTAACAGTGGATTGAACTGTATTCAAGCCATCGTGACTCCAGTTACTTTGTGCAGCAGCTTACAAGAATGGAAACCCCACAGGTCTGATCTGGCACAGACCACAGTAATAAAGGAAACAATTTTTCTTCCCTTCAAAAATGTAAGAATAATGCTACATAGTGTTTTATATAACACTTTAGAATGTTTGAGGCAGCTAGCACACATTATCTCAATAAAGGGCTTTCTTAATATTCAGACTGTCCAGATCCATTGCTCAAAATGTTTTAATTCGTTTAGTGAGAAACCATGGGAGTGGGTGAGAGCCAAGGGTGGCGTGTGTGATTTGCTCAAAAAAACAAACATTTAATAAGATTAAGGAATGACAATTGTAATGTTAAATCTGTAAGGCTGTAATCCTATACAGTGGTACCTCAGGTTAAGTACTTAATTCGTTCCGGAGGTCCGTACTTAACCTGAAACTGTTCTTAACCTGAAGCACCACTTTAGCTAATGGGGCCTCCTGCTGCCGCCGCGCCACCGGAGCACTTCTGTTCTCATCCTGAAGCAAAGTTCTTAACCCGTGGTACTATTTTTGGGTTAGCGGAGTCTGTAACCTGAAGTGTATGTAACCTGAAGCATATGTAACCCAAGGTACCACTGTACACACTTAGCTGAGAGCAAGGGCCATTGAATACAGCAGGAGTCCCTTCTTGATAAATGTGCATTGGATTGCTATGCAAACAATTTTCCAGTTTAGAGGAATGTTCGGAACACTATGGCACAGGAGGAAATCCCAGTAATTTCAATGGGCTGTCATGTAGATTATTTCTTTTGCAAGAGCAATCCTGCCTGCATGCTGCAGGGAGGGACTGATGGCAGAGGCTCTGAGAGGTCCAAGGTCATAATGGGTACAAGGCAGCTTGGGATGAAGGAGAAATTAGATTTGGTTTGTGTTTAAGGGGGAATCTACTTTGTTCACACTTTTCAACATGATGTGCAAATACAGCCACCCTTTGAAATTAGCATTTCTCTGAATTTTGCAGAGCAGTTCCCTAGCTAAAAAAGATGTACAAAAATGTGTATTGCAGGGTAAAACCTGCCTAACAATGCACATATTCAAGAAAATAGCACACCAAAATGCATTAGGTATGGGGAAATGTATTAGAAAAAAAATGTGTGTATTAGGAGAAATTAACACTGAAATGCATTTACCTACTTATGTGGTAATGTGGAGAACAGGAAAATGAGAAAATGAGAGAAACGAAAACTGACTGATTCTTCCATTCCTAATTGCAGCAGGGTGGAAGGAGGTTTTGCATTTGCTTTTTGCTTTTCATTTTTTTCTAAATAAAACTGATGCCTCTCCTGTGGGAGGGCGAATACATATGTCAGGTTACGATATGACCTCTCTCCATTTGGAGGGGCATGATGAGGAACTGGCAAGGCTTCCCCTGATCCATCTCCTGCACACCTCCAACATGCCCACAATCTGCCCTTCTACCTTCTGCTTTCCCTCTCAGTGAAGATTTTCATACATTGATATGCATCACAAAGAGCTGTCACATTGAATCATAGAATTGTAGAGTTGGAAGGGACCCCAAGGATCATCTAGTCCAACCTGCAACAATGCAGGAATCTCAGCTAAAGCATCCATGGCAGAGGGCCATTGAGGCTTAAACATTGCGGTCATCTGTCATGCATGCTTTAGTTGAGATTCCTGCATTGCAGGGCGTTGGACTAGGTGACCCTAGATGATTCTAGGATTCTATTATTCTGTGCAGTTGGCCATTTACAGTTAGCAGCAGGACAGTATTCCTGGGTAATATTCAATGCTACCCACTGAGTAACTTGGGTTCATTAGTTTCGATGGGTGTACTATGTGTAGGTCTTAGTAGAATACAACCCTATGACTTATTCTTAGTTGACATCAAAATAACAAAACCAAATTGAAATACAGCAGAGATTTTTTAAAAAACAACATATTGCATATTGTCAACAATAAGAATAAATTATAAATTCAATGATGTTGATAGTAGTGCAAATAAGATTAATGTAGTAAAGTTATTCATGCTCCATCAACCAGTATCTTCCATATTAGTTAAGACTGTACCTTGTATCTCTCATCCTTCGCTTACATAATAAACATGCTCCACACAGATATCACTCTCCATTTCCCTTATTTTAACAACATGAATAAGTGTGATCATACTTAAAATATACCAAAATTTCACTAGCTGTTAATGAATTGTTATGTTCCTCTTTTTTCTAGTTCTAGTCTTGAAGCTCTCTATCTTCCTTTTTTTAGATATGGCCCAAAGGGCCACCAGTAGGTCTATTGGGAATTTCTAAGTTCTTTCAAAATTCATTTATTTTGGATAAGTCCAAAATAGATGATGTTTTCTGATGGTGCGGTTCCTCTCTTGATGCTATGCATAAATGACCAGGCTTCTTACTGTGCTGAAGGAAATGGCCCCCATATGGAGCACAAAGATGGTGTCCTATGAGCCCCACCCACATTCTGAGCTCGGATACAGACTTTTCAACCTCACTGAGCATGCTAAGAAACATTGTTCATACTTAGATGCTGAACATGAGTTCTGAACTCCTTTGGTCATTATGGAAAGAGGCTTGTATGCACACCCCAGCTCTGGACCCTTCTCCAGTTGTGCTTTAGAGTCCTTCTTCTCAGGCTTAAATGGCCCCATAAATATCTCCCTTCAGTTGGTATGATTGTCTAAGGCAAATTGAGGTACCTGCTCCATTCCCATGCTTTAGGGACACTGTTTACATGCCATAAGAGGCTAAGTGAACAGCCAGTGATGACAAGGAGTGTGGGGAGCAGAGGGTCAGGAAGCTCCAGGAATTGGTAGGGGGTGTTCTGCAGGATTGTGGGCCTTGGCAAATGCCTGCCAGTGCTGACCCCTGGCGCTGGCACATTGCTATTAAGAAATCTCTGATTTCCCATTCAATTTTTCAACGTTCCATGTGGCAATGTGGTAGCCCTCCTAGTGAGAAAGACTGACTATGGCCCTAGCTGCCACTTCTCCCTCCTCTTTCTCCATTATTCCTTGTAACATGTACCATGGGAACCTTTGGCCTGAGACCAGCCCTCAGAACTCTCCCCAGACTCTCCTCGGGTCAAACATCTCACTGGACCTGCTTCATACTATCTTTGAGTGTTTGGGCCATGCTGGATTATATCTCATACCCTCCAACATTTCTCTGATGTCCTATTCAATTATTATATTATATTAATTATATTATATTATTATATTATTATATTTTAATACCTTGTCCATCTGACTTTCCAACATATATAAAACACAATAAAACATTAAACATTAAAAAACTTCCCTATACAGGACTGCCTTCAGATGGCTTGGGGGCTGGATAACTCCATACCCTCCAACATTTCTCCATTGAAAATAGGGACGTCCTAAGGAAAAGTGGGACATTCCAGTATCAAATCAGAAACCGGGATGGCTTCTGTAAATCTGGGACTATCCCTGGAAAATAGGGACACTTGGAGAATCTGATATCCTTGAACTCTGATAATGCTTTTTGGATGGCAGAGAGTGTATCTAGAAATTAGTCTACAGCACAAAAATAACATTTGCATTCATTGCTCCACCTCCCTCTGGCTCCTCCTACCCCTGGTATGTGGCCCTATAAAGGTTGCTTAGAAGGGGATGTGGCCCTCAGGCTGAAAAATGTCCTCCACCCCAGTGTACTGTAACACAACTGTGCACCTTTATGCCCCCAACTGACGGTCAGTTGTGTGATGAAGGCCTGGAGGAAAAGCACAATGACCACACACCATATTTTGTGCAATACTGCTTGCAAATGGGTAGATCGGGGAAATCAGCTATCTTGCACCGTGTAGTTGGGTACAAGCTGCAGCAGCTAAAGCAGCAGCACACTGCTTGTTTCAAGGATGAGGGGTTGTTGTTCTGCCAGGGTCCTTAAATAGCTCTGAGTGAAGTCGCCCACACCCTGCATTCTGCTAATCAAGTCCTATGTTAGTTGTTGGCATGTTCTGTTCTCCAGGTTGCTGTTGAATAATTTGCCTTCAGGTTTGGCATACCCAAAATAGGTCTGCCCGCCCACACAGAGAACAAGATCCATAACGCACCCTCTTACTCATGCCATCTGAGATGGAATAAATCCAGATGGAGTCCACCATCAAAGTATCTGTGTGATATTCACAATTCCCAAATGCCTGTCCCTAGTCCATACTTCACTTACATGGAGCACGGGGCAAACCCTCTAAGCAGCGGGTGATTCATTTGATCACTAGATCTGTCTGTTTGAATGCAGTATCATTTCATCAGCTGAATGAAGACTGCTGACTTTTGGGTCTGCTAATAAGCAACTTTTAAAACAGGCTAACCAGCAGAGCCATTTACTACTACTACTACTACTACTACTACTACTACAGTGGTACCTCGGGTTACATACGCTTCAGGTTACAGACTCTGCTAACCCAGAAATATTACCTCAGGTTAAGAACTTTGCTTCAGGATGAGAACAGAAATGTGTTCCGCCGGCGTGGCGGCAGCAGGAGGCCCCATTAGCTAAAGTGGTGCTTCAGGTTAAGAACAGTTTCAGGTTAAGAACGGACCTCCGGAAGAATTAAGTACTTAACCCAAGGTACCACTGTACTACTATATTCCCCCCTCATTCTGAAATATTACCGAAGAATCCTGTGCACACTTACTTAGGAGTAAGCCCCATTGAACACAGTGAGAGTTACTTCTAAGTAGCAGCCCTTCTTGCATTTAAAGAATGTGCTCATCTCCCCCACCTCAGTCTTTTTTTCCCCCTCCAGACTAAACATACCCAGTACCTTCAACCTTTCCGCACAGGCTTATTTCCATTTTCATGGCCTTCCCCCGATCTTATTGTCATTTGTCTACACCAGGGAGTGCTGCTTCTCCTCCTCCTCCTCCTCCTCCTCCTCCTCCTCCTCCTCCTCGTTTTGGCCCAGCAGACCAGATTGTTTACCTGTCTATACCTTTGTGAACCAACTTTGACAGGTAGGTGGGTGGGACAACCCACCTGCCACTCACCTGACATCATTATGATGTCACATGACTGACTAATGGGTTGTCCTGCTTGTGTTGTATTTCGCAAGCACCCAGCTGGTTGTGGATCACTTGGGAACTGCAAAGGGGGATTTGCCACCCACATGCTATGGGTCTGGGAAGCACTGAGCAATAAGTTGGCAAAACTGCTATCAAAAGGGATCTACTGCATGATCAAGTTTCCCATGGGAAACTTAGTTATGCAACTGATCCAGCAGGCTTCAAGTCCCTGCCCTTCAGCTACACTCTTCTGAAAGTGAGCCATCACAGAGCTGCACACCTGACACACTTTGACCCATTTCTGTAGCATGTGGGAGATACACTCTGAATAAGGGGTGTGTATTGGGGTAAAGTTATCCAGCATTCTGATGCACTGAGTAGTGATGAGGCCTCATTTACTCCCTAATTCATTTCCTGTTATTCAGTAGGAGTTTAAGTTCTATGCATAGCCCTTTCCAGTGAAAAGCTAATTAGTCACTACTACTACTACTACTACTACTAGCATTTCATAGCCTAAGGCCAATCTTATGTCTGGGCTGTGCTAAACATACAGGCAAGTCTCTGAAAGTAGTAATTTAATGGATGAACTTTATACCTGGCAGGCATGCTCACACATTATCTATGCAGATATGAATAGTCCTGAAGAAAAAACAATTCTGAATTAAACAGTCTTGGCCTCAACAAACTGTGACCAAAAACCTGGTTCTTTTTTTAAAAAAAAAAAATTAAACCAGAGAATCTGGAAGTTCTGAACACAATAGTTTCATGCAAACTTTGCAAAGATAAATATAGTTAGTATTTGGCAAGCGGTTGGAAGCTAGGCATGCAAGAGAATATGTGTGAGGATAATCCACATCTGTGAATGGTACATATTTTCTTACATTTATATCCCACTTTTCATCTACCATTGAACTGAAGGTGGCATACATGTGACCCATATGTTTGTTCAGCTCTGCCTGCAGAGATGTGGGTGTGAATGTGGAGGAAAGCAATAATGTTTGGGACATATGGAGCATTTTAACTAGAATGCCCCTAACTCACAGTGTCCAAACAAGAGAATATTATTGTCTTCATCAGTGGCCATTGCACCAGGGCTCCACCCTTCTCAGAGGCCTGTGGGGCTGCAGAGGTGAGCAACAACAAACACAACTAATCCCACAGATTCCCAACA
The DNA here is from genome assembly GCF_964234715.1 of Podarcis melisellensis. Classification (NCBI taxonomy): domain Eukaryota; kingdom Metazoa; phylum Chordata; class Lepidosauria; order Squamata; family Lacertidae; genus Podarcis; species Podarcis melisellensis. The sequence continues at coordinate 3,089,458 of NC_138532.1, forward strand.
TTTGGTGGAGCCTTTTTGCTAATGATGACATACCCCAGAAGTGTCCTGGTACAATTGAGACATGCTGTTTTTTATCATGAGACAACGGCCATTTTGGTTACTATGATCTTGTGTGATTTCATGCTGTGATTTCCCTCCCAAAATGTGCTTTTTGGGGCCACAATCTTGCACAATGCCCCAAAAGGTGTGTTTAGGGGTGTCATACCCAAAAAAGTGCTTTTGAGTCGGGGCAAACCACAGTGCAACCAAAAGATGGGAAGATGATGTATGGGAAGATGGCGTCCTGGATTTTGGCTTCAAAGTGTTGCAGGGTTTGGGAGGAGGAGGAGAAGGAGGGGTGGAGGAGGAGGAGTAATATGTCTCAAGCACATGCACGATTAACCTTATTGTTTAAACCACATGAGCCCTCATAGCAATCACAAAACCGCGTAAAGTAGAATAAAGATCCAACAACAAAATGATAAATATACAGTCCCAAAACTGAGATCCAAAGCATTTGTCTAATAAATAAATTGTTGATCTAACAACCATTTATAGCCCTAAAGCTTTCTGAAAGTGAAAAGTATTTACCATTCTTCTAAAAGCCAGGAAGGATTAATTTGGCAGGGGACAGAATTCCATATGGTATCTTCATTTTTGGTGCTGATTATATAAAAGTTTCCCAAGGTGTTATTTTTCATAGGAATGAATATCTGGGGATATTCAGGATAAGTCTGCCCTGAATTAACAAGACCCATTTCTCAGCAGTTTTGCCCACCTCAAATTTGACTAATTTGAATTTGTTTAGGGCCTAAATTGTAGGCTATGGCTTTTCATGTGCATGGCATGGGAACATAGGATACTTCACCTTATACTGAGTAGCATTCTTTTCCAACTAGCAGATGCTGTGCCACTGAGCTATGACCTTTCCTCCACGTGGAAATAGATATTTTTTGCCATAGTCCACATACAATTTAGTAGCAACTTGGCAATTTTGTGTCTATTTCAGCTTGGGGATAGAAGAGAAATTCAATTCGGTTCACATTTTAATGCAAATACTGTATATCTAATTTGCAGCTCTCAAAAATATGTAAACAGAAATGCAGCTATCCTTCAAAATTTGCACTTCTCTGAGTTTTGCAATGCAGTTCTCCAAGGGAAAAATGTGTATGTGTGCTCAAAAATGCACGTATTAATTGAAATGACACAATCAAATGCACTCTATTAGAGGAAATTGTTTACAAAAATGTGTATATTAGGATAAATGCACACAAAAATGCTCACTTGGTCACTTTCTTAAAGATATAAAATAAATGGCAAACTGATGCAGAAATGTTGTCAGAATGTTGCAAACTGAATTTATGATTGGGATAGCAGAAACTGAGGAAAACTAAAATTGAAAATTTGGTCCATTCATACTACGGACTGTGGACTTATAATCATCTGGATAAGCTCCATCACTGATTTGTGCTGAACCATTTCTGGAGTCCATTTCTAGACAGGAAAAAAAGTATTTGGCAATCAGCATACAGAGGTACATTTTCAGATTTAGGATGGGGTGGCGGAGGCAAGATTCACCACAAGAGATAGTTGTTTGCTTTCAGATAAATCTGATTTGAACATGCCCTCGCTCCGCTGTAAGGCAGACTGCTGCCCTCCAGACTCCCTAAATCAGGGATGGGGAATCTGTGGCCCCCCAGATGTAGGAGGAGTGCAGCTCTCATCATCCCTAACCATGCTGGCTGGGGTTGATGGGAGCTGGAAGGACCACAAGTTCCCCATGTCTCCCTAGATACCTTGTTGGTTTCTTATGGCATACTTTGGATTAGGATTTACAATCCTTGGATTATGCATGTCCTCACTGGTGTTTGTGGGTGGGTGGCAGGGCAGGGTGTGTTCTAGACACAACAGGCTCTTGGCTTCTGAACAAGGTTGTTGACAGGTTGAACTGAATGGAAAAGTTTGCAAAGAACATGCTCTATAACATGAGAGTGATTCATCACAATTTCCTCTCTAAGTCACCTGCTCCTTAGCTTTGCATCTTTATAAACCAATGCTTACTCATCCATAAGTCAGTCCTCACTCAACCTCTTTCTGCTGAGTCCACTTTCAACCCAAGCTGGAGGCAGAGGGATTTTCCTTCTCCTGGCCTAGTCACCGAGGCTTCACTCAGATAAGATGGAATTGCTGCTGGTCAGTGGGAAAGCTGGTCGAGGATTAGGGAATATAACTTGTTCTTTATGTGGGGACAGCTGTGAAAAAGGTGAAGGCTATGCTAGGGACCTTTAGGGAAGGAATTGAAAATAAAACTGAAAATATCACAGTGCTGTTATACAAATCTATGGTGTGACCACACTAGAAATACTGTATATTGTTTTGGACACTATGCCTCAAAAAGATTTTGTAGAGTTGGAAAAGGTTAAGAAAGCAGCAGCAAAAATCAAGAAAATGGAGCAACTCCACGATGAAGAAAAGTGGAGCTTCTTAGTTAAGAGAAAGGGCAAGTAACCAGATACATGATGCATAAAGTGGAGAAGTGGACAGGGAATAGTCCCTGCCCCTCGTCACTCAGAATACAAGAATTCAGGGCCATCCAATGAAGCTGAATGTTGAAAGATTCAGGACAGACAAAAAGAAAACCACCCTTCTTCATAGGTAAACTATGGTATTTGCTCCCACAAGAAGCAGTGATGGCCACAGATTTGAATGAATTTAAAAGAGGAGTAGCCAAATTCATGGAGGATAAGTGACTACTTGACACAATGACTATGTTCTACATCCACTGTCAAAATCAGTATGCCTCGGAGTGTCAGTTTCTGGGAATTACAGGTGTGGAGAATGCTGTTACACTTGGGTCTTTCTTGTGGGCATCTGGTTGGCCACTGTGAGAACAGGATGCTAGACAAGATGGGCCATAGGCCAGATCCATAAGGCTCTTCTTACGTTCTTATGGATGGGATTGCAATCCCATTGAAATACCACATTCACAATTTGAACTTGCCTCTTGATTTGACTTTGCTCAGGTAGCAGCAGCAGTGTCCAGGAGTGCCTTTCTGTGGCTTTGACTAACATGCCAACTGTGCTCTCTCTTGGACAAAGCAGATCTGTCCACAGTTATGCATATCTTGGTCACACCCAGGTTAGATTACTGCAGTGCCCACTTTGTGGGGCTGCCTTTGAAATGGGTTTAGACTCTTCAGCTGATGCAAGATGCAATGGACAAGGCATTTGACTGTGGATTACTGGGGGGAGGCATATCACTCCAGTATGTTTCTGAGGACAATTCAGAGTGCTCCCCATGATTAAGAAAGCCCTCATGTTTTGGGCCCTGACTATTTAAAGGACCATCTTCTCCCACATGGCCCTGCCTACCCACTGCATTCATTACTGAAGTCTTTGTTCTGCATTTCTTTGCGTTCAGATGGTGATCTGAATGAGGCATTGGATGGCAGGTCCTCAGAGACGCACTGAGACTGTGGATCTCCTGACGTCAGGAAGCCAGAGGGCTTCCTCTTTTGTGGCCTTTAGTTGCAGCGTGAAGGCATTTCTGTTACCTCAGCTGTTTGTTTTTTCCTCCTTAGTAATATGAATGTTTTCAGTTGTATCAAGTTTTGCCTCTCTGTTCTGATCTGTAGCTTATTTTCTAATATAATATATCTATATTATGAAATAGATATATGTCTTACCTTAGACCACCTGTGATGGACAGCTGAGTCTGGTGATGCAGTGCCTGAGAATTCCACCAGAGGGCTGGAGCCTCTCTCTGATTGGCTACCAAGAGGGGGTGGAGCCAGTGCCTTGGGAGGGAAAATAAAAAAAGCCATTTCTGAGATTCAGATGGGGAGATGGATTAAGAGAGAGCAATTAAGTTTAAAGAACTGAAGTGAAATCACTGGAAATAAGTTGCACATTTACCATGTATTCTAGTAACCTATAACATATTTAACTGAAGAGTAATAACTTAAAATAAACAACTGAAGTTTAAACGAAGCTGTGTGTTTACTACTTTGTTTAGAAGCCCGTAATATCCACAAGATTTAGCATAATTATTAATAAATTAACTGTTCCCTGAAAGATCTTTATCAACTGACACCACCTTTGTTTTATCAACTTTTATAAATCTTTTCTTATTTGGACAACTTCTCTCTGAGTCTCCAAGGATCTAAGTTTACCCTCACACAAAACCCAAAAGATAACCCATGGTGGTTATATATAGGGATCCATCACACCACCTCCAAGGCCTTTATGGCTGGAAAGGCAGAACTTGCATTTTTACAAGTGCCATATAATCTTTGCTGGGGTTTCATCCTTTAGTGTGGCACCAGCACACCTTGGAACTCTGCCTCTTTACATCATGCATGTATCCTATTCAAAACTTTTTTTCAGCAAGGTTTTTCAGATATGTACTTTAGTTAGGTATACTAGGGTTTAATATTTTCTGATTTTATCTGCATATTATTTATAACTGTTTTATGTACACCACTTGAAGGTTTTTGTTTCTAATTAAGAGGTTTATATATATATTCTGAATATAAACGAACACCAAAGTACATAAATGAAAAATTCTCTCTCACTATCCTAGCACACAAGTGTACACACAGAGATAGGCAAATGCAGCAACAACTATGCAACAAATAGTAATTAAAAGTGGAGTGGCGTGTGACTAGTCCCTATGTAGACCCTCCTTCCCAAGCAGTATGCTAATTTTGAAATGTTTGCATATGAGTGTGTATACTAGCCCTCCCAAACCAGGTATTCTCCAGATGTTTTTGGACACCAACTCCCATCAGGCACAACCAGCATCATCAATGGTCAGGAATGATGGGAGACGTAGTCCAGGAGCATCTGGAGGATGCCAGGATGGAGGAGGCTGGTATTCATTCATGCTGTGAATGCCACAGAATGTTCAGAAGTATTTTTAATGCTGCAAGGGGAAGAATGAAAGGTGAAAGGCCATGCAGCTGCTGTGAGTTAAGTGGACAAGAATTTCATTACATGGATGCCACAATGGAGAAGGTTTTGTCCAATGTATTGACTGATTGAGCATGCAAAGTAATGTGTAGTGGTCCTTCATGTATAGTGATCTCAAGCTGTTCAGGCTTTCAATGTAATATTGGAACTCTGGCCCATGGGCCAAATTAGACCTGTTACAGGACCTAATTTGGTTTGCAATGTCATTTTCACCAAACCATCCCCACCTGCCCCACACAACTGACACCATATGTGGGGTCGGGCAGGTAAGGACATGGCTGCAGGAAAACAATCAAGAGCTTGAAGTGAACTTCTGGTTGTTCCTATGCAAGTGTGGCTTGCTGAAGGTAATCCCCTCTGTGATCAGGGAGTGCCCATCAGGAACTTTTCAATGCAATTAGGAGAGCTTGCTGTCAACAATCATAGGCTAATTGGTCCTAAGAGCAAACCATCTGGTGATTGACAGGTAGGCAACTGTTTCCACCTGGAAGCAGTTCTCCAACTCTAAAGTAGCACTTTCTGTTGGATTTGAAAATAAATTACAAGCTGATGAATCTAGTAAAATGGGGGAGGAGATGTCACATGATCTAAAAAAAGCCCTGATCAAAACTTTTGTTGCTACTTTCCCCACCCACTGAAATGTTCAAATTCTTTTCAAAGATGATACTTGTTGAATATGGATCATCATCATCATCTTCAGTAATAATGGGATTTAGACTTCTTTGCTTTTTGAGACATTTTGACTCTTCTGTGTCTCAGTGCTAGGAATATTCTATAGTCTAGATTTCCAAATTGACAAAAAATAAAACATTAAAGGGGGCTTTGTGTTCTAACCATAAGCACTTTGTTTACTGGAACACAATGTTTTATTTTGCACTTGTGAAATGTTGCCCTTTCATCCTGGAGTGACACTTGTGAAATGATGTCCTTCCTTCCTAGGTTGAGATTGTTGTGATATGTGTAAAAAGGTTATCACATCAAAGTTGCCTTGCACTGGCTTCCCGTTGCTGTAGATTGTCCTTTTCAAACAGCAACAACAGTAGCGTAATACTGTCAAGATCAGCTGAAAGACATGAAGTAGGGAGCTAGCTTCCCCCAAACTCTTCCCCTGGCTGAATGGTAAATAAAACAAGGGGGAGGGAGAAGAGGAGAAGATGCTGGTCCGAGAACATGGCCTGAAGGAGCAGAAGGCCACAACCTTGCTGAAAAGTAGGCAGGTCAGTGTCAGGTTGGGTGACACCCTGGGAAACCCATGAATGCTGCCTTGGGTTCTGTGACAGAAGAAAGGTGGATTATAAATGTATGAAAAGGAATTACAATGATGAAAAACTGCATAGTATAAATTCCCATCTGTAATACGTAAAAGTCTTAATAAGCTGATTCAGAAAGTTCCTTGCAGATTTATTAACACACATTGTCATTCTTCAGAGCTCAGCCCCTTCCTCCAGTCTTTGGCAGTTAATATTTCAGCTGAGTGCAGAGATACATCATGTCTTACACACAAGCTGTGGTCCTTGGATGAAGGGTGGTACAGTGGCGGCCACTCCCAGTCACCAGTCTGGCTGCCGCGTTCTGGATTAGTTGTAGTTTCCGGGTCACCTTCAAAGGTAGCCCCACGTAGAGCGCATTGCAGTAGTCTAAGCGGGAGATAACCAGAGCATGCTCCACTCTGGCGAGGCAGTCCGCAGGGAGATAGGGTCTCAGCCTGCGTACCAGATGGAGCTGGTAAACAGCTGCCCTGACACGGATTTGACCTGTGCCTCCATGGACAGCTGTGAGTCCAAAATGACTCCCAGGCTGTGCACCTGGTCCTTCAGGGGCACAATTACCCCATTCAGGACCAGGGAATCCCCCACACCTGCCCGCCTCCTGTCCCCCCAAAACAGTACTTCTGTCTTGTCAGGATTCAGTCTCAATCTGTTAGCCGACAACCATCCTCCAACTGCCTCCAGACACTCACACAGGACCTTCACCGCCTTCACTGGTTCTGATTTGAAAGAGAGGTAGAGCTGGGTATCATCCACATACTGATGAACACCCAGCCCAAACCCCCTGATGATCTCTCCCAGCGGCTGCATGTAGATGTTGAAAAGCATGGGGGAGAGGACGGAACCCTGAGGCAGCCCACAAGTGAGAGCCCAGGGGTCTGAACACTCATCCCCCCCAACCACTTTCTGAACACGGCCCAGGAGGAAGGAGCAGAACCACTGTATAACAGTGCCCCCAGCTCCCAGCCCCTCTAGACGGTCCAGAAGGATGTTATGGTCGATGGTATCAAATGCCGCTGAGAGATCCAGCAGAACTAGGAAACAGCTGGATGTTGGACTAGATAGTCCTTTGGCCTGATCCACAGGTTCTTCTGAGTCTCCATTTTGCATGCTGCTATTGGTGTGGTGCACTGTGAATCATTGCATCTGAACATGTTGAAGGGCATTTTCTTAGCATATCTTTCACCTAAGAACAAACTGTGAAAACAGTGGAAGACAAGCTGCTGAAGAGGAAATGAACATGGCAGATACACCAATAGAGCTTTGAATGGCTAGCAGGGTGAGCTTGGGCAATGATGTGAAAATGGGAGTGTTGCAAGCATAGTTCTAGTTTTCTCTGAAAATGTGTAGCGTTTGCAATATTGTATGTTGGATACTTGTCTTAGGGCAATTCAGCTGAAAATATTATATGGAATGTATTGGACTCCCAAGCTTGTTTATTCATGGAAGGATCAAAAATTCCACTGGGCTTGACCTTATCATTAGGCAGAGTGAAGCACTTACCTCAGGCAGCAGATGCCTTGAGACTGGGCATTCCCCTCTTTTGTGTCAAGCAGCCTGATCTCTGCTTCTTCTGCTAGTTTCTGTTGGTTGCTGTGATGAAATAAGATTCAACTTCCCATCTACTTGGCATCTGTATATGGAACACAAGATGCAAAATAGTATTGGTGAATCCTGGGAAAGCACAAGTTCTTTGGTGCATCTAAGGTAGATACATTCATTTGGGGAACTTCCACTCCAACAATTAACACTAGCTTGCAGTGTTCAAAAAGGGGTGTTTTCCCTGACCCTTTGAGAGGCTCACATAGCTGCGGTTTTTATAAGGGGACCATGATATAGAGTAACATAATTTAGCTAAAATTGTGGAGTGGCTTTTGTATTCCATTAAGCCCTCCCCATTACCTCCCCCGCCCCATGTTGAACACTTGTCCCAGTGGGGTGTGGAGAGAAAAACAATTGTGTGTACAGGAACACAAGAGATTTTGCTGCCTGAAGCAAAGAGGTTGCAATGGAATGTTACACAAACGCTAGCAACGTGGAGCACGCTCCATCATACTGAGTGCAGTGGGATACTTAAGGGAGTGCAACATGGGGTGCATGATGCACACAGTGCTCTGCTTCACCCCATCTGTCCCTGCCCAGCAGCTGCACTTGTCAGGTGGGTACTGCTGAGAGTATCATATGTCCCAGAGGTCTCAGCTTGTATTAAAAACTGGGCTCTTATTGCTGCAGCTCCAGCTCTCTGGAATCAATTGCCAGTTGAAATTAGATAGCTAGCATCGTGATTTTCCAGCCCATACTGAATACATACACACCCAAACACACATTTAAGAAGGCTTTCCCTGAGGTGTGAAGAAATTGTTTTATCGCTTTCAGAGTTTGCTGAAATCACAGAATCTTAGAATTGTTGGCTTGTAAGGGACCATGAGGGTAATCTAGTCCAACCTCTGTAATGCAGGAATCCTTCCCCCAATGTGGAGCTTGAACCCAGGATCCTGGGATCAAGAGTCTCATGCTCTGCTGACTGAGCTAACCTGATTGTATTGTTTTCAAGACTTGTGTGTTATTCTGTTTTTATCTTTCACATCGCTTGTATGGCTTTATGTTACAAAGTGATCTATAAATTACTTGATGTTGATCAGAGGCACCGAGTTGTGCCCAACATTGTGGGGGCCCGTTGTGCATGCGCAATGCACACCTGTGATGTAGTTTTAATTGTTTCTGAGTGTGCATGGATGTTTGCTATACTCTTATTTTTAAAGGCACCATTTGTGAAGGTGTTTACTCTGCTGTGATTATTTTGATAATGCTATACTGCATTTGATGCTTAAGACCCTTGTACAGTAGTCCAAATAAATGAAACTGAAATTGAAACAGAAAATCATTGTGGGAAGTGAAGTGGGGTTAGACCAGAACACTTTAGTCTTCCAGTTTGCCTTTCACAAAGCTGCTCACCGCCATCATGCAGCCCCAAATAGACTGTGCCCCTTGACAGAAAAGAAGGGTGTTTGTGTGCTCACACATTTTCTGCATGTACTTTGGGTGCAGGATTAGCTGAAATGAACAGACAGGCCCAAACAGCAAGTAGTCTCCTCCAGACTACATCTTGCTAGCAGGTTGCAAAACTTATGGGAGGATCCTATGCACATTTCCTCAAAAGTAAGTCCCATTGTGTTCAAAGCAGCTTACTCTCAGGTAAGCATATATAGAATTTTAGCTGTAGGTTTGTCACTGTTGGAGTCAGTGTGCCCCTGAATACAAGTTGCTAAGAATCACAACTGGGTATAGTGTTGTTGTGCTCAGCTAGTTGGCCACTGTGAGCACAGAATGCTGGACTTGATGGGCCTGATCCTGCAGGGCTCTTCTTATGTTCATTTGTTATGTTGCTGGGTTGTGGGTTTTTTGCTGGCTTCTTTCAAGTGGCCAAACCGTTTCCTTCAGCAAGGGAGCAAGGGTGTGTGCATTTGTTATTATTAGCCACCACCTGTCAAAGGCTGTTAAATCAGCCATTTCAGGAAACAAACAAACCATGCAAAAGAAATTTGTATGGAGAGAAGGTCGTTTTATGTAGCTGGGCTTCAATTCAGTAGGAAACAGGGTCTATGCTGGACTGTTCACTTAACTTATTATTATTATTTGATTATTTTTGATTGATATACAGCCCTTCATCTGAAGATCACAGGGCAGTTCACAACATGAATGGCAATTAAATCATGTGTGGGAAAGGGAATTTCAGAATAAAGCAAACATTTCTTTCTTTCCTCCTCAATGAAGGGAACTCCCTGAAGGAACTTCCTGGAGTGAAGGACTACGAAGTAGTGTATCCACAAAAAATCCATGCATTGCACAAAAGAGATGTCGGAGGAAGTCAGAACCACAAGGTAAAAAAGAACTGCCTGTTTGGTTGTGTACACACAACAATTCATGGTGGATTTGATGCATCAAACATGTACATGTTTATTGTGCCTTTCACATAGAATCATAGAACTGTAGAGTTGGATTGTACCCAAGGGTCATCTAGTCCAACCCCCTGCAATGCAGAATTCTCAACTAAAGCACCAAAGACATGTGCCTTCCAACCTCTGCTTGAAAATTTCCAATGAAGCTCCTTATGCAGTCATATCAGTTTCTTTAGATGCCTCCCACTTTTCATTCTTATTGGAATTGTCTGCATTTGTAGCTTCCATATTTAACCTTTAAGAAACTCCCATCCATCTTGAACTCCCTTCTCTTTGAGTTTTGGGACCATGGGATCTCACCCAGTAGCTCCTAAAGCTTTTTGAAATCAGTCTTCTTAATGTCCAGAGGGCATCTCTCAGCTTTCCCTTGCCTCTGTGTCATGAAACTCAAAAGGACAAGATCATTTCCTCCCAAGATTCCCAGTATTCCCAGTACTTCCACTTTGTCAATCAGTTCCTCCCTGTTGGTGAGGTCCAGGTCCAAGATAGATGATCCCCTTGTTGCTTCTTCTGCTTTCTGGGAAACAAAGCAACCGAGGCAAGGCAACGTAATAGCATCCTTGTCCAAGCGGCAGACTGCATTCCGCCTTCCCTCCCCCTATTTAATTTTTATTTAACCAATCTATGGATTATGTGGTAAGGGACAAAGTCCAACATAAAATCACATGTTGCTCAAGTGTGGATGCACTGAAGTGCACCGTGGGGTGGTTTTGTGGTTTTCTACATGTTTGGTGCCGTCTATCTCCACCCCTACATCCTTTTTCTCAGCACCTGACCACAATCTGGTCATTTAGTTTCCATCAGCGCAAAGGAAATGATGCAGTGTCCATTTCCACTGGTTGCTGCTGAAGGCATGTTTACAGTTTTTTTTTAGAACAGCTGCTTTTTGCAGGACTGCTCTTGTGCAAAACAGCTGCATTGAGAATAGAAGTAAAATTGGCTTTGCAGGTACAGGAGAGAGGGAGGGAGGGAGGGAGGAAGACACTTTCTCCAAATACCTCTCCAACAGATAGTTATTTCCATCCAGACTTGACTATGTGTGCTGGTGTGGGAAACATGCTGCTTATGTTACACTCCAGTGCACACCACAGCTTCCTGTGTTGGGGGAAGATAGTGTGGAGATCAGAGGCCCTGATGCCTCTGGCTGGCTGGCCAGGGCCAGGAGGTGGGGTGAAGCAGTCGTGACAGATCTTGCTGGAAACCCCACTGGTAGCAGGATGCCCGTGTGGGCAGCAACTCATTGGCTCTCCAGTGGTGGGGCAGGGGCACCTTCCCATTTCACCACCCCCTGTTTGTAGCCACAGAGCTAACAGCCTGACTCAAACATGACACACAATTTTAAACTGCTTTTTTGTGAATCTGGTAAATCAAACAACATATATTTCATATTCCCTCCCCCCTCCCCAAAACATAACCCACCCTCCCCTCCCCTCTCTCTGGTTTATCAACATATGTTATTTTCTGCATGTTACAAAACTGTACAAATCCTTAATTTAACTATCCAAATGTTATCAATAAAAAGTTTGTGAATGTTTATTCATATATATATATATATATATATATATATATATATATATATATATATATATATTTGCTTTCGTAGATTTTCACGGGTACAGGAATGCAGGTTTTGGTGTCCTCAGGATATCACTCCTGGTGGTACTCAGGATATCACTCAAGAAATCACTCAAGATATCCCTCAAGTAATTAAGGAACAAAAGAAGAAAAGGCACACTAGCCTGGGAACTTCCTCTCTGCCCAGAACATTGGAGGCTATACACCACACCCCCTCAACAGTATTTATAGGAACTCAAACACTGAGATCCTGCTCTGTTCCAGTAACAAGAAGCCGAAAGCACCAGCCTGAAGATGACGAGTGAGACCTCGTCGAAACGTCGCCTAGACACCCCAACTTTTACACGGGAAGACACCCGAGGACACCAAAACCTGCATATATATATATATATATATATATATATATATATATATATATATATATTCCATTTTGCTCATTGTGACACGTGCTTGAAACTCTGGGTATAGTCCATGTTCGCTACTGCACTAATCCAGAGACAAAAGCATATTTTTTTTTAAAAAAGATGTCTGTACAAATGTGCACAATGGGCCTCAGTTTTATAGGTTGGGGAAGTAGCAATTGAGGTGGTAATTAGTAGTAATTGAAATTGTACCTTCCTGGATCTGAGACCTTACTGTGGCCTTCAAGACGCAAATGAGTGACTTGGGGTGAGGTCTTTAATTCAGCAGTATTTATTAGCAGTTGTTGTGATGCTATAGCAGTTTTCCTTTGTTTGCCTGTCCCCCGCAAACCCCCCCACCTCTAATCAACAGCTGCTCATCCACACTTTTCAAATGCAGGCCAAGTATGAAGATGCCGCAGACTATGAAATGAGAGTGAATGGCGAGAAGGTGGTCCTTCACCTCGAAAGAAACAAGTAAGTTAGAATAAGGTTGCCAGACGTCCCCGGATTTACAAATCAGTCCCCATACAAAATCCATTGAAGCTGAAAAGTGTCCCCGGATTCATTGAAAAGAATCTGGTAACCTTAAGTTAGAACTGCAGTTTTCTTAACATATTCAAGGTGACAACATAGCAGAAAATAATGGAGGTTATAAGGAACACATTCCTGTGGCGATATTCTTTCCCCACAATTATTATGGGTTAAGTTAGACATTGGAAGAGATATGGAAATGCTTCTATAAGATACATAGAATCAGTGCCACTTCCGGTCTCTGTTCTTTCTTTCTTTCTTTCTTTCTTTCTTTCTTTCTTTCTTTCTTTCTTTCTTTCTTTCTTTCTTTCTTTCTTTCACAACACATAGCAGCAACATGGAGGGGTGAATGTGTTCCCATATGACACAAAGCACATGCAAATTTTATGCAACAATGTGCTTTCTTTTGTGAAACACTGACCAATTTCCAATGGAAGTCACCACTTGCTGGTTGCTGAAATTCTTGCAAAGAACACCGTCCAGATTGCGCCCCCCTAGCCCTGGCTGGACAAATTAGCTCTTCTTTCCGCCTCTCCTCCAACACCCTCTCCACCCATTCAATTCACCCTCTATTAAAAACCATTATTATGAGGTAATAATCGATATTTTCCTGCCAACCTAGCAGTTCGAAAGCACATCAAAGTTCAAGTAGATAAATAGGTAAATAGATACCACTCTGGTGGTAAGGTAAACGGCGTTTCCGTGCGCTGCTCTGGTTCGCCAGAAGCGGCTTAGTTATGCTGGCCACAGGACCCGGAAAAACTGTCTGCAGACAAATGCCGGCTCCCTCGGCCAATAAAGCGAGACGAGTGCCACAACCCCAGAGTCGTCCGCAACAGAACCTAACGATCAGGGGTCCCTTTACCTTTAATAATCAATATTTATATTTATGGACATATTTTTAAGCTGATTTTGCGCCCTCCCCCCATCGCCTGTGCCCCTCACCACCCCCTAGCTACGGCCCTGCCCACCAGCCAGGACCACAATGCTCAACAGTGCATTTGCACCACACCTCCCCCCATCTCAACGCTCCCTCTCTCTTTCCTGGTAAACATACCTGTAAGTGACCCAGCTGCTGGGAAGTTAGGTAAGCACCCCCACTGCCCCAGGCCATGCATTCCTGGCAGTGGTAGCTGTTGCCCATTGGGACTGGTAGAGCAGAAGGCAGAGCAGCTAACAACAGGTGGAGCCAGAGCGAATGACAGGCAGAATCAACTAATTCTGGGTTTGCTCCCATCCTCCTTCCTGTTGTCGTCTACAAGGGCAACCCTGTGACAAAGGAGGAAGGTGCCAGTCAGGGCCACCCCATGAACTGGCTGTAAATGAGGAGTTTGGCAAGTGAGAGCTTGGTGGGACAGCGCCCCATTTGCCCTACTGGGCCAGCCTGCAGTGATGTCTGGAAACAGTTAAACAAAACATACCCCCAAAGAAATATTCTGAAACAAGACTACCCCAAAATAAATATTTCCAAACGCCGGGAGTTTCTTCCGCACCACTCCCTTACTAGTGGTGTGTTCCCAAGTTTTGTGTTCTTTTTCTAATTATGCCTTAAGATCCCAAGATTTCTTCTTGCTTTATGCATTTAAAATATAGATGGATCACGGGGATTCCACTTTATATATATATATATATATATATATATATAAAGGTACTGTGCTAGTCTCCCTAGAGCTCAGAACCATCCAATGGAGCCGAATGGTGGAAGATTCAGGACTAAGTGCTTATTCACACAGTGCTTAACAATCGAACTCACAGCTGCAAAATGTACTGATGCCAGCCACCTTGGACAGTTTTAAAATGACTAGATAGGCCTTTGGTCTGCTTGAACTAACAGCCTCTTATTTAAAAAAAATCCTTTTTGCTTTTAAGTTGTTTTTAACTTTTTAGGGTTTTATTGTTTTGTTTTTCAATTGTAAACCACTGTGATGTATCTTTATGTCACAGTGGTATATAATTTTGTAAAATAAAAATAAAAATGTGCTTTTGATTGAGTTGCCACACACGAACGCCCTCTACCTCACTCAGCGTGGCCAGGATTTAAAACTGCACATGTGGCCTTGTTATGCATGCATGCATGCATGCGTTGTAGGCCAAACCCATGCTGCATGCATGCCATTGCAGGCCTAGACCTTGATGCTTCCAGGAGCTCAGGAGCTTCAGCTGCATAACAAAAGACAGGAAGGATTCTAAAGCGCTCCAATGGTATTTGCTGGTAGCTGGCAGGCAGCCAATCCCTGCTGTGATAGGGCCAATGTTGTGATTCGCTAGTCGCAGCATAAGGCGACCTATCACAGGTGTTGCCTGGGCCGGCTTAAGGTGTCTATATACTGGGCTGAGTGCCTCTGTTTGTCATTCTTGTTCCTGCTGCTTCAATAAATCCTTTTGAGCTGAACCCAGGGCTCGGGTCATGCTTGAACCCACCTACACCTCAGCCTTGTCTATAGAAACCCTAGCAATTTGCATATAGTTTTCTAAGAGCCTTTTAAAAATGTTAACCCTGCATCCGAGTTGATATATTATACAAGCAAGGCATAAGAGGAAATGGCCAAGAAATATTCCAGATATTTTTCTTTTAAACTGATCCATTGGTAGCATAGCGTTTTAGTCTTGTTAAGGGTGAGGAGTGCTCAGCTTGAACTATAAATCAAGATATTAATAAAGATAATCTTCAATAGAATTGCCACTTGGCCAGTTTCTGCATAATAACTAACCAGCTCAACAGGTTTGTCCCTCTGTCTCTCCTCCACCCTGCTACTGGCCGGGCCTGGGATGGGTTTTCTTTTTAACAGCTTGTTTCAGTAATGAACAGTAGGCATGCATTAAAATTAAATTATTTCCCACCTGCACTAATGACCTGTGGTAACAGCCTGATTTGCTCTGCTAAAGAAGAACCACCTGCAATCAGTTTTTCCACTACATATAACTAATAAATATTAGGAGTGTGCACAGGCCCCGAGATTTGCTTTGCATTTGTGCATTTTAAAAAATTCCAGTTGATTTCTGAGTCAATCAATCAAACCTTTATTGCATTAGCATACAGCCATAGCAGGATAAGACAAAAAGGCTAGAGACAAGCAACCAAACAAGATTCAAAGTGATATTACTGGCGTTATGACATTTAAATTACGCTAAGACAATAATGTAAAGATTTAGTTGCCGGCGCCGGGAATCTAAAATGCGGATGTATATAAAGCATATAATGGCCCCAAAATAGGCTCGGCACATTAGGTTAAAAAGGTAATAAAAAGAATTAAAACAGGTCCAGGTCTAGGACACACTACCCAGTCAGAGTAACCCTGAGTTTCAAAGCCTGCACTATAAAGATTGCCACCCCATGTGAAATTTGGGGATTTACGTCCACAAGAAGCGATTTCAAACAGTCTTCTTTAGATGTGATGGTGGACGGGATCAAGAGGAGGAGCTTAGTTCTTATTGGCTCATAAATAGGGCAGTAGAAAAAGAAATGTATGAAGTCCTCTACTTCATTCATTGTGCATGGACATAGACGCTGAGTAATAAGGGGTCTTAGAATAAATCCCCTGCAAGAAGGCCGTGGGTATAGAATGGAAACGGGCCATGGTAAACGCTCTTCTCAAATTGGGCTCCGTCAGGTCTATCAAGTAGTTGGCAAGTGATCTTACCACTTTCACTTTAGGGAGCCACATGGAGAGGCGAGCTGTGGTGGACTGTGCCCGGTCCATGGCCTCGTCTCTTGTAAGAATCCAGGCCCGGATTTTATGTTGGTCCCAAGATGACAGCGTGTCAAGATCTGGGAGGGAGTAGCGTGCAGTAATAGTCTCCATAGCCTTGGACCATTTGTTGCTATGAGAGCAAGTTAAAAAGGCTTGCCTGGCTAGTAGGGAATCTGGGGCTTTGATTAATTTACAATAAAAACTAATAATTCTAATGTGGGCTCTCGCTACAATGGAGGGGAGGCCCAGTTCTGTTCTTAACTGTGCAGCAACCGAGCCCTTGGGGAGACCCAGTAACTTTCGTGCAAAGATTTCTGAGTCTCTCTTTGTACTCCCTTGATTTGCATTTTGCATCCTGTGTAAAACAAAGCTCTCTACTTCTCCCATTTATTATACAGTAGCACCTCGGCTTACATTACCCTTAGGTAGCGTAACCTTCAGGTTGCGAAAGCAGCAACCCCAGAAGTGTTTTGCTGCGCATGCATGCCTAGAAGTGCTCTACTGTGCTGCGCACATGCGCAGAAGCAGTCTGCCACTGCATGCACAGAAGCGAACCCTCCAGTTGCGGAAACTTCAGGATCTGACTGGAGCTCTGGAACGGATCCCTTCCGCAACCAGAGGTACCACTGTAATGGGGAATAAAATAACAGCTCTTTCCCCTTGAAGCCAAAATTGATTAAATCTAGGAGCCAGAGTACCTCCAGAGTGGATTAAGTTTGCCAAATTGTAGACAAATAGGTCCAGACTTTTTGTGGAAATACAGTGGTTCTTTGGTTTTGAGCATCTCGGAAGTCGAATGTTTCAGTTTTCGAACACCGAAAACCCGGAAGTAAAAGCTTCCATTTTCAAATGCACCTCTGAAGTCTGGGACTGGTTAGTGCCTGGGAACAACATGAACACCACCTTGGGTTCCATGATGGATGGAAGACATACACACACACACACACTTTTTCTCTTCCTATCATAGGATCATCTCCACAGTGGTGCTGTGAGCACTTATGTGCCTTCAGAGGTATTCCTTGGCAGTAGGCAGATCCAGTGAAACTGGTCCTACCTGCACTATTCATTTAAAGCAGTATCATGTCACTTGAAACGGTCGTGGTTCCCCCACTGTAGTTTGTTAAGACAGCTGAGAGTTGTTAGGAGGCCCCTATTCCCCTCACTGAGTTCTCTGGGAAGAGGGATTGAATATTAAACCATTCTGGGAATTGTAGTTCTGTGGGGTTTTTTAACAACTCTCAGGTTTTTTAACAACTCTCAGCACCTTAACAAGTTACAGATAGGTAGCCGTGTTGGTCTGCCATAGTCAAAACAAAAAAAATTCCTTCCAGTAGCACCTTAAAGACCAACTAAGTTAGTTCTTGGTATGAGCTTTCGTGTGCATGCACACTTCTTCAGATACACACACAGTGTGTATGCACACTTCTTCAGATACACACACAGTGTGTATCTGAAGAAGTGTGCATGCACACGAAAGCTCATACCAAGAACTAACTTAGTTGGTCTTTAAGGTGCTACTGGAAGGATTTTTTTTGTTTTCACCCTTAACAAGCTATACTTCCTGGTATTCTTTGTGGCAAGCCATGGCCAAGGTGCATGGTACTCTTTAAATGCACAGTGCAGGTGGGGCCTAGAATGTGGCATGTTCTTGGTTGTGGTGTGTGTGTGTGTGTGTGTGTGTGTGGTGTCAACAACTGTTCCTTCAGTTTGCAAATTTGCCCATGACCGCCCCCTCCCCACTTGGCAGCCCCTTAATCAAAGGAATCAAGATTTGTGTGCTTTGTAAACACTGTTGATCCCCTTTCCTTTTGTTTAAAAATATGTACGTGGAGAAGCTTAAGTGCCTCCCCTCCCCTTTGATATCCTACTCTGAATCTAAAAATAGACATACAATGCCATTGGGGAAATATAATTGTAGGCTTATTATGCAATTATCTCTGGCCCAACTTAATTTTCATCTTGAATAACAAACCCATTGTATTCTTTGCAGGGATCTTCTTTCCAAAGACTACACTGAGACCCATTACTCCCCTGATGGCAGAGAAATTACAACAAGCCCAGATGTTGAGGTAAAGACCAGAGCATCTCGTTGTAAATGTCATGAGAAGGGTGGGCTGGGGAGCATGGCTATAAGTGAGACTCTCAAAGAAAGGTGGCTTGCAAATGCATGAGGATCCACTGAGTCTAGACCAGGGATGGATGGATCAGTCTATTTCTGGTCCATCTCATTTTTGCACCTCATTTTCATCACTCTCCCACTCCCTCCCAGTCTGCCCAGCAGCCCTGCTAGTGGGAGGGCACATACACAGCACCACCCCTCTCAGCTGGTTGCTCCTTTGACAGATGCTGTTTTTATGTCCTCACCTGACACTACTGCTGAGTGGATGCAGCTGACCATTCATTTTTGTCATATTTCTGCATTTGATGTACGCTGCAGTTCTCTTTTATCACTTGGCACGATGAGAAAGCCCAAAGATGTTATCATGGTGCACCCGATGTGTGGTGGAATTCTCCTTACATGTAACTTCTGTGTGCCATTGCTTGTTTGATTGATTGTATATCTGAGCAAACATAAACACAGATCTCAGGGCGGTTCACAACCTAAAATGTTGCGTGTAATTTGTGTTTTGTGGCTAGTATTTTAATGATGGCTGTGGGGTGTGCGCGCATTGTTCCCATGTGGGTGCCAGTGAACATTTGATGCAGCATATCTGTTTTCCGTTGCTACCTGTTCAGGGTAGGACTGAACCAATAGGTTAAAATTACAAGAAAGGGGATTTCAGCTAGACCAAGCATGTCAAAAGTCAGTTTCAGTGACCTAATCCAACCCTCCGGTCAGTTTAATCCATCCCCTGTGGCAGTTTATTTCTTAAAAAAACTAAACAACTCCAACCCTAAAAAAACTCCAACAACTTCAATCCTAAAAAAAAAGGTCAATAACTTTGGTTGGCCCTTTGGTCGGCCCCCCGGCCCTTCACTTCATCAAATCTGGCCCTCTTTGAAAAAAGTTCGGACAGCACTAAGCTAGACATTAGGAAGGACTTCCTGATGGCATGAGCATTTTACATTGGAACAGATTGCCTTGGAAAATGATGGACTCCCTGGTTTTTTAGCTGGCAGATAGATGGCTATTGTAACAGTGGATTTCCTGTATTAGCAGTGGGTTGAACTAGATGAGCTCTGAGATCCCTTTGAACTCTGTGATTCTGTGCTTTGAAATGGTATCAGTGTGTGGGCGAATAGCATGTCTGAGGGTTCATTCTGCAGATCTTGTGTAGCCGTATTGTTGACCTCCAGGAAGGCAAGTTTGGTGGGAAGAACGGCTTGTAACCTGAACAGAATGTCCCACAGTCCCTCCGCTTTGATTGCCTGCCCTTCCCCAGAACTTGTTAGTTTCTCTCAGAGACGGTTTGCAGTCAGCTGTGTTCTCAGTGGACTGATCTTCTGTTCTTCCAAATAGCTATGGAGTTATGAGCTCTAACAGCACATTTGTTTGAAAGTCAGTGTAACCAACATCTTTTATCATTTGCTTGCTGTCTGTGATGTTTCTCTTTGTTATCAACATTAGATTTAGAACAGTTTTGACCCAGCTCTGTTTGAGGGCAGGTATTGGCACACAATATCTTACTCATAATCAGCCCTGTATTTGGTCCTGCTTAATTTTAATTTCTGTGAGAAAATATTTTTAATCTTCTTTGATGTGAACTGTGGGTACATGCCAGCTTGTGTTTGTCTTTTAAAATCCACATTGCAGAAGCTCAATAAAAATGCCTTGATGTGCATCTGCATGAAAATGCTGAGTCAATAGCAGTACAATCCTAGGCATGTCTATTCAGAAATAAGCACGACTGACTTTAATGGGGCTTACTTCCAGGTAAGTATGTAGAGGGTTGCAGCATCATTCAATTTACTACAAAGGTCTTGCAATGCAACAAAGAAGGCATTTGCACACCAGAAGCTGAACCCAAAGACCTTGAATTTGCACTGCCTCTCATTGTCTTTCCAATCCCTCCCTTCTCCCTCGTAAGTACCCTTTGGCTCACACATAATGCTAAGCCATGGTTTGTTAAAGTATGGTTTAATAGACATGATTTAGTGTTATGTGAGACTTCTGCTGGCTGGCTCAACTATGGTTTGTTTACTGCCAAGAATCCTGAAGTGTTTGTTGTTGACTTACAAATCTTGGTCAATTAACAAGTCAATTAACTTTTACTCACAGCAGACCTATTGAAATTAATACTCATTCAAAACTTTGGTACATTGATGTAAATGCGCCAACTCTGAGTCAATGTTAGTGGCATACCAGCATTTGATTTAACGGTGTCACATGTGAAATCAGCGCCTTTCTTTAATCATGGTTTGGATGGTCACCAAGCTGCAAAGCAAAAGTAATTTTTTAAAAATCTGGACTCAGCTAGATTGGTGAAGAAAAAGTGTTTTATATGCGTTGCATTTCTGATATAACACTGCAACACTAGATGGCACTGTGGAGTCCTGTCTTTCCCTACCAGATTTCCCTGTATGCGTTTACAACGCGTTTAACTCAATCGCTTCTTTGATGTGTCTAGATCCAGCCTCTGTGGGACAACTCATAGTCAACACGTAGTTTGTTAAACAAACCATGGCTTAATGGTATGTGTAAACTAGGTCAGTATAGGTTTCTTCTGGCTGAGATCTCCTTCAAGTGTAATTTTTACTACTGTTTTTCTCTGGGGGAAAAGATCCCATTTCTGAAAATGTGTACAGTGGTACCTCGGGTTAAGAACTTAATTTGTTCTGGAGGTCAGTTCTTAACCTGAAACTGTTCTTAACCTGAGGTACCACTTTAGCTAATGGGGCGTCCCGCTGCCACCGCACCGCCAGAGCACAATTTCTGTTCTCATCCTGAAGCAAAGTTCTTAACCTGAGGTACTATTTCTGGGTTAGTGGAGTCTGTAACCTGAAGCGGCTGTAACCTGAGAAATGATTGTATTTCTGGGTTAGCAGAATCTTTAACCTGAAGCGTCTGTAACCCAAGGTACCACTGTATCTTGTGGGCTTCATGTCCTGCCTTCCTATGTTCCTATTGCCTTTAATAAGTCCTGCTTGTGAACTTCCCAGAGGACTCTGGACTAGATGGATCTTTAGTTTGATCCAGGAAGGCTCTTCTTATTTTCTTATGTTTGATTTCAGAAGGTGCCACCGCTGAGCAAACATAAACACAGATTTACAATTCACACCACAAACGGATTAGAGATTAGTGCGCACTAAGTATAGGTCTGACTACAACAGAGTTATTGCCTCAAATGTTTGCCTTCAAGTAGAACTAGCTGAGAGCTGTTCTAAGCCATTGATGGAGTGAACATATGTACGTAACAGGAGGAAACACAGGAAGCACATGGCCGCAGACAAATGATCTGAAAGTACACAATGGAACAACCTTGCTGAAACTAAGTAGCTTTGGATCTTTCTAAGACCTGCATGAGAGAGTGCCTAGAAATGCTCTGTATGCAGAGTTAGACCTAAAATGATCCATGCTGAGCCACAAGACTGTGTGACTTCCAGCATTTGGTTTCATTGGATGGTTCTGGTATTACGAGAGACGGAGGGGAATGTCTCCTGCACACCAGACATAATCTTGTACACCTCTATCACCGCCCACACTTGCTCACCTTTCCCCCATAAATGAAGCCCCTCGCCAACTCATATGGTTATTTCCCTATCCCCTATCAAATTACTCTAATTTGTGTAACTATCTGGAACAAACCTTTTCTCATAAAAGAAATATTTGTCCTGCTCAGAGGTTGATGGGTATCACCTGAACCTTCTAGAATTCCCAGAGAAAAAAGGCATGGAGCTGCTTGGTTATACCTCAGTAGGCATCCCTCACAGCAGATGTTTTACAGGTTATGCCAGA
This sequence comes from Podarcis melisellensis, assembly GCF_964234715.1. NCBI lineage: Eukaryota > Metazoa > Chordata > Lepidosauria > Squamata > Lacertidae > Podarcis > Podarcis melisellensis. The sequence continues at coordinate 3,111,733 of NC_138532.1, forward strand.
TGCTTTCCTTGGACCATGATAATGAGTTACTCAGTTATAGGCACAAAAGCAGTCACTGTGTCAAGTTCCCTGAGAATAAATAACTAACTGCATGTTCTAGCAGTTCCTGTTTCTAGCATGTGAAACTGGTTGTTTTTAGCCTTGTGTTCACTGTCATGTTTCCTACAATGAACAACTCTAATAATACACTAAAAAGTTTTTTTAAAATATAAACTATTATATGGTCAAAATCAAACCAGATTTTATTTAACTGCATTTAGGGTATAATCCTGTGCCTCCTGGGAAGGGATTTCAACAGCCATAGGATAGAGCAGATCTCCCTCACCTAGGGTTGGGGGAGAAATCCAATTCAATTTCCAATTAAAGGTGAATCTACTTATTTTTATTTAATTTTTTAAAATTACATTTATATACTGCCCTTCATCCAAAGATCTTGGGGGGTCCAAAAGATAAAAATACAAAAATAAAAGGACAAATAAATAGTTAGAATAAAAACAAAACAATACCAACACGTTTTAGAATATTAATCAGCCAAAGGCCTGGTCGACAGAGCCGTACAAAGGGGTGGGGTGGGGCGGTTCGCCCTGGGTGCCTCCTCTCACCACGGCCTTACCTTAGCCGGCTCTTTCTCCTCCGCCACTGCTGCCAAGCTAGGGCTTGGTCTTCTTGTGGCCTGCTTGGCTTCTCTGTAGCCGCCAGAAGAGGTGCACCTGCGTCCAGAAGTGTGCTTCCAAATGCGCTGCTGAGAATATGGCAGCAGTGGAGGTCAGCCACAACAGCAGTGGTGGTTGCCCCAACCACTCTGGAGGTGGAGGAGGTTTGATGTCCCACTTAATTCAGGGCACTTGAGTGATGAGAAGATGTATACTGAAGGTGCCAGACAAAACTTCCTGGGGAGAGCATTCCACAAATGAGGAGCCACTGCAGGAAAGGCCCATTTTCATGTTGCCCCCCTCCGGACCTCTTGTGGAGGAGGTACACACAGAAGGACCTCAGAGGACAGTGGCTGGCCAGTCAGTCAATTCCTTTATTCGACCGATAGTCAGAAATAAAACACAGAAATAAAACACAATACAGAATTATGAACTAAAACATCATAGGGGTGCATGAGTAAGGTAGGGCCACAGCACTAAACCTCCTACAGATAACCCACAGTGGCTGGCTTATATGGGTAGAGGTGGTCCTTGAGGTATTGCAGACCTCAGCCATTTCCAAAACAAGATCCATGCCAAAACACAGCTATCCATTGCAGTTTGCACTTATTGGAATTTTGCAATGCAGCTCTCTAGCCAAATAATAATAATAATAATAATAATAATAATAATAATAATAATAATAATAATATTTATACCCTGCCCTCCCCAGCTGAGCCCGTGCTCAGGGCGGCTAACAACCAATAATAAAAATGAGTTGAATGAATACAACTTATAAACAGATTAAAATACAACATTAAAACAGTTAAAAGCAGCCTCATTACAGGAGGAGAAAGGAAAAAAGAGAGGGAGGGAATCAAATTGACTCCAAGCCAAAGGCCAGGCGGAACAACTCTGTCTTACAGGCCCTGCAGAAAGAGATCAGATCCCGCAGGGCCCTGGTCTCATGAGGCAGAGCGTTCCACCAGGTCGGAGCCAGAGTTGAAAAGGCCCTGGCTCTGGTTGAAGCTAATTTAACTTCCTTAGGGCCCAGGACCACCAGGGTGTTGCTATATATGGACCTTAATGTCCTCCATGGGACATACCAGGAGAGGCGGTCCCGTAGGTACGAAGGTCCTAGGCCGTGATACAGTAGTACCTGGGTTTAAGAACAGCCCTGTTTATGAACTGTTCAGTTTATGAACTCCGCAAAACTGGAAGTAGTATCCCAGTTTGCAAACTTTACATTGGTCTAAGAACGGAAGCTAAACGGTGGAAGGGCACCAGCGACGGGAGGCCTCTTTAGGGAAAGCGTGCCTCGGTTTAAGAATAGTTTTGTTTTCAGAAAGGACTTCCGGAACGAATTAAGTTCGCAAACCAAGGTACCACTGCAATGTGTACAAGACCTACACTGGCTCCCAGTACATTTCCGAGCACAATTCAGAGTGTTGGTGCTGACCTTTAAAGCCCAATAGAGTGTTGGTGCTGACCTTTAAAGCCCAATAATATTAAAGTTACAAAAAATAATATAAAAGTTACAAAATAATAATAACAGCAACTACTCTCCCAAACACCCCTCCCCTTAAAAAATATCCCAGCTCAACATAAGGAGAGCTATGCTGGATGAGGCCAAGGTCATCCATGTGGGCGGGCACACTCATGAGGCAGGGTAAAGCTGCTGCCTTGGGTGGTGGAAGCCCCTGTGGTGGTGCCCCTATGGGCGTTGTGCATGTCCTGCCGCCTCTAAGGTAAAAGTAAAGGACCCCTGGATGGTTAAGGCCAGTCAAAGGTCACTAAGCAGTGTGGCACCCATCTCACTTTCAGGCCAAGGGAGCTGGCGTTTGTCCACAGACAGCTTTCTGTTTCATGTGGCCAGCATGACTCAACCACTTCTGGAGCAACAGAACACTGTGACGGAAGCCAGAGTGCACAGAAATGCCATTTACCTTCCCGCCACAGCGGTACCTATTTATCTACTTGCACTGGTATGCTTTTGAACTACAGTCAAACCTTGGTTGTCAAATGTAATCCATTCCGGAAGACCATTCAGCTTCTGAAACTTTTGGCAACTGAGGCACAGCTTCTGATTGGTTGCAAGAGCTTCTTGCACTCAAGTGGAAGCCGCTTTGGCCATTTGAGTTCTGAGGAACGTTCAAAAACCAGAACACTTATTGCAGGTTTTGGGAGCTGAAATGTTTGAGAACGGATCCGCTTGGGAACCAAGGTTTGACTGCGCTAGGTTGGTTGCCACCTTTGCCACCAGCATAGAACTTGTGCTGGCATTGGGGCTAGAACCTGCCACTGCTGCTGCTTTGCAACCAAGTAAGGGATGCTTTGGTGGGGGTGGCAAGACAGGGAGGCACTTCCCATTTCACCTGATGCACCCCCCTACCATCCTGTTGTCATGGTGGCCAGCCAGATTTCTTATGGGGATGATGCATGAGGACCTGAGCATAACTGTGCTCTCCCTGTAATGTTTCTGCATCCAGCAGTGAAGGTAAAGGTTAAAGGTAAAGGGACCCCTGACTGTTAAGTCCAGTTGTGGACGACTCTGGGTTTGCGCACTCATCTCGCTCTATTGGCCAAGGGAGCCGCCGTTTGTCCGCAGACAGCTTCTGGGTCATGTAGCCAGCATGACTAAGCCGCTACTAGCGAACCAGAGCAGTGCACGGAAACGCCATTTACCTTCCCGCCGAAGCAGTACCTATTTATCTACTTGCACTTTGACGTGCTTTCAAACTGCTAGGTTGGCAGGAGCTGGGACTGAGCAACGGGAGCTCACCCCGTTGCGGGGATTCGAACCGCCGACCTTCTGATCGGCAAGTCCTAGGCTCTGTGATTTAACCCACAGTGCCACCTGCGTCCCAATGAAGTCCCATTGAAGGTGGAACAACACAATTGTGGCCTTGTGCTTTCCCCTTTAATAGGAATCAATGGGAGGGAATTGGAACAGAGCAGAACAAGTAAGCACTGGAAAAACCATGCAGATGCCAACTTTTGCTGTGGCAGGCTTGGATACCGTGGTTCCTCCACCACAGATTCTCACGGATTGTCTTGCCATTGTTTCTGATGGTAGGTCATGGGGAGAGAGTATAGCTTAGGAACAGATGACATGTTTAGCATGCTAAAAATCCTTGGTTCAATTCCTGGCATCTCTGGAATGAATGATGAAGTCTATCTTACTAATGCCATAGGGTATGCCTGATTTGCTGACAAAGTTTTTATGACAGCTTCCAGCAAATGTATAAAGCAGAACAGCAAGCGTTTTTAAAAATATTGCCTAAATATTAGACAGGATGAACAATAGTGAGCAAAGAACTCTTACTGGCATTGTCTATCAATTAGGGATTACAGGAATGTGGGAAATTCCCTGTGGCAATGTTGTAGATGTTCTGTCTTTCTGTTCATTAAGTAAGAATTACACATGACAAGTTCTCTATTTTTAACTATTGTCTTAACTGTGGTCAGCAAAGTTCTTCTTTGACATCCTCACATGATGCGCAGTCAAGCTGCTGTTGAGCCAAATATGCTGTAGGGAGCAAAAGACTGCTGTTCACTGGATGGTGGCTATTGTGGGACAATGTGAGGTCTTTGACTGGGCCAGCATTTGTTGCTGCTGACACTAGCAATGTGTAAAACTTGTTCTTAAATTCTGTGGCTATTCCAGCCTTTTTGCATACTTGCATTGCACTTTACGGAGACTTTTTAGGGGAAATTGGTGCTTCACAATTCAGTCACAATGCATTTAGTGGATTACATTCTTCCACATGAAACTATTTACCCACTAGTTTGAGAGACCCTTCTCCAGGTGCTCCTAACTTTAGAGTTTAGGCAAGTGGCCAGCAGGGAGAGGGGGTCTCTTCATTGGGCCTAGTGGCCTTTTGGGTCACCTCCAAACATCAGCTTTCAGCAGGGAGGGGAAAGAACTCTGATGTTGTGTGAAGTGTGCAGTTGCCTTTACTTCCTCTGCAAGAAGATCAAAGGGAAATATCTCCAGACTTTAGTACCTTGCAAAAATCTGGAAAAAGTAACCCATGCATTTTGCAATTGCAATTGCAATTGCATCCCAAAAATGACATGCATGTTTTCTGACGTTTGAGGCGTTTAGATAGTTGTTAGGCAGGGTGTGCAGCTCTGCTATTCATTGCATTTACCGGTTTTTGCATTCTTATGCTGGGATCTCGGAGTTCTTTTTGCTTTTGACACAGTCAGGAGAGAATAAGAGTGTTGGAGAACTTTCTTTTACAACTTTGTAAAAAAACCAAAACAAAAAAACCACATTTTCTCCATAGAGAAAAAAGAAAGTGAGAAGAGTTGTAAAAAAAATATATTTTTTTTAAATGAATATATATCTTTGCTGACATTCTAAGTATTGGTGCTGACCTTTAAAGTCCTAAATTGCTTCAGCTCTGTATATCTGAAGAAGTATCTCCACCACCATTGTTCAGTCCAGACCCTGAGGTTCATCTCTGAGGGCCTTCTGGAAGTTCCCTCACTGAGAAAGTGAAGTTACAGGGAACCAGACAAAGGGCCTATTCTGTAGCTGCACCCGCCTTATGGAATGTCGTCCCATCAGATGTCAAATAAATAAACAATTTTATGACTTTCTATAGACATCTGAAACCAGCCCTGTATCCAGAAGCTTTTAATGTTTGATGTTTTCTTAATCTGTTGGAAGCTGGGCGGGCTACAAAACAACTTCTTCTTCTTCTTCTTCTTGAAATAGCTTTGTGTGTGTTTGTGTTAAGGGTGTGTGATTGTGAGGCAGTCTAGCCCTTTCCACTTTTGCATTTGGTCCCATCCACTACTGGAAGGTGGCCCCTGACAGCTTTCCACTGGAGTAATGCAGCCCTTGGTTTGAAAAAGGTCCTCCATCCCTATACTATACTGTACAATCCTGGCTCAGTTGTACAATGCTGTTCCTGCTCATGTCCTTCCTCTCCTTCCTGCCACCTCCCAGATACTTGTCCACAACAGCATACTGTATGTGTGCTTTTCACAGTAGGAGTGCAAAATTGCAGATATTCATGGCTATCATGTCATATTATGTCATCATATGATATAATGCAACTTCCCATCATACTATGCCATATATGTCATGGCTTTTTAGATTGCTTTGGCAAAAGTCAGTGGAAGTTAATGGGAGGCTTTCACACATTTTACTGGGTGTATAAGGAGGCTTCTTTAGATGTAGCTTTTGAGTTTGTCACTAGCTTCATAGCAATGTTTTATTGTAGTCGAGCTTGAATGGGAAAACAAAGCAAATGGCAGCCCTATGCCAACAGGGCATGCAGATAAGTGGTGGGAAATCTGAACCAGCTGGATCTGCCAGTTTTAAAGCTGCTTTGTGGTTAGCAGCCAGCCAGTAATTCCCTTGGACCCTGGGTGGTTAAGCTTCCTGTTTTTAGAAGCCTGTGTACCAACTGCAGGCTTTGCCTATATTCAGAGCAGCTCTCGTATCTAATTTCATTTCGCTTTTCAATCTTTCTATGCATTTCTCCTGCTCTGGAGGGTAGAACTCAAACCCATGGCTTCAAGTTACAAGAAAGGAGATTCTGACTAAACATGTACGCTCCCAGTACGTTTCCGAGCACAATTCAAAGTGTTGGTGTTGATCTTTAAAGTCCTAAACGGCCTCAGCCCAGTATACCTGAAGGAGCGTCTCCACTCCCATCGTTCTGCCCGGACGCTGAGGTCCAGCGCCGAGGGCCTTCTGGTGGTTCCCTCATTGTGAGAAGCAAAGCTACAGGGAACCAGGCAGAGGGTCTTCTTGGTTGTGGCGCCCACCCTGTGGAACGCCCTCCCATCAGATGTCAAAGAGATAAACAACTACCTGACATTCAGAAGACATCTGAAGGCAGCCCTATTTAGGGAAGTTTTTAATGTGTGACATTTTAGTGTATTTTTGGTCTTTGTTGGATGCCGCCCAGAGTGGCTGGGGAAACCCAGTCAGATGGGCGGGGTACAAATAATAAATAATAATAATAATAATAATTATTATTATTATTATTATTATTATTATTATTATTATTATGAAAAAACTTTCTGAGAGTGAGAGCTGTTCAATACTGGAATAGTCTCCCTCGGGAGGTTGTGGACCCTCCTTCCTTGGAGGTTTTTAAGCAGAGGTTGGATGGCCATCTGTCAGGGATACTTTAGCTCAGATTCCTGTATTGAAGGGGGTTGGGCTAGATGACCCTTGGGGTCCCTTCCAACTCTACAGTTCTTTGAGTCTATCAGTGTGCTTCTCTGTCTCTCCATACAGGACCACTGCTATTATGAAGGTTACATCCAAAATGATACTGACTCTACAGCAAGCATCAGTGCATGTCGTGGGTTGAGGTAAGATGGGTCATTGCCATTTCTTGACATTGTTTTTGTTTATACTCTGATAACTCTTTGGGGGTGGGATCAGAGGTGGGGGGTGATTTCTTCAGGAATGCCTTGTTGGGTGGAACATGGTAGCTACTTTCTACCAGGTCAGATGATTTGTCCATCTAGTCCAATATTGTCTGCTCCAACTGGCAGCTGCAGTTGGAGAGGTTTTCCCCAATTCTTTCAAAACTGGAAATGCAAAGGATTGTACCCGAGACCTTCTGCTTGCTATGGTCCTTCCAAGCCACAATGGCAATTAAATGTAGATATAGAAGAGCATAGGAACCTACCTTCTTCCAGGCTGGTAGAAGCCCAATATTCTCTATGCTGACCGGCAACAGCAGAATTATTTCCTCTCACATGTTACCTGATCTTTCCTTAACTGGACAAGCCAGTGATTGAACCTGGGCCCTTCTCTGTGCCCTGCCACTCTTAGATGAGTCTATGTGTATTTTCCAGATCTTCTGAGTTGTGATATTATCCATGGCTTGAAACAGGAACCTCATGCTCTCAGGTGGGGATTTAGCCCCATGAGCTACCCAGGACTGCTGTTTGTTCTTGGCTCCCAGGTCCATTTTTATGCAAGGGAAGGTTACACAACAGCCACTTCTCAAAGCTGTGGACTGGTATGATATAAATATTAGGAACCTGGACACCTTAAGAACATAAGAGGAGCCCTGTTGGATCAGACTGAAGGTTGATCTAGTCCAGCATTCTGTCCATGCAACAGTGGTCAACCAGTTGCCTCTTGGGAAGCCCACAAATAGGATTTGAACACAATAGGACTCTTCCTGTAGCATGGCTATCAAAGCAATATTCGTAACTTGCAGGGATGCTAGGTTGGGTAGGAGAGGCAGGTACTTCAACTCTGAATTGTGACCTCACCCCCTTAAGGCCTGATGCGACGACACCAGCCTGACTTGGATGTTGCAGGAGAAATGGGCTGCATGCACACCATACATTTAAAGCTCATGGCACATGTATGGCATATATGCAACCTTAATCAGTCAATCTGAGTGAAGGAATTGTGATCCTTATTTCAATTCTAGTCTTGGAAATAAGTAACATTTTATGCTTTCCTGCATAAAACAGTTGATTTGGTAGGTATAACCTTGGGTGCAGAAAGCTAGAGCAGGAGAGATGTGAGGAAATACAGGAAAATAAGATCCAATGTGGTTTCAAGGGGAATTTAGAGTAGAGGAAACGGCTTAGTAGTTGATCTTCATCAACTTATCTTGAAGTGCTCTTCTCATGTTTTCCAGAGGGTATTTCAAGAGTGGTGGTGAGAGGTATCTTATCGAACCTCTGAAGCTCTCAGACAGTGAAGCACATGCAGTCTTCAAATATGATAGCCTAGAAAAGGATGAGACCCCCAAGGTCTGTGGGGTAACCAACACTACTTGGCAATCAGAAAACCCCACCAGAAAGACCTCCAGGATGAGCACAAGTGCAGAAGTAAGTGGGGTATAGTGGGTGGACAGTGGGTTGCATTCATTCCCAACATTTTAAATTGCACTGTTTGTTTTCAAATGAGTGAATAACTGCAAATGTATTTAAATTTAGTACATTAATAATTGATTCATGTTAAAAAACCAGATTACTATCCCATCCGCTCTTACAAAATCTTAAATCAGCTGCCAGGCTTAGAAATAGTCAGGTGTTTTTGCCCAAGAGAGGAGTGTGGGAGAAAAGCTTGGTTAAGAATAAATAATGCAATAAATAAATAAATTCTCTCTTGATTTATTTCTGGAAGTCTGGCTCGATGATGGCAATTAAATTCCATTGGTGTTTGAAAGAAAATAAACCTAGTTTTTATTTGAAAGTTTGTCACATGCGAACCAGATGACAGTTTTACAGAGCTGGCAGAAAAAGTGTCATTGACATATGAGGGCAAACACTGACATGTTCAGTGCTGTTGAGGCTGGAAATTGGGAAAAAGGGCTAAGAGACAATTAATACTTGCATAGTGACTTGTGCAAATTAAATTCATAGTTCTGCTTCTACAAATATTAGCCTGACCACAAATGCAAATTAATGTGCAATGTAGAGCTCAGACCAAAATTGAGCTAAGCCATACTACTTGGATGTGGATTGATATTGAGATGTAAGTTTCATTTGTATAGTTTTGCATATTTTCTGCTACTGTGTTGAGATGGGTATGTTCTCCTCAGATCACCTTACATTATTTCAGAAATTATCTGAGCTTTTGTAAAAACAATATATATATATATATATATGGGTAGCCACTGTTTCTGTCCAGTAATTCATTTCATAATGCAAGTCCTGAAAAATGGAATCTTTACATTCTGTACATTCAAAGATTTTAACAAGCTCTCTAACCTTATAAATGTCTTATCACACACAGCCAGCATTACCCAAGGTTTATGTGCTTTAACCAGGCTATAAAACAGCAATCCTTAGTTTATCAGACTATCCAATGTTCCTGTGAACCAGGGCTATATAATGGGCAGCCAGACCCAAAATAGGCAGCTGAAGGGAGAGCAGAAATAACATTTAGGCAGTTAAAAAATCCAAGTCATGCAAAAGTTAAATTATGTTAGGTGATCTAAAAAGTGAGTGATGACCATGTAAAAGAGTAAATTAAATGGTCCTGGCTCCCCTACAATCCCAGACCTTGATCAATCATACACGCTTTTCTTCCTCCCAAATACACTTCCCATAAACACGATTGCTACTCTTTACTAAGTAGTCACCAATGTTTCTAAGATGGCGCAAAAACGATTTTATAACTTGGAGACCCCTTTCCCAACAAGGCATGCGAAGTTGTGATGGTGATTCCAGAAACAGCCAATATGATGATCTTCACAGGGACTTTATAAGTGAAATATTTAAAAAGAGAGAACTCTACCATTTAGATTTATGTATAACTGTAATGGGAATCAGCCACATATTGACCTCAAAGTGGTACTTAGAAAGTTAGTATTCACAACCCTCCCAAGACTCTCTTCACTCTTGATGTCAAATTCTCAGTTCTGAGGATTTTCTGAGCAAGAAACCATGTATGCACACATACACAAAAACAGGCTGGTGTGTTGTAGTGATGCATGCACTGAGAGTGAATTATAATCACATTCCACTGGGCACTTCAACATTTTCCTTTTATAATAAAAATAATTTATTATTTATACCCTGCCCATCTGGCTGGGTTTCCCCAGCCACTCTGGGGGAAAACCCTTTTAAACAACCCTGCCGTGAACTTTGTGTGGAAACTCTGACCAATCTCAACTTTCTTGTTCCATTTAGAAGCAGGCATACCTGAAGGCCAGGAAATATGTTGAACTTTACATAGCTGTAGACTACACAGTGGTAAGTATCCCAAGGTATGCTTTCCTCCTTAGTTCTTTTGAAGATTCACTTTACAGTAAGGTTACCAGATTTTTTTCAATGAAAAATGGAATCTTTACATTCTGTACATTCAAAGATCTTCCTACTAAATAGATGGATTTTGTCAGGGGACTGATTTGTAAATCCGGGGACTGTTCCTGGGAAACGGGGACATCTGGTAACCTTATTTTACAAGGGGAGCACTGCAGTATGTGAACTGCCCTGTTAGACCAGACCAAAGCGCAGGGTTCCCTCTAGTCTTGCATTTGCTGTTTCCAGTTTCCAGTCGAATATCTCTGAGAAGCTCAGAAGGAGGGCATGAAGGTGATGGCCTTATATTGTTATTTGCCCGCAGCTTCTTATATTCAGATGTATATTTCTTCTCAACATGGAGAATACATTTAGCTATAATGCATAATAGTCATTGATCGAACCAGTTTTCCATCTTTTTCCTCAGTGGTAGCAAACTCCATAAGATAAACCCTATTTTGATATTCTTTGCTCCTGTGCCCATACTTGAGGTTGTGCTCACCCCCCTTATGTGTACACAAACAGTGTTAACTTCTGAAATAATAATAATATCAAAGGAGGTGGTGGAAGGTCTCTCCAATTACAGATTTGGTGTTCTGCTAACGCTTTTACAAAAGGGAACAGCTGGTCTTGTGAAAAATTAGAGGAAATTGATATTGTGCTGATGTCATTTAATGATGCCATTTGTTGTTACTTCCTTCTAACCACGGTGACACCATTTCACTACCATATATAGCTACAGCCTTGGAGGTGATGCTTCTTGCAAGAATGGAAAAAAGGCATTTGAATGAACAAGGTTTACTGTGTTTCCAGTCCACTGTAAAGTCACTGCACAATTTCCCATATTTAATGAGAAGCAGCTGACCGCAATTACTGAGAAGCAGCTAACCTCATCAGTTTCATTATCATTCAATGAGTTTTCAGTGAAATCCAGAACTTAATAAGGAAGATGCAAACCTGATCCTTGTCCTGCAAATATTTATCTGCATGTTACTGGGGACAGTAGGCGCAGCCACACTATGCATACAATTGAATTTAAACCAGTTTCCAATATCTTTAATTTCCCTGAGTTGGAGATCATTAGTAGTTGGGAAGACGGGTGAGATATTAGATAGATAGATGATAGATAGATGATAGATAGATAGATAGATAGATAGATAGATAGATAGATAGATAGATAATAGGCATTATGGACAATTTTTATTTTTATTTTTTTAACCCAAGGGGATTTTTAAATTTACATAATTTGGGGAACTTTACAGTTTAAAGTAACGCCTTGCATTTCATGTTTTTGTTCAACAAATTCTTGAAATGCATTGGGGTTTGTTTGTTTTTTAATGTGCACGTAAGTGACATTGCAATGGTCATTAGCTATACACAATAAAAACCTGACCTACAGACTGACAGATAAAGGATTTTTTGTCCTTTGTATAAGGTACCACAGAATGCCAATTTCACAGAAAATACAACAGTGAACAGTCACCCCAAATTACATAGAATCATAGAATTGTAGTGTTGGAAGGGACCACCTGGGCAAATCTAGTCCAACCCTCTGCAATGCAGGAATCTTTTGCCTGACATGGGGCTTAAGCCCACGACATTGGAATCTCATAAGTTAAGAATCCTAATACATAGACATCAACAAAAGGTAACCAGTGCTTTTTTCTGGGGGATACAGGCGTTCGCATACCCCTAAATATTTTGTGAATCTAAGTTTGGCCTCATTGAGGGGCAGTATTTCAATACGAGTAGGAAAATGAGAGTACCCCTAAACATTTTTTTTACAAAAAAATCACTGAAGGTAACTAACCCCTTCCCAAAAGAGGCATCCCCAAGGAACTAAAAAAAATGGGAGGGGCCCTTATGGGCTTCAAGGGGGGGGGGGTGTCTGAGAGTGCTGTTGTGCCCACAGGTGCCATGTTGGGGACCCAGGTTTAGGAGGTGAGCTTGAAAGAATCCACTATGAAGAACCTCTCATAGCTTGTAAGTTGTCAAAAAAGCATTTTCTTCCTATATGTAGGTTCACAGATTCTTTTGCTACAGCAAGGATGAGTTAAATGCCTTCCTCTTTCCCTGTAACCCAGGAATCCCCAACCTGCAGCCCTCCAGATGTTTTGGCCTACAACTCCCATGATCCCTAGCTAACAGGACCAGTGGTCAGGGATGATGGGAATTGTAGTCCGAAACATCTCGAGGGCCGAAGGTTGGAGGTGCATGCAGTATAACCTGTACCCCACTCTGCTCAATCTGTTATTAATACTTTCATCTTTTTCTTTTTGCAGTTCAGGAAGTATAGCCGCAATATGACTGGCATTAGGACAAGAGTATTTGAAATAGTCAATTACATAAACATGGTAAGATATAATGGCAATGACCCTGAGTGAACAATAGTGAGGCGTAGATATGTTTTTAAATGTTTTAAAACATATGTTTTTAACCATATGTTTTAATATGGTTAGATTGGTCTCAACTAGGGCCAGGGCCTTTTCAGTACTGGCCCCGATTTGGTGGAACGCTCTGTCACAAGAGACTAGGGCCCTCCGGGACTTGACATCTTTCCACAGGGCCTGCAAGACAGAGCTGTTCTGCCTGGCCTTTGGTTTGGACTCACTCTGATCCTTATGTTGCCCTCCCCTTATGGTCTTGATCTATCAGCTACTTTTAAAATGAGGCTGCATTTTAAATTGCATTTTAACCTGTATTTTAAATTGTTTTTTTCCCCTCCCCCCTATTATGTTTTTACTGTGATTTTATTGGTGGTAGCCTTTTCATTGCGTGTACCTTTTCATTGCATGTACCTCAAAACTTCTTTTAGGTGCATGTGAAGAAATCTTGTTTTACACTCTGAGCTGACAAAATGATGTTTGATTTGAATGCATCTCAGCATTACTAGATGAACAATTTTTGTATTCCTGACCAAGTAGTTATAGAGCACAGCAACATCACTTATCACAGAGATGCCCACCTTTTGTATTCTTAGGAAAGAAGTGCAGGGCCTAGAAGTATATTTAGGAATGGGGAGAAATTAAATTCAGTTCGCATTTAAAGTGAAACCTTCCTAGCAATTACAATATGTGAACCAAAACGTAGCCATCTTTCAAAATTCATACTTCAGGTTTTGCAGTGCTGTTCTCCAGCCAAGGAATGTGTATAGAAATGCATTTGTGATGTTGTTGTTGTTGTTTTGTGCTTTTGTTTGGGGCTTTCAATGGAAATTTTATTTGGTTTCAGGAGTCTGTGGAAGCATTTGTTGTTTAACCCTTTCTCTCCCCTTCTCAACCCAATCCACCACCCCCACACAAAAAACGATGGCTGCTTTTAATGAAAATAATACACAAAGAAATAAGAACCTTGGGCTTGCCTCCAACTAAATCCTACAATGAGTAGACACATTTGAATGAATGACCATAACTTAAGCAATTTTCATCAACTTAAGTGGGCCTATTCTAAGTAGGACTAGTTTTGGATACAATCCTGAAACTTCCGTATCTCTTTTAATGTTGTCCTAACACCCTGGTTAGGAACGTGGGTGGCGCTGTGGGTTAAACCTAGGACTTGCCAATCAGAAGGTCGGCGGTTCAAATCCCGGTGACTGGGTGAGCTTCTGTTGCTCAGTCCCTGCACCTGCCAACCTAGCAGTTCGAAAGCACGTCAAAGTGCAAGTAGATAAATAGGTACTGCTCCCGCGGGAAGGTAAATGGCATTTTTGTGCACTGCTCTGGTTCGCCAGAGGTGGCTTAGTCATGCTGGCCACATGACCTGGGAGCTGTACGCCGGCTCCCTTGGCCGGTAAAGCGAGATGAGCGCCGCAACCCCAGAGTCGGTCATGACCGGACCTAATGGTCAGGGGTCCCTTTACCTTACTAACACCCTGGTTTCAAAGTATATATACAATTTAATCTGCTCCAAGTTGGGGTGAGGAGTATAAAATCCATTACCAACTTTTCCCTAAGGTATTTCTTAAGGTATTTTTGTGTGTTCCCTGATTACAGTTTGTTCCTCTCATAGGTTTACAAAGCCATAAACATTCATGTAGCATTGATTGGCCTAGAAGTTTGGTCTGATGGGGATAAGATTGATGTGAACGAATCTGCGGGCAGCACTTTAGACCGGTTCTCAGCGTGGAGGCAGGCAGTGCTGTTGAAGCGGAAAAGGAACGATAACGCTCAGCTTCTCACGTATGTATCTCTGTGGCAAAAGGTTGTGGGCAGAGGTGGAGTACCTTAAGTGAGCCATATGTTTCCAAAGTTTCAAAAATACTTCCCCCCAATGCTGTCGAGTGTGTGGGGGGGTACCCTTGCCCCCAAATGGCCTCCTCAGTTTTTCACCAGCCCTTTTCTTCTGGGTGTCATTGACATGGTACTGGAGTGAGGGGGGATGATACACCATATTTTCTGCAACATTTGAACTTTTGGCTAAATTTGTGGGAGGGTTCAAATAACCTCTACCATTTTCAGGCTGCAGGATGAAAAACAGGGGTTCTGGCAAAACTCATTGATCCCTACTTTTCTTGCATGTGCCTTAGTTCTGAGACAGGTTGCAGCTGAAATATTAATAGTCTACAACTCCATTGGGAAGAATTGCCAAAGGCTTATTTGCCAAATGCAGCAATAGATTCTATGAATGATAGAACAATGGAGTCTTTCTGAATGAGATCTCACAGTCTGTTCTCTATCCTTCCTTTCTTTCAGAGGAATTGACTTCAGTGGACCAACAGTAGGACTGGCCTATGTTGGAACCATGTGCAACCCTGCTCATTCCTTGGGAGTTGTTCAGGTTTGTGAAATTAGATAGGAGGAGGAGGGAAGAACATTGGGTTGCAGGCAAGGAAGGCTTATAAAATGGCATTTCCTTACTACAAACATAAACTAACTTATCGGCTGTGGCTTCCTCATCCTGGGAACTAGCTTTTGCATGTGGCTGAGTCTTAGGAATTTGTTGTTGTGCATGGCTGAGTTGGCTTAGAGTGAGAGCAGACTTTGCTCATTCTGTTCTGGGATGCTTGAGGAACTCAATTCCTGTGAATTCCAAAGTGAACAGACCGAATCCACACACCCCGGGTTAATTGTAATGTAATTATTCTTCTGTTTTCACATTTCACTGATTTTTCAAACACACATCTCCACTCAAAAAATATGCCCAAATTCTTTAAAATGTGTATTTAGGATAAACCACACATAGGCCAGGGACACAGCTGGTGCTGTGTCTAAACCACAGAGCCTAGGGCTTGCTGATCAGAAGGTCGGCGGTTCGAATCTCCGTGACGGGGTGAGCTCCCGTTGTTTGGTCTCTGCTCCTGTCAACCTAGCAGTTCGAAAGCACGTCAAAAGTGCATGTAGATAAATAGGTACCACTTCAGCGGGAAGGTAAACGGCGTTTCCGTGTGCTGCTCTGGTATGCCAGAAGCGGCTTAGTCATGCTGACCACATGACCTGGAAGCAGTTCTGCAGAGTCATTCGCGACTGGACTTAATGGTCAGGGGTCCCTTTCCTTTACACATATACATGTGTAAATCCACATTTACTGTTGCTCCAGAGCAGGGTTAGCCCATGTGGCCATGCTGGCTAGGATGGATGGGAGCTGGAGCCTAACCACATAGGGAAGTTACCACATTGACCCCCCTACTCCAGGAAAAAAACAGAACTAGAACTAATGTGTGGAAGTGGCATGGGAGCAGATTTTGGATAAGTGTTAGTAGAAGGAATGGCAACTGTTATTTGACAGTGGAACAGGCTTTCCAGAGAGCTAGTGAGTTCAGCTTTGCTGGAGGTAATTACACAGAAGCTGGAAAGGGGGTTGGACTGAATGACCTCAGGGATCCTTTCTACCTCTAAAATTGAACGATGTAGGCTGCCTCAAACCCTGTGGAAGGAATGACCAATGCCAGCAGCTGAATGGCTGTGAATTGTGGCCTGTGGGGTGCTTGGAAACTTGTTCCACTTTGCAATCCGAGGCAGGGAGCAACAAAGATATTTCTTCTCAAGTCGTTGGTGGGTCACCACATGTAGCTGTTAGGCTGTGTCAGCCTTGGAAGAAGCTCACTAATTCTGGAGGCCTAGATGTTGCTGAAATATCCTGGGAAGGAAACAGAAACACAACCAGCCTCCACACATGCTGCTGGAGCATGCCATGCATGCTGTTAGATTATTAATTTCATTTACTTTCCCCCTTTGCCTAAACACTTTGGCCTGCCTGAAAGCAATGTAAATTGGAAACAGAACATATGAATAAAAGAAGCTATTCAGAAGCAGCTCGCCTGGCGGGGCAGAACCACAACCCCAGCTTCTTGGTGACACCATTACTGCTGCTTCCCTAGAGGGAGGGGGGAACCCTGGTGAAGCTGATCTGGTGCACCAGATAATTTGGGCAGCCTTCTGGGGGATGGGGAGGGATCGCAAAGTGGGTGGAGCAACAAATATAAATTTTTATCTTAGGATAGTGGGCTAGTTTCCACATATACTCACTTCTGCACAGATCTATACATTAAGTAGCCCTCTCCACCCATATCTAGACAAGCAAGAGACATTAATAAAGATCAAGGACAGGTTGTAGCCAAGCAAAAGCACTCGGCTTTCTTCCAGCTGGAGCTCTAAAATATCTCAGGTGGGCACCATTGCCTTTCTAAAAGAACAAAGATGGTTTCATGGTCAGTTCTGGTACCTCTTTTTCTTGAAAAATAGCACTGCAACGGGGGTGCAAAGTCGGGCCAGTCAGGGGCATGGCCGGGGGGTGGGGCATGTGGCCTGAGAAGATAGAGAGGTCTGGGAGGCTGAGTTTGAACCCTGGGCCTGATGTTCCCCATCCCTTATCCATGGAGTAGCCATAGGTCTGTCTAGTTCAGTATTGTCTACGTTGACTGACAGCAGCTGTCCAGAGTTTCGGGGAGAGGGCTTATCTCCAGCCCTCTCTGGAGATGCCAGGGATGGAACATGGAACTGCCTTCCAAGCAAGTTGCAGCCCTTTCAAAAAATGCTCTCTTGCATGTGATGTATAAAGAGAGAATAGAGCTGAGCAGAAATGTTTCCCCCCAGATTTGCTTTTCCATTCATAAGTGGGGGTCAGAAACTGTTTTTCTGAAATACTTTAGTGGTGGCAGCTGCTCCCTCCCCTCTGTGCTCCAAGAAGGAGTATACATCACAATATAGTTTTATTCCAAGGGCAGAAGTGTGGAGGGGAATTGGCAGCCAAGGGATCATCAGCAGAACCACCATGGCCACTTGCAGCAGTGATAAAACTATGGGTTTTATCCAGTGCTTATCCTACACAGAAAAGATCCATTGAAGTTAATGGGCATGGCTAACTTAGGCCCAAGGGACATGGGTGGCGCTGTAGTCGAAACCACAGAGCCTAGGACTTGCCAATCAGAAGGTCAGCGGTTCAAATCCCTGTGACAGGGTGAGTTCCCATTGTTTGGTCCCAGCTCCTGCCAACCTAGCAGTTCAAAAGCACGTCAAAGTGCAAGTAGATAAATAGGTACTGCTCCGGCAGGAAGGTAAACGGTGTTTCCATGCGCTGCTCTGGTTCGCCAGAAGCAGCTTAGTCATTCTGGCCACATGACCCGGAAGCTGTACGCCGGCTCCCTCAGCCAGTAAAGCGAGATGAGCGCCGCAACCCCAGAGTCGCCCGCGACTGGACCTAACGGTCAGGGGTACCTTTACCTTTACTTTTACATTTGTTGTTGTTGTTTAGTCATTTAGCCATGCCCGATTCTTCGTGACCCCATGGACCAGAGCATGCCAGGAACTCCTGTCTTCCACTGCCTCCCGCTGTTTGGTCAAACATCTTTAACTTAGGCCCCTTAATTTTTTGGCAACAATTCCATTTTTTTAAGAAGTGAAAAAATAGCTGCTATTAACAAACAACAGACCCTTGAAAATGACTAGATTTTCTTCCCTCCCTCCACCCACCTCCAGAGCCTAATATTCACTCAAAATTTCATTGAGCTTTTCTGTGCAATGCTAATAACCACCATCATCTTCTGTTTCCTGGAAGACTAACAATAGGTCAACTATTCTCCCTTCTGCAGGATCACAACCCAAACCCAATTGCTATTGGTGCAACCATGGCCCATGAAATGGGGCATAACTTTGGCATGAATCACGATGCAAGTTTCTGTAAGTGCAGTTCTGGATCATGCATCATGGCGGCGCAACTCAGGTGAGTCCCCTGTACCTGCCAGAGGAGTCTGGCAAAACCTGTGGTTGCTTTGAATGCAATTGCTGCTAAACAGTTTTGAATTAATAATTCAACTATGTTGCATGGGACTGTTGCCAGGATGGTGCAGTTATCTGAAAACTCTGCTGGAGAGCAAAAGTGCTGAACCCATTGTCTGCTGAAACTAACACCTGCTTCTTTATTATCAGAGGAGAGATTTAGTTAAACTGGGCATAAAAACTGGGTTTTCTTACAGCCAAGTGGTATATAAATTTTGTTAAGTAAATAAAAATAGAGAGAACAATCTTGAACTGATAAATGGTGGGAGTAGAAAGGGTTAAGCAGCCCTCTCCACATGTTTCTTCCACTTAAAGTGGCAGCACTTTGCAGCTGCTTTTTATTTTTTTAAGAAAGTTGAGAGACTGTCAATGCATTCCTGACTAGTTCCTCTCTCAGTGAAATCAATAGATCACAGAATTTTGTTTGCTGGCTGGTTGATGTTGTTGTTTTGCTTAGGCTCAGAAACAGGTCTTGCTAGCCGTTGCTCTATTGCAGACTTCTGCTGTCTTTTGTGTAGGTCTCTTGCAGCCTTAATAGAGCATGCAGTTGTTTGGGAAGCTTCTGTACTTGCTGCAAAAAGCCCAGGGTGCTCCTTCCCTCATGTTCAGGGAGTTATTTAATGGAAGTTGTGCATCATATGCAGTTTTAATATGTGAAAGGATGTCTTTGGTGTTTCACACAGAAGCACTTGCTTCAAGAATGTCTGCTTTTCCCCAACAAGCAAGTGCTGAGGTTTCTGGTGCAACTTTGTTATGACCTTAACAGAAAACCACGTCTGGTTGTGAGTGGTTTTCAGTAGATCCCCTTTTGCTTTCATGATGTGACTTGGTGACCATTGCTCACCCACATTCCTCTCCCCCTCCCTCTCCCCCTCCCTCCCTTAATATGTGCTTTCCGAAACAATAGAAACATCCTTTGATATTTTCCCTCCTCTGAATTCAGCCACGCATTTCTCAAGTCAAGCAATGTGTATAGAAATGTGTATGCTAGTGTAAAATCTGCACAAAAATGCTTATATTGGCAAAAATAACATACAAAAATGTATATAAACCTGAAAAATTCACACTAAAACGCTGATGAGTTTTCATGAGGACCTCTAACATTAAAAAAATGACAAAATGATGATGAAATGTGGAAAACTGAACTTAAGATGGGAGGAAAAGGAGAAACTGAAAGAAACAAAAAATGACAGATTTTCCCATCCCTAATCTCTATTTAAGTGTTCCTTTAAGCCTAAACAAATTATTTCACATTGGGGCCAAATTACACATTACACTGGAACTGTGTGCATGATTTTTTTTATTTCTGCAAATGCAGCCATGAGGTACAATTTAGATCAAGGCCATGCATGGGAGGTTTATCATGCACCCAAATCATGGGTGGAGCTTTGCTTAGCCATGGAGGGGGAAAGCAGAAAACCTATATTTTAAAGCCAACACATCTTCCCCTTCAAAGCTAATAGCAGGTCTGAAGGAGCAATTTGTATTGGGGCCATGGTATTTCAGAGAAGAGTTAAATCGTTCTTCCTCTAGCCATGGCCCTGATAAAAAACAACAGCTGCTTTAAAAAAAAGAAAATTACATATGGAATTCCAAACACAGAGCTTTAATGTAACACATTGCTTGGCTGCTAGTTTGACCAGAATAAAGCTTTTTCAGATGAAGTGACTGAATAATAATAATAATAATAATAATAATAATAATAATAATTTATTTATACCCCACCCATCTGGCTGGGTTTCCCCAGCCACTCTGGACAGCTTCCAGAAAAATATTAAAATACAATAAGGACTGAATACAGTGGTGCCCCACAAGACGAACGCCTCGCAAGACGAAAAACCCGCTAGACGAAAGGGTTTTCCGTTTTGGAGGCGCTTCGCAAAACAAATTCCCCTATGGGGTTGCTTCGCAAGACGAAAAAAATCTTGCATCCCCCCCCCGCGGGGTTTTTTCACTTTTTTCGCTCTTTTCTTAAGCCGCTAAGCCGCTTATCAGCTGTTCCGCTGATAAGCCGCTTAACAGCTGATCGCTAGAAGCCGCCTGACAGCTGTAGCGCTAATCCGCTAAGCTGTCAATGGGCTTGCTTCGCAAGACGAAAAAACCGCTATACGAAGAGCCTCACGGAACGGATTAATTTCATCTTGCGAGGCACCACTGTATTGACATTACATATAAACCCCTTAGCAGTTTGGGACCAGTTTATTTGTAGGATCACCTTACCTCATATATGCCCAATTGACTGCTTAGATCTGCTGAATTGGCACGTTTACAAGTAGCCAGGACCTTTTCTCAGCCAAAACTCACTGGAACTGAGTTCCTGCACCTCTTAGGTGGGCACCATTGCCATTCTAAGAGAATAAGGGAGGTGTTCATTGTTTCTTTTTCTAGAAAAATAGTACTGCAGATAACACTCATTCTATACTTGAAAGAAATCAGCCTTTTAATGTGGCAGGACCTACACTTTGGAACTCCTTGCCTGTTGACATCAGGCGCCTGCTTAAAACATTTGTTTAAGGCAAGCCTATCCAGAAGTACCCTGCCAACCTAGCAGTTCGAAAGCACGTCAAAGTGCAAGTAGATAAATAGGCTCCAGCGGGAAGGTAAACGGCGTTTCCGTACGCTGCTCTGGTTTGCCAGAAGCGGCTTAGTCATGCTGGCCACATGACCCGGAAGCTGTACGCCGGCTCCCTCGGCCAATAAAGCGAGATGAGCGCCGCAACCCCAGAGTCGGCCACGACTGGACCTAACGGTCAGGGGTCCCTTTACCTTTTTTATCCAGACATACAGATGTTGGCATGTTTTGATCTTTTACTGTTAATTTTAATTATATTTCATATGTTTTAATTACTTGCCTTTTGTACTGTTTTATTGATAAATGTAATATCTCTTGTAAACTGATTAGAGGCATTATTTTTTTTAAAAAAACGGATGTGCATTGAGCAAATCAGTTGCAGTCTTCCCTGGTGACTTCTTGATAGAATGCACGTCTCTCACGGGCATGAACATTGGTCACCAAGGGATCTTGCAAAAAGGGATCTTGCATAATACTAGTGGTAAGCAGAAATAGGTTTCTTAGACGTCTATACAAAATTCTGCAAGAAAACTGCACCACAGAGTGAGAATTCTTGTCCTGACTGTGGTCTTAGGTTTTGGTTCTCAAAATACAGATTTCATTGTATTTTTCTTTTCTTTTTTAAAATGACTATATAACCTGGTCTTAAGACTTGTGCAGAATCTGTGAGAACTGGTTGTGACATATTGAGGGGAAAGGTGTGTTTGCATCTTCTGTAGCCTCGGGGTAGATGTGGCCAAAATTGACACATTGGGAAAACAAAATTTGCACCACTCTAGTCTATCCATGCATCTGCTGTGTTTCCTGAAGAATTTGAGTGAGTTAGTGATGATGATTCTTTGCTTATTTAGCACTATAGGAAACTACCAAGCCACACTATTTAAATATCTGTCCAGCTGGTTCTTATATATTAGAAGACTATTGTGGCATTAAGCAATTCATTGATTCATGCATTGCATTCTACCACTGCACTATACTATCCCTCCCAATTATTGGCTAGAATAGTTTCCCACATATCTTTTCATCTTTACAGCTACAAAACTCCCCGGGACTTCAGCTCCTGCAGTTTGCAGGATTTTCAGAAATACATCATGGACCGGACCCCATCCTGTATAACTAACATGCCATCTCCAAAAGATATCATTGCAACCCCAGTCTGTGGGAATGACTTTGTTGAAGAGGGAGAAGAATGTGACTGCGGCTCTCCAGAGGTATCTGTTAATGAACTGCTGTGAAAAGGAACTTGTCAATGGGTGAAATTCTTAACAGAATCTTATGGCTGTTTCATGGCATAACTGGGTGCACTTTCACATTAAAGAACACATGGATTGGCAATGCATATCAGTGTACCAATGTTCCAATTTCAAATTTGGAAATTTTAATTTTGAAGTGAGGGTTGCAAAAGTTCCTTAAAAAAATATTATTAATGCAGATAGAAGTGGTGTATCCTCTGTTTGAAGGAGCCAGGAAATGCAAGATGATACCAAATTGGAAAAAGAAAATGATGTGTGAAGGGAAATAACTGCAATTTGGGGGTTGGACAGGGGGGTAGTTACTCAAGCCTAGCATCAGCAGCAGGAACCTGGGCAGCTGCCCTCACGCTGGCTCTGAGACAGGGCCCACGGCTATTGACTTCTGTCCTGGTGCTTGTGAGTTACCTTTTAAATGTTCCACAGTGCTCCTGCCGTAGTGTCACTTGGGCATTGTGGGAAAGTTAAATAGCCACCCGCTGCTCCTACCACTTACCACTTCTGTAAGGCAAATCCACTGATGTAAGAAAGAGTCCATCCGAGGATATGTTGCTGAGGATCCCATCAAACCTGGATCATGCCCTGGGATAACTACGTAGCAGCAGCAGCAGCAGCAACAGCCTTTCCTTTTCCTTTTCCTTTTCCTTTTCCTTTTTCCTTTTCCTCTCTCCTTTTTCCTTTTGCCAACACAAGACCAAACAATGCACCTGGAATGATACAATTCCATGATGTAGTATCTTTCCAATACAACCTTAAAGTAACAATGTGGTAACTACTCATTAACTGTTCTGTGGGAACATAGAAGAAGCACTGGATATGGCATTGGGTGCTGAACAGTGAACATTTCAGGTTATGTTTTCAAATGAGAAGCCAGAGACCTGCTCTGAGCGTGATTTGCAATTGGCAGGGAGAGGGTGACAGTCTCTTGCATAAACCCATGAGGAGCTAGGCAGAATAAATTATACAAAATAAAAGGGGGAATATTATGCAAATATATTTGGTTTGCACAATAAATTAGCTTAGTGCAGAATTTTCATTTTTCATTTTGACTTTTTTTAACACCAAGGTCACACAGCTCTGGTTAAATACGCCTTTCAGTTTATGATCATTAGTATTTTAGATGAAGTGCGCTGAAGAAATACTTTCCTCCTTTATTAGTTACCCATCTGAAAAGATACTAGCTGGAAGAGATCAGGCAAAATTAAGTTGATAATACAGGACTGTTCTTGGTTTTAAGGAATGCAAAAATGACTGCTGTGAGGCTGCAACTTGTAAACTGAAGCCAGGTGCTAAATGTGGATATGGGGAGTGTTGTGAAAATTGCCAGGTAAGACTTTGTTTCCTACAGTGAAAATAATACCTCTCAATCTTGCTGCACATTGGTCAAATGGAGATGTAATCTCTGTTTCTCTATTGCCCATATTGATAGCAAGCATATTTTTATTCTTTCTGGGTTGCCTTCTAAAGCGCAGTTGAAACTTATTAACATGTCTGCACAGGAATTTGTGGGGAGGTTGATTAGTTCTGTTGCCACAAGAGGAATGGACCTCTTATGGCAACCTCTTAGTTCTGGTAAGTAACACAAGTTGAATATGATGGTCTCCACTTATGACATGAATTCCATTGTGGCTTTCAGGCAATGTAACACTATACGTTGTAGCCAATTAACTTTACTCAGACTAGATCCAGTGAAATTAATGGACCTAGGTTAGCCATGTACATTAATTTCAATGGGTCTGACTTAATGTTGGATACAACCCTATGGGCTCAGTCGGGAATCCAGGCTATGTTTGGACTTCTCCAGATGACCTGTTTATTGAGCATTCATTCTGATTTGTTTGTGGAGAGCTTATAGAACAATGAGCATTCATACTTCTTGATGCATTTCCCTGCCTCTTTCCTAATTGAAAAATAGTTCTTGTCTTGTTTAACAGTGGATTTATTGCAGTAGAACACTTTAATCCACATTGACTTTGCAAAACTAAATTTTCCAGTATGTGCTTGAATCCCCTCCGACAAACACTGAGGGTCTCGTGGAAACCCCTGGAGCTGTTTGGGTTGGGATGCCCATCCTTCCCTAGTAGGTGGCCAGCAAGGCAGATGAAGAGAAGGCTTCACTGTAGACTGGAAGAACCATGATCATTTGTATTTGATCTCCACTGCTAAATATGATAAATAACGAGGGATTGGATGACCTTTCACTTTCCCCTACAGATTAGAAGAGCAGGCGCTGTATGCCGGCCAGTGAAGCATGACTGCGATCTACCAGAACTGTGCACAGGGACCTCTCAGCAATGTCCGATGGATCGCTTCCGAGTGAATGGATTCCCTTGCAAAAATAACGAGGGCTACTGCTACATGGGGAAGTGTCCCACTTTGCAGAACCAATGCATTGCACTTTGGGGGCCAGGTGAGTGAACCCTGGAGTTACTGAACATCTAACTTGAAAGAGGCTTACAGATTTGTTTTGTATTCAGTGGAACTTGGTCTTTCCTGCTGAGCCGGAGCTCAGCTGAGGCTACATTGGTGTAATTCCTTCACTGTAGCTCAATCAGGGCTCAGCTGCCTCTGCTGGGACTCGTCCAGGAGAACCGAAGCTGGTGTGACTCCCTGAAAAGGGGTGGGATGGGGCAAGGAGAGACTTACACCTATTCCAAACCTCTTTCAGCTCAGTCACATCACCTAGCAACACAGCAGAAAAAGTACTGGTAAAAAGTTGTGCCTTTGGCTTGATCCGGCACTGTGTTGTGCTCGCGTTCTGCTTTTGCGATTCATACCATTATACTGCTACATGCTGAAGAAGATTTTATTTTATTTCTTTTGCCTTTTCAGGTGCCACAGTGGGTGTGGATTCTTGTTATGCTATAAACCAGAACGGGGTTTATTATGGCCATTGCAAGAAGGCTAATGGCACATACATACCATGTGGAAAAAAGTAAGCACCACAAACACAAATCTGTCCCAGGGCATAGTTTGTCTGGGTCTGGTCTGACCAATTCCTGGGGACCCTATGCATACCACCTTGGGCTCCGGAATGAGAGAAAGGTGGGGTATAAAAGTATCCAATAGGAGGCATCATGAAAAATTAAGCAGAGGCTCTTTAAAGGTCAACCGTCTCTGCTTGATTTCCACAAGGAGGTTCAGGTCAGGAAGCACAACCTGCTGCAAATGGTCCTCCAATTCTGCTCGCAAACACCATGGTCTGCTCTCAGGCAGATTATGTCAGCTGCAGGTGGTGGGAATTGGGTTCTTTGAGTATTCTTTCATAGCTTGAACCATCTCCTAAATGAGCTTCAGAGTTCCGTTGGCCTATGCAAACAACCCAGTTAATCTGGGGGTGGGGTGAGCATAAGGATGAGGGAGAAACTAGATTCAGTTCACATTTAATTAGCACATTCTGAGACAATATGTGAAAAATAGCCATCCTTCAAATTTTGCACCTCTCTGGATTTTGCAATGCAGTTCCCCAGATAAGTAACGTGTTCAAAAATGCATATTAGGGTTAAATGCGCTATTAAATGCATATATTAGTGAAGATAGCATACCAAAGAAGCATTAAATTAGGGGAAACTACATGAAAAAATGTGTATATTAGTCAAAAGATCATACAAATATGTGTATATTAAATTTGCTCTGAAATGCTGACAATTTTTCATGAGGTTTTTGTATAAAACCTTTTTTGGGGGGAATTCTTGTGGAAGTGCAAAAAACTGAATTTAAGACTGGAGGGGGGGAATGAGAAGCTGAGAGAACCTAAATTGATAGGTTTATCCATCCCTAGATGAGCAGTCTTCTGCTTATCCCATCTCTAGTAATAAAAATAAATAATAGAATCATAAAATTGTAGACTTGGAAAGGTCCATGAGGGTCATCTAGTCCACCCCCAGCAATGCAGGAATCCTTTGCCCCAGGCGGGGCTTGAAGCCACAACCCTGAGATGAAGAATCTCATGCTCCACCAGCTGAGCTATTCCAGAAGCACAAATGAATATCACTTAATCTGGTGAATGCATGAGGATTCCAAATGAGAGAAAAATATGACTTCCCTAATTAGTCTGTTCTTGTTTAAAAGAAAAACTCAAGGTAACTGTCTGCTTCCTTTTCAGAGATATAAAGTGTGGCAAGTTATATTGTACAGGGGGTTCTCGAATGCCTTCAACTGGAAGTCTAGTGTCGTTTGATACATGCAAAGGCAGTTTCCCAGGCAAGGACCAAGAAGATGGTGGAATGGTTGCCACTGGAACAAAATGCGGAGAAGGCATGGTTAGTGACTCACATTCTCTTCCTTTGATCCACAGGTGTGGTCAGGGGGGAGGTTTCTCAAGCACAATTTCTGTAATGCAGTTGTTGGAATTGCTGCAAGAACAGAGTTAGCCATTTCAAGGGCTGCACCTTTGGGGTTCATTTCATTTGTCAGCCATGTTTCTGATCCTGCCTGTGAACTGAGCCTGTCCAAGTTATGTTCACATACTTCAAATGCCGGCACAATAATATCCTGAATGCTACAGCTGGAAGATTTAATTCCATTACAATTTTTTTTACCTGAGCCCTTTTAAGGAGTGAAATTGGAACGCACTTATTCTTTGAAAGCAGAAGTCACCTACCTGGCTCCCACTGGGGCTCTGGGGCCCTTGAATTCCTCTTGTGGTGCCTAGGAAGCCTTCTGACCCCATTCTCTCTGCTTCCATGAGGTGATGAAGGTGGTTACCTTCTTCGTCCCTTGAAAAATGCCTAGAGTTGAAGGAGGAAGTTGGAAGAGTGATGTTCTTTCCCTCTCCCTTTACAAGGTTCAGATTAGCTCTACTGGATCTTTTCCCAGATGCCTTGGGAAAAGGAAGTGTGTGTGTGCTTCTGTCTCATGTGGGGTGCTCAGTGCTTTTTTAAAAAGGGGTACTGAAGGGTACGCAGTACCAGCACCTCCTTTTGTTGTTGTTAAGAAGTGTGGCACTTACTGGAACAACTTCATGGTGAGTACCGGCACCTCTTTTTGTAGAAAAGAAGCACTGGGCTTAGAAGAAGCACATCTGGCGTAGAAGGGAGAGAAGTGACCAGAGGACCCACTCAACACAGCACCCACTCAAAATTCAAATGTGCCCATGAGCCTAAAAAACATGCATGACCCCTCTTCTAAAGTGATATGGATCTTAAGATGGAGGTCAGAAGTTAGTATAGCTCAGTCATGACTGGCCATCTCCTCCCCAGCCAAGCAGGTCTCTAGACTCACAGGCTCAAGAAACTGACAAGTACCCCTTCTTTGAGGACACAACAAAGCTAGAAAGCTGCCACATCATTCTGTGATCTGAGCTGCCTACCAACATGGTGGGTGGGAGCACAGGGTCCGAAAGTTATATCCAGTCACACTATTTGTACCTTAAGCCAGATATTATCTATACTACCTGGCTGAGGCTATCCATGTTCCCATGCAGAAAAGGCTCTTTCTCTTTACTCACTACTTGAACCTTTTAATTGAAGCTTCAGTGGTGTTGAGTTTTGCAGAAAAGAAAAGAACCGCCCCACCCTGTTGATCATCTTTGGCATTTTGCTTTCAGGTCTGCAGCAATGGGCAATGTGTCGAGATTGAGAGAGCCTACAGGTCTACCAACTGTTCTTCCAAGTGCCAAGGACATGCTGTAAGAGTTACATCACAGTTAAGGGAAGAATAATGGTGGCTGCTTTTTAGTGGCCTTTGTAAACGTTCTGCTTAGAGACACAAGCCTTTCCTTCCTCTGTTGAGCATGTATGCCTGTATTCTTCACCCTTCCTCTCACAGTATTCTCCCAGGACCATGTTCCTCAATGAGTCACTGAATTTCTGCATTAGAGACTTTGGTTCTTTTGCTTTCCCCCACCTCTGCCCATGCCCAGTATTTCTTCTGTAGCTTCTGACGGATGCCAGTGCCCCAGTCCTGGTTGTCAGTTACAAGATACTGTGTATGTTGCTCTCTGAACTGTCTCTACTAGGGATGGGGGGAGAGAAATGTGTTCAGTTGCATTTTAATGAGAATTGGAATGCAGCTATCCTTCAAAATTTTAACTTATCCTAAATTTTGCAATGCAGTTCTCTAACCCAGATGTGTATATTGGGGGAAAGTGTGCACAAAATGCACATATTACTGTGCAAAACTGCATTATATTCGGGAAAATTTCCTTCAAAACTGTATACATTAGGCAAAAATGCACACAACAAAGTTTATACTAGGAGAAGGAAACAAAAATGGATAGATTCACCCATCATTACTTTGTACTGGCGCCAATGAAGATGTATCTGGACATGTACTTGGGCTCCCTGGTTGAGGTTAACCCTTGAGTCCCATGGCATGAAGAGCCCAGAATTTGTTGCACTAGCCAAAATGTGTGGAATTGGATGCAAAGTCCTCTCTTGCTGGCAAAACCTGTTGCTGAAAGCAAGCCCTGAACCAGATGGTATTGCAACAGTGACCGTTAAATGTCACAATTGTTGTTGTTGTTGTTATTATTATTAATTTTTTATTTATTTCATAAAAATTATTTACCACTTGATTGTAAAAAAACCCTCAAAGTGGTTTACAAAAAAGAAATTATTAATTTAATATTATTGCTATATTGTTGTTAAATGTGTTATTCTGTTTTTTTAAATATCATTTAATATTTATATCCTTCTACCAATAAGTACCCAGAGAAACTTACAAAAGAAAGATAAAAGGAAACCTAATAATACATTGAAGAATAAGCATGTATTACTAAAAAACTTACAGCCATGAAAAGCAGCAATTAAATTAACAGTCTGAAGACAAGAGGAAGGGAGCCAGGTGATGTAGGCCATCCACTGTCCTGAGCAAGACAGTTTTGGTCCTAAAACCAGGACAGGAGCAAAATTGGTTTCATCCTGAAAATCCTGGTGCTGAGAAGTGACCACACACTCAGTCACCTTGCCCAAATCAGGAAGGTTGGAGACAGGATCACAGTTTCTAAGGTTAGCCAGGTCATCATAGCATGAACATAAGATCATGAGAAGAGCCCTGTGGAGTCTGGCCAAAGGCCCATCTTGTCCAGCATCCTGTTCTCACAGCAGTCAACGAGATGCCCATGGGAAGCCCACAAGAAGGACAGCAGCAGTCTCTCCACTGCTGGAGTCCTGGCAATGGGTGACCAGAGGTTTACTTCTGTAAATTGTGAGGGCCATTCCTTTCCACAAGGAGGCCTTGACCAACTTTGAATCTCAGGTAGACAAGACATTTTTGAAAGTTTCCCCCTTCTCAAAGAAGTCTCTCTGTGTGTGTTCAGTATTTTGGCTAACAGCTGATGACTTACACCAATTTTGGGATTGACTGCAGTTTTGATAATTTGTTGGAGCTGTGCCTTTGTTATCTATATAATTTTGTATTTATTTTAAAATGTTTATTTTATGACTTGCACTGCATTGAATAACAGACCTGATCAAAAGGCAGGATAGACATCTTTCCAGTAAAAATAAATAAATGAATGAATAAAGCAAGCATAGTCTGCTTCTTTTCCATGTGCCCATTTTAGAGACTAATGCTACGTCTGTGCTATCACAGGTATGTGACCATGAGCTGCTATGCCAGTGTGAAGAAGGATGGGCGCCACCAAATTGCGATGACCCCACAGCAAATAGATGTGAGTTAAAGCAGGAGCCCCCTGCCACACTCCCCCTTTATTTTCACCTAACATAACCATGGACTCTTTTGTCATATGACTAACAAAATAGCCTCTTCCCCAAATTTGCCACCCAATTCACAGATGATTATTTTTGGGGGGAGGGGGATTTGGGCTATTGGGTGAGGACTTCTGAATGGATTTGGAGGCAGGCTTACTATTTGCAATGGGGGCGTCCATGAGTGTCCTCCCCTTTTAAAGCTCTAAACAGTAAAATGAAGGCAATGATGGAGCTCTTCTCAGAAGCTACCAGTTTGCAGCTGACATGTTTTCCCCAGAATGCCCCAGATCCAGCATCGTTCTGGAGTATTCTGGGGTGAAAAATGGCATCCACCAGCCGCTAAACAGAGCTTTATTGTTACCTTATTGGGAGTTGAGGTGGCGGGGGGCGGGGGCAGCGGCACAGCTTCTCTGCCACAAATGGTAAACCTGCCTCACCATGAACTCTTCCAAAAATCCCACCTGAAATATTGGCCGCTATTTCAGGGAACAACCCACCCTGTCCCAATATTGTTGAAAGTTTGCAGCTGCAAACTCAGTTTGGCATAAGCCATTTCTCTGTGTGTTCTCCTGCTCCACATAGCTGGGCTAGTGATGGAAGTGAATGATCATTTAGGTAACAACATCAGGACATCAGGTAAGTTCTGTAATACATTGCTGGAGTTGTGATGGGGGAACTCAATGCACTGCTGTCATTTGGGGTGACTCACCTTTGCTTCTTATAAATTCTTCCCTTACTGCTGATTTCAGTGGCATTAGGTTGGCCATATTTACTAAAGTTCTGTCTCCAGGACATGTAGCAAAGTGTACACCAAACTCTCTTCTATTGCTCTGCATGACTGCAAGTTTCTCCTGATAAAGTAGTTAACTCAGGCGGCCCAAAGTATTAACAAGTTTATAAAAATATGGGGGGGGGGGGTAATAACTAGTAAAATCTTAACCAAATCTACTCAGTCCTACTGAATTCCATGGGACTTATCCCCAGGTAAGTAGGGTTAGGACTGCATCTTATGTAATTTGGGGAAGGATCCTTGGGTAGCAGGAAAACAAATGCAATTATCCTAGCATACAGTGTGATATCATCCTGTTGAATTCTTGCTGGTTTGATGATGGCCAGAAAGAGGAGACGAAGAGCTCTGTTTGAAGAAGGATGTAGTTCATTACTTAGCTGCAAGATGACCCTTCTCTGAGCAAGAAGTTGTATGCAAAGAGGATGGTGGTTCATATGCAACCTCCCCTCTTCTTCTTTCACAAAAGGAGGTGAATTTATCCACCTTGGACT
This sequence comes from Podarcis melisellensis, assembly GCF_964234715.1. Classification (NCBI taxonomy): domain Eukaryota; kingdom Metazoa; phylum Chordata; class Lepidosauria; order Squamata; family Lacertidae; genus Podarcis; species Podarcis melisellensis. The sequence goes on from NC_138532.1 coordinate 3,143,086, forward strand.
AAACCATGCTCACCTTGAGGTGATTGTGGTCTCTCCATAGTTACAACAAACCAGGCTCAAACCATGCATTGACATTCTGGTTTGGTAAGTAACTAGAGTTAGAATAAACCACAGTTCCCTCAAAGTTTAGTCAAAAGTGAAAACAGAAGCTTTAAGTCACTTTTGGATATGAAGGAGAAGATAAGGGAAGGTTCCAGGTACAGATAGGTAGCCGTGTTGGTCTGCCATAGTCAAAACAAAAAAAATCCTTCCAGTAGCACCTTAAAGACCAACTAAGTTAGTTCTTGGTATGAGCTTTCGTGTGCATGCACACTTCTTCAGATACCTCTTCTTCGTATCTGAAGAAGTGTGCATGCACACGAAAGCTCATACCAAGAACTAACTTAGTTGGTCTTCAAGGTGCTACTGGAAGGAATAAGGGAAGGTGTGAGGCTTTCTGACAACACTTTTGTGAAAATCTAGTTCATCACGAACTGGGCTGAGAGAATGTGTTTTGGGTCATTTCCTATGTCACAGATGAGGAATAGGAGTCTTTGAGGAAGCATGATTTCCAAGAATTGTCTCTCAGTACAATCTCAGATTTGTTTATGGCCTGTTCTTTTTTTGCAGATATCATCATCATTGTTGCAGTGTTGTTAGCCATTTTAGTCACAGCAGTCACCATCATTGTCTTGTTCCGGTACAAAATTTCAAAGAAGAAAAATAGTCCAAGGTGAATCTTTTAAGTGAAGAATTGTCAGCCAAACTTTTGCAAAAGGGTTTAACTGCTGGATTTGCTAAGCGCTCAATACTAAGAATGGCATGTGTGGCTAGATTGAACATTGGGATGTTCTCTGGCTAGTTTGAGCAGTAGAGTCTTAGATTTTGGATGCCTGAAGCTGCTGATTTGGAGCTATAATTCGCCTTGATTAAAAGCAGGGGTGGAGGACTTGCAGCTGTTCAGATTAGGGATGGCTAGCACAGCCTATCTGTAGGCACTTGCACCATAAATTGTATGTGTTTTGTATTTATGCGTTTCTTATAAAACACAGTTTTGTATGCCCGTTTCCTGTAAAGTAATGCACGCTTGTATGTATTTTGTACCAAAACGGCAAGGCAAAATTCAAAGTGGAGAATTCATATATGTATTCCAATTCGCATATAAGTCTGAAACCAGTTTGGTTTCCTTTAAAATACTGTAGGGCTAGACAACAAGCTCTTCTGGAATCAGTCCTCCTGATCAGGTATACCTCATTTCTCCTATGCTGCAATGGCAAAATCCAGAGCTTCCCCTCCAAGAGCACTGTGTTCCTTTGGAAAGAAGGACGGGATGTTGTTGTTATTATTATTAATTATTATTATTATTATTATTATTATTATTATTATTATTATTATTCTGGACCAAGCAATATATGATTCAGGAGAGACAGTGAAGGTCTCCATTCTCTGTCTTTTCTGCATCCTATATTGTTTGACCAAGACTTCTACATTTCTGTGTACAGAACACAGATGTTCTAAGTTATGAATTCAATCCGCATGCTAATATTTGCTGTTTTTTGATAGCACCCACAAGAGTGTGGCTGGATCCACAAACCATGGCTTCTCAGGTCAAGATCAGAAGAGAAGACAGCATCTTGGCCCTGTGCCTGGCCCTCCAGAGGTGAGAAGCAACACAAACAGTTTAAATATCTGGGCAAAAGCAATGATCCTGTACCATTTGCAGTCCATTCACTTTGAATAAGGTTATCATAAACATTCTACCCAATAATACTGGCCCTCAGGTGGCTGAGTTTCTGTCAGTTTGGAAGTAAAATTGGGTTTCACAAAATTTCTACATACTTCCTAGGTAACCCAAGTTCCTAAGTTTGTAAAATAAATGAACAATATTTTTTAAAGAAAAAAACCCAGAAAAAACAAGGAATTGTAAGTTTCCAGGATATACAAAATAGTGAGGTGTCAGTAAAGCTGAAAGGAAGCTGAAGATGGCAGACAGGGAGATGAAATTGAACCATAAAGAAGCCTTGAATGAGTTACAGTAAGTATCCAGAAGAGGAGGATTAGGGATGTGAGTGAGCATGCTGTCAATTTACCGTATTTTTCACTCCATAAGACGCACCTGACCATAAGACGCACCTAGTTTTTAGAGGAGGAAAACAAGAAAAAAAATATTCTGAACGAAACAGTGGATGTATTATTTTTGTGGTTCATGCTGTAGCCATGGACATGCTATGTGATCTGATGGTGAATTTGGGCAGACCCAATGCAAAAATCCTGAGGATCCATGTGGATCCGTGCTTTGTAACCACATTTTTGCACCATTGCAGCCCCAGGAAACAGTGGATGCGTGATTTGTTTGGTGCAGGCTGTAGCCATGGATATGCTATGTGATCTGATGGTGAATTTGGGGTGACCCAATGTAAAAATCCTGAGGATCCATGGGCTTTTACCTCCCCCTTATCTCTCTTGCGATCCCACTGATCAGCTGTTTCCTTTCAACACTCCCCTCTTGTTTGCCTTAGTGTCTTTTCTTTAGCTGGAGCAGTTTTTTGCTCCTCCTTTTCTTCTAATTTCTCTCCTAATTGCTTTAGTCTTCCTGGTTTCCCCCTTTGAAAGTTTGCTGTCTTTACCTCCCTCCTCCCAGGCAGCCTCCTTTATCTCTAGCGTCCCTTATCTCTCTCCTCGATCAGCAAATGATCAGTGGCTTTGTTACAACACCCACTTGCCTCCCCCTCCCCAAAAGCATAATCTGCTTTTTGCCCCTGGGCAATTCAGCTCCAGTGACCATGCATTCGCTCCATAAGACGCACAGACATTTCCCCTTACTTTTTGGGAAGAAAAAAGTGTGTCTTACAGAGCGAAAATAACACCCTCTCCTGGCAATATGCAAGAATATTTCAGGTGAAAGGAAAGCAATCTTTTTTAAAATTTTCCAACTCCAGGGAATCCACCCCATGCTATATACCAGAACTGTTTTGGTTCCATGGTCCAAATCCTTATCAGGATCCACCATACTGGCCAAATTTGATAGGCGGGTGAGCCTACCCACCTTTCAGTTTCATGATGTCATGGAATTTGGTGCTTTGAAGTCCCAAAGCGAGGACACTTTGCTCCAGTGGGCTTTGGCAAAGCACCGCCCTTACCTGTATGACATCAGGTATAGGATGAGTCAGTATGGCTTGCCCAGAATGGCCTTAGAGAAGGGTGATGAGCCCAGATTGGCTAATGAACCAGAGGTTCCTTACCCTGCTGTATAGCTATGCAATGCTCAAGTTCTCAGCAACTCCAAAATTGAGCCCCTAGTATGGTGCGTTTATTTCATTCTTTATTTCGTTTGTTAGTCATTTTGCACTAAAAAGTCTCAAAGTGAATTAACAAGATATAATACAAAAATAAAACCAATTAAAAACACTGTACCATATAAAATATCCTAAGATGTTCACCCAGCAACACAAATATAAAGGGTGAGTCTTGTCCTACCTCACTGTGTTTATCTTGTTTTCTACTGAAACATCTCTGACTTGTATCCAACTAAGTCACACTGAGAGTAGACCCACTGAAATCAATGGACATGACCTGTTTAACCATCCACTGATTTCAGTGGATCTGCTCTGAGTTTGTTTTAATTTGATACAACTCACTGACTGTAGCACTTGCACGTCTACCTTTCAGTCCTGAAATTACCATCTATATGTTTCTCTAGCATGCCTGTGTAATGTGTAAGATTCATGTGACAACTGAGGATACCTCATTTTGAAAAGCAAAGATGGCACACTGTTTAAAAAGCTGTTTCCTGCTTTTAGGTCACCTCTTCCAGAGTCCTGCTCCCTCCACCTCCACCCCAAGCAAACAAACCACCAGTTTCTGTTGTAAGTAATTGTAATGGTTGTAAGGGGTTACTTGTGCGTAAGTTGCCTGCTAGTTGTGTCCGATTGCCTGGTTCACCATGCCTTGGCTGACAGCCCACACTCCGTGGCCGGTCAGTCGCTTGCAGAATCTGTCAGTGGGCGTTTCTTGAACCTTTTCCAGCATAAGAGCTGTTTGACGCCAAGTCTCTTCCTATTTTCCCTGCGCGGAACTCATCTGCGCAAGTAAGGGGAAGGCAGGGGTGTGCCAGCGCTCTCTCCACTAGTCTCTGATGCAGGGTCTTGGAGACCAGTCTCCAATTCCTCCATCTCCCTCCCTTCTCTACTGGTGTTGTGCTGAATTCCTTCCCCCCTGCTGGTCCCCTCTCCGGCATCGCTCAGGAGCCCTGCCTCCGCCTCTCGCTCTGATGTCAGTTCCCTGACAGTAATATTAAATGAAATAGTTATTCCTTTAAATATGGACCACAACAACACTGGAAACTAGAATGCTTCTGGAATTAATTGTTTGTGAATTGCAGCCTGAACTGACCAATCAGCACCAGATGGATTAATGTACATATCAGAATATAGTTGTTCTTTGGATTTTACACTTCTCTGAATTTTGCTCAAGAATGTGCATATTTTGTGATAAAATACATTTAGAAATGCATCCTTTGAAAAAATGTTCAAAAATATGCATTGAAGTACACGTTTTCATGTGGGTTTCTAAGAACAAAATTCACCAGATTAAATGCACAAAGGGGATGGAACAGAAAGCCTGCTAAATTGTCTCTGACCAAGATTAGATGGTACCATCCTTTCCTCCTAGTAACAGTAAAATCTAAAAAAAAACCCCAGCAAATGTAATGCAATATGCAATCTACACAATTATATCTCATCATTCTGACAAGGAAATATATTTATGCTAATGGCAATGCTTAAAAAAGAATGAAAGCGATGTCAAAAATGTGCAATACAATTGTATGCATTTCTGGTCAGAAGTAAATTCCACTGCATTTAATGTGACTTGTTTTAGAGTAAACATGTGTACTAAACATGTTAGTTACTTTAAAACACACACACACAACCACACACAAAAAATTAACATGTCACAGATAAACTTGAGGCAAAAACCTTTCTCCCCAGCATGGTGTTTTTCATGTTCATGGAAAATTTTGTTCTTTTAACCTGGGGATTGTTGAAACGTGTGTCTTTGTGATTTGTTGTGGTTCTAGAAAGTCAGGTGGCATGAAACTGTATTCAACTATTCCACTTTATAGAAGCACTAACCAAATGTTGCTTCTTATAATTCCTCAGCAAATTCCAGATGAACCGTGCAACCACATATCAACCATGTATCAAAATGCCAGAATGGTAAGTTCCTAAATGAGCTCAAGAAGGATCCTTCTGGAGTGGGGGGAAAGCTGAATCAAGAGTGCTATTATTTCCCCACTAATATTGACCACTGGAGTTCCAGGGGGATCGTATGGCACCATTTCTCAACTTCCATATCTCAATCCATAGAAGAGTAAATAGGGTGTTAAATCCCATGTTTTTGAGGTCAAGGAAACAAATGGGCATGTTTAAACTGGCTGACAAATAGAGTATACTGAGTCAGCAGTTTATTCAATCCAATTTATTTATTCCATTTATTCAAGGGTTGGACTATATGACTTTTTGGGCGCCTTCCAATTCTACAACGATTCTATGAGCCTAAAAGGGAGGCAGGTGGCACTGTGGTCTTGAGCTTGCTGATCATGAGGTTGCATAGCTGTCAACTTACAGATTTGAAAATAAGGGACCAGCAGCCAAAATAAGGGACCTGCAGCCTCACCTGTTCCAGGCACTCCAATCTTCCTGTCCTCCTGCAGTCTGGTCAAACTCATGCTGGTAGCTTCGAGAACACTGTCCAACCAACTTTGTAAACAGAGGTTCAACTGAATAGAATCTGAATCACAAGGCCTATGCAACCTCAACTAAAATGGCTCCCCGGCCTGGCTTTGCACTGCAAAGTTTGCAGCAGCACGTGCAACAAAATGGCATCCAGCATTCAAAAAACCCCTCAGTTTGCATTAACTAGCCAGTTTGCATTAACACAAGGCATGCAAGCTCCACCCCCAGTCGTTCTTAGACTTCTTATTGGGTGAGCAACACAGCCAAGCAACACAGTCGGAGCCTCCCTCCTCCCTGGCTGGCAGGGAGGGAGGGAGAGGAGCTGCTTCCTTTGAAATTTAAGGGACATTTAAGGGATATCCATCAATAAGGGACAGCAGCGGGACATGGCGCTAGAATAAAGGACTGTCCCTTCAAATAAGGGACACTTGACAGCTATGTGAGGTTGGCAGTTTGAATCTGCATGATGGGGTGAGCTCCTGTTGCTCTGTCCCAGCTCCTGCCAACGTAGCAGTCCAAAAGCATGCCAGCACAAATAGATAAATAGGTACTGCTAAACGGCATTTCTGTGAGCACTCTGGCTTTCGCCACAGTGTCCCATTGCGCCAGATGCAGTTTAGTCATGCTGGTCACATGACCTGGAAAGCTGTCTGCAGACAAACGCCGGCTCCCTCGGCCTGAAAGCAGAGATGATAGCCGCACCCCATAGTTGAATTTGACTGGATTTAACCACCCAGGGGCCCTTTACCCTTTTACCTTTTTACATGATTGTGGGATGCTTGCCTAGATGAATAAAACAATGAGTTGGACTTCCAAAGCCATTTCACCCTGAGTCAGCCCATTGGTCCCTGCAGCCCAGTATTGTCTATACAAAGGCTGGGGAACCACTTTTGTCCAGTGAGCCAGATCAACTAGAGCCACTCCTCCACGGACCACTTTTGATTGGTGGGTAGCTCCACGCACCTGTCAGTCACCTGCCAGCATATGACATCAGGTGAGCCTACTGGAAAGCAGCAGGGCTTGTACCCGGTGCTGAATTTAAACAGTTCTGAATGCAAAAGCTATTGCCAAGGAAAAATTGGGAACACATTCCTGTGCTCATGATTATTCCTTGGTAGCTTAGGTTTTACCTCCCTCACTCCAGTAGTTATATGGCATCTGGTGAGTGGGCATGGCTTGCTTCAGTGAAGGTTTTCTTATGGTAGAGTTCACATAGCTTCTTGCATGGCCAGCACACAGTAGTAGTCCCTTTGAGTAATCCCTTTTATGTGCACAGATCACACATCTACACCACCAAACTATATAGGTTTTATCTGTGGCAGATCTTGGGGTCTCAAATTCAGCAGCGCCCTGTGTGATGCAAAAGTTCAGTGACCCCGGCCTCTTGTGCTCTATTCTAAATCATAGTTTCAGCATCCCCTAAGGTGTCCCCGAGGCTCTATGCCCAGTGTGACTGAACCAGTTTTGCTCCCCTAAATCCGCCTCTGGTTTTATACCAATTTAATTGTCACAGCTTCCTGCAAAGAATCCTGGGCATTGTTGTTTGGGGAGATTGCTGAGAATTCTCTGTAAAGAGTGCCCTCTCCTCTCCTAAAAGAACTGCTGTTTCCTGAGAAAAGGAAATGAATGTTAAATTAGTATAAGTCTATGTTGCCCACACAAGCCCTGACAACAAGCTCCCTTAGCTGGCAATTGCTGCAGACAGCTGAGTCAGATTCTGAGTATGAGCAAAACACAGAAAGCACCGCTCCAGCCTTGTTTTCTGTCCCCTAAAAAATGGTGCCTTCTTCAGATATCCTTGCCTGCTGTCTTGATATCTTTCTTGCTTACTATGCGGAAATGTTTTAGATAATCTCCTCTTTTCTTTTATTCCAGCCAATTGTAAAGCCAAACATTCCTCCACCTCCAATTCCAACTGCCAAGACAGGGTTTTCTTCTGTCAACAGCAATGCAGTAAGTAATTGCTTCAGGATTTTCTCTATCCTTTCTAACTGAATGCTAGTGCAACTATCACCAGTGTGAATCTTCTTCAATCAACTAGTTGTCCATTTTCACTTTTTCCCAGAGAGAGAGGCTGCAGTTAGAAAAAATGGCAGGGGTAGTTCAGATGCCATTACCCCCAAAGTTAATGACTGTTAACTCCAGAAGCAGCCTCAAATCCTGATTTCAAATCCTGGTTAAGGGGGAGCCTTGGTAAAGTTGACAGGAAAAAAATCAGCCAGATTACAGATGGAACCTGCAGTCCTCTGCCTCCCACCCCACCCTGCTTTTTGAATGTGAATTGGTTGTAAATCTCCTTGAGATTTTGGGTTGCATCCAACTAAGTTCTATTCAGGGTAGACTCACTGAAATTAAGGAACCTAAGTTAGCCACATCCATTAACTTCAATGGGACTTCTCTAAGTATGACTAGTATTGGATATACACCCCCCTTTTAAATAAAGTTTATGGCAAATGCAAATCATCCTTTTCAGACTGCCATTTGTTTTTACCTTATTTTGTACTGTGCTGATTTTGTGCACTTTTGCAGAAGGCAGGATAAATCTTCATTATGATCAATATCGTATTTATTTATTTATTCATTGTGTTAATATTAATATTAATTGGAATTGGAATTTTCAAATAAGCTCCAAATAAGCTGCCTGGGTGAGTTGGTTGTGTTGAAGAGAGAAAAGGGGGTGACTGACATCTGATCAGGAAAATGTGGCATTTCTCTTACAGGCAGCAGCAATGACGGCAACTCCTTCTCCCCACTTCAAGTGTAAGGCAGCTCCTCCACCTCCGCCCCAGGTAAGGAGCCCCAAGATTCACAAGGAAGATGCTGATGTCTTTGAATGATGGCTTCTGGGAGCAGCAGGTTGGGAGGGTGCTGTTGTGCTCAGGTCCTGCTTCTGGGCTTCCCCTGGGTTGGCCACTGCAAGGACAGCATGCTGGGCAAGAAGGACCCTGTGGCCTCATCTCTCAGGGGAAGACCCAGCAGCCACTTTCTTCATTCCTGTGGCAATGTGCTCAACTATAACCTTTTGTTCCCTGAGGCAAAGAACGTGTGCATTGCACCTGAGGGAAGGAAGCCATTTGGGGAGCGTAGGGCAGGCTATGCAGAACCTGAGCACAACCGCACTCTCCCCTCTGCAATTCCCAGCAGATGTTGTTCAGAGCCATGGTGCCCCAACAGTGTGCATAGAACACAGACGTTGTGGCTAATAGCCAGTGGTAGCTTTATGCTCCATCAAGCTGTCTAGTTTTAGTTTAAAGCAATCCAAGTTAGTGACCATCCCTACCTCTTATTCAAGGGAGAAAGGCAGGAATAATTTGAGGATGTGGCACACTACAAAAATGGATGGTGAAGATGTATACATACATACAGGCCCCACTTACTGAGCACAATGTGTTTCCTAGAAATCATTTGGTCTGCAAGTGTTTACATGAGTCCACTATTTCTACGTGTAAAGATAAAGGGACCCCTGACCATTAGGTCCAGTTGTGGCTGACTCTGGGGTTGCGGTGCTCATCTCACTTTACTGGCCGAGTGAGCCGGCGTACAGCTTCCGGGTCATGTGGCCAGCATGACCACATTAACTCACAGCGCCACCCGCAATCCATCTTTTCTACGTATACCTATGGGGAAATTTCTAATGTGTTCCCGACCATGGAATTTTGACCCTGCCCCCCAAAGCCAAGAAAACCTGTGAAAGCCTAGAAAAAAGGCTCACTAATTTGTCTTATCACTACGCCTCCCTCCCTCCATTCCTCAGCTAACCAACAAAAGGCAAACAAGGAAGTAAAAGGTGCTCTCTGTTTGGAGAGCTGAATCTGTGGGATCTGCATGTGTGTACAAATATATCAGAGCAAAGGTGAGGAGAATATATCAATCTATGTAGCCAGAGAAATATGATGGAGGAGTTTCATTTTTCATTTTTTGTTTTTAAGATGCTATTTTTACATTTCTTATCAATTTGTATGTATAATGATTTTATTATTGCTTTTATTGGGCTTTTATGCAAGCTGTCTTGAGCACCTCCATTTCTGTATAACTAGCTTAATCAAACTTAAATAGCTAAAAAATAGGTGTTGTGCTTAGGACTGCAACATGGAGAAACTTGGGGAACTTTGTTTTTCTTTTCTTAGACTTCAGCATCTCTTTGCTTTTGTCTTAGGCATTGAAGCCCCCAGGTAACCCCAAGATATGAAGCAAATGAAGGACCAAACCAAATACTGTTCTCCAGTTTCAAGGAACCTTCCCCCCCATCACCAATCCCCATGGCTTCTCAATCTGTGAAGAAAACAGAACAAGCTTTGTTTTAAAAGGTCTAATGGTTTTGTCAGCAAAAGGAATTGAAGTATTTGTGTTCAGAGTATTGTTGCCTGCAATCCTCCTGACACTTCAGCAAGTAACTGAAAGGTGCAATATTCAAGCATTTTGCAATATATCCATAGTGACAGAATCATGATTTAGGAGATCCTGGTACAAAAGAAACGGTGAACTGAGCCACGTAGTTTTAAGCAATGAAGTTTCTTTCTGGGCCAGTGATCTCCAGGCCAGTTGTGATCGCCCATCACTGCCATCTGTGGACAAGACCTGAGGTTTTTGGAGGCTGCTCAAAGCTTTATGGGATTAGGAGTGGGATTTTTCCCTGACTACTGAACTGCTCGTATTATTTTCGTGGAGTGAGAGCATACCACCATGCCTTGAACAATCCCTCAAAACAATGCAGGCTATTAAAATGGGGGAACGTCAATCTGTTTGACCCTTCTCTCCACCTTGATGCGTCCACAAACCATCACTTTCTCAGGATGCTCAGACTCCAAATCTCTTGTGCTTCACGCATTTACTGCTAAACAGCTTCCATAATGTGCAATGGTACTAGTGTTGCCAGCTTCTTTTACCAGCACTGCGCCTGTGCATTTAACAGCAGCTTGATCTGCAGATATGTGCAGATGACTGTGTTTCTCTCTCAAATGCAGATTCTTTCAATCCAAGCTGCTGTTAAAGGCAGAGGAGCAGGGCAGTTGGCAACCCTAAATGACAGAAGGCATCCTTGTCAGCACTTGCTTAGACTAGAGTTTCATTTTAAATAGTTTATTTATCATAGAGTGTAAACTTAAGAAACACTACTATTCAAATGCTCACATATGCTTTAAGCACCTGATTTGTATGTGGCTGTGAAATAAGTTGGAATACAACAGTATATTCTTTCTTTTTGGGTTAACTCTATGAAAAGGTCAGTAGTGAAATGATTACTGTAGAAATTAGCGGGGGAGCAATGGGATCCAATGTACTTCATGCAATATCAAAAAAATCAGGTACACCAACACAACTAGAAGTATAGACTTGTTAGGTCAGAACAATTACCTTTCACTGTATTTTGATAAGGATTCTCCATTGCTCGCTCTCTCCTCACACAGAACACTGTGTGTCCACAGTTTGCTTACTTTTCAGTTAATTCATGTCTCCTTCCCTCTGCATCACCAAAGCAAGCATGATGTGATCATATGCACAGTTGCATCAAGATTCCTTGGGATACATGCACGCATCAGTAACACTGATTGTAGTGAGGGATGTGATCATATCAGGATTGCTTTTCTGCAGTGTTTTACTGAGAGATATGCACGTCAGGACCAGAAAAGTGGTAGACAGAAGATGCATATGAACCAAAACAAATGGTGTGGTTTGATTCTGAAATTAATTACAGATTTTTCTCTGGTTAAATTGGAATTTGGAAAGAGCAGAAATCAGGGCTCGCTGGAACTGAAATGCCATCAGAGCAGGTGACAGGGGTTTGACTCAGCAGAATGAACATGACTGCAGAAGGGCTGGTTTAACCACATTTTGAAGTAAGCACATCACAATGTAAAACCAAGGAACAGTCTAAATTGCCTAACTGGAAAGCTCACCTAGATTCCTTGACCTGCAAGCTGTACAGAGCTCTCTGAAGGAAGAACAGGTCGAAAGAGTAATCTGTGAAATTAAAGGATACCACACAAGGCACAGAATCAAAAATCCATAGCACGTGTCTCTTCGTGGACCAGCACTCTCCAACCACCTCTTCATGTTTTTTGTTACATTCACAGCACAGATAAGACCTCAAAATACCGTATTTCTGATACAGTCTTCAAATTTGAGCACAATACTTGTCACCAGGCAAAGAGTACAATCAGAATACTGTGCATACAGAGAGCTGTAAGATGGTCTTTATTTATCAATAGTTCAGATGAAACCAGAGTTTGGGCCTTAAATACAAGAGTTGTGAATGTGGAGTCATGGTAAGCATTTATGGAAAAGCAGCAACAGCAGTGGGGAAGGGGTTAACCCTCGCTGCTGCTTTTTCTCTGCAGCCAGTGCCAGATTCAGGGTTGTGCGGACAGTTCCTCCCCACAGGGCACTGAGCAGACAGGGCACAAAACTGAGAAGATCCATTTGGGGGACAGAAAATTTTAGCCTTGCACATGACAGCATGTTACAAAAGATTACCAACTCCACCCCTTCTGTAGCCCCTTCTAATCTCATATCCCCACTGCTTAGCTCAGAGGTATTAGAGTGGTGAGTGTGTTTGAGAAAGAGAGTGGTTCCCTGCAAGTAGAGCAAATAAAGCAAAGAGAGAAGTTGGTTACAACATTTCCCCTGGGTGTGCTGCTTTTCTGCTTGCAGGGAGTGCTTGGACATGGGGAACACACTCAAATGGCACCTGCCTCCCACCTTCAGCCTCAAGTAGTCCCATCTATTCTGCCATCCCCTTCAGGGCTCTACCACCTCATTCCACTGCTTGTGGACATTAAACCTTAGAGATCAGGTTTCTTGGCCTGAGGAGAAGGAGCAGGCAGGCAAGAAGAGGGAAAGGAGGGCTAAAGGAATCATTGGGCATCACCATTTCTCCCTTGCGGCTGTCCCTGCCTATGAGCCAGACACACAAATAGAAGATTGCCAAGTTTCAGCTACAAGTCACATTTTTAGAGAGTTATAATGTTTAAACATAAAGATAAAGCCACCGCCCTGTCGACTCTCTACTCTGCTTTTAAAGCTCAGATGGGACGGCATCCCTCCTGCCTTTGCTGATGACACAGCATTATCAATCAGTTGCCCCTTGTTCTTCTGTCAAGGACACATTCCAGGCAGGAAAAGAGCTCATGGAGGGTATGGAGCAGAGCCACTCTCTTTAACAGCATATATGGAATCTTCTGCAGTTGTACTCTCAGATGCATCCTCCATGCATTTCAAAGGGGGCAGGTCAAGAAAGTTTCTCGCTAGCTCATATCCCTTTTCTCCAGCCATGAGTTTTCTATTGATTATTTCTTCTGTGTTTCCCCACCCCACCTTGGTGGAGCTATTTTTTTAATGTACTGTAAGTGATTTTGCGGGACACGGATGGCGCTGTGGGTTAAATCACAGAGCCTAGGACTTGCCGATCAGAAGGTCGGCAGTTTGAATCCCCGCGATGGGGTGAGCTCCCGTTGCTCGGTCCCTGCTCCTGCCAACCTAGCAGTTCGAAAGCACATCAAAGTGCAAGTAGATAAATAGGTACCACTCCAGCAGGAAGGTAAACGGCGTTTCCTTGCGCTGCTCTGGTTCGCCAGAAGCGGCTTAGTCATGCTGGCCACATGACCCGGAATCTGTACGCCGACTCCCTCGGCCTATAAAGCGAGATGAGTGCCGCAACCCCAGAGTCGGCCACGACTGGACCTAATGGTCAGGGGTCCCTTTACCTTTACTTTTTAAGTGATTTTGCATCTGGTGAATGGAGATTTTGAAATGTTATATTGTTATCTATGGAGAAAGTGTATTTACAAATATATCTGTATTTAAAATGTTATTATATAAAGTCTAAACTTTTCCGGGGGAGACAAAACCCCTGCTGTAGAGTATCTTGTCTATTTATCCATCATTTTATTTTGTTTAAATTGCTTCTGTGCCAATTTACATTTCTGAAAAATGTCTAGGTTTATGACCCTATCTCAGCATGGCAATTAGAGATCGTTGCAGAATGTCAAAACAAAGCCTAAAGCATGAAAAATAAAATTAATATTGACCCTTAAAGCAGCACAATTAATGAGGGACACACACACACACACAAAACATTCTATATTTCGTTTTCATTTGTAATGTAACAAATGGTGTGGAATACAAATGTGTTATTGTATTGTTGCAATTTGAAGGACTTATGGTGCTCCAGAACAAACACAATTCAGCCCCTGTGTGTGCGCTGTGGGTGAGATTGTGCTATCCCTTCCTCTCTGCATTCCCCCACTCACTGCTTTCACTAGGCTGAAGAGCCCTCTCCCCACTTGGGATTCTGAGCATATTGCTGTGACAGTGGAGGCAGAACATGGCCTTCCCCTCCATTATTTTGTCTAATTCTCTTTTAAAACCATCCAAGTTGGTGCCCATCACTGCTTGTGGGAGTGAATCCCATAGTTTAACCACACTGTAGGAGAAGTACAGTGGACCCTCTAGTTACGTACCGCTCTGGATACATAACTTTCGGATTACGAATGCGGCAAACCCGGAAGTGTATACTTCCATGTTTCACCATGCTGGCATGTGCAGAAATGCTCAATCGCACTGCGCACATGTGCAGAAGAAGCGCCAGTGCCTATGGACTTTTTGGGTTGCAGATGGACAGCGCCATGGTGCAAAGGTCCCTCCGGTGTCGTCCCCCCCCATTTCCCAGAGTTGTTGACCTCTGGCGAGGCTGGAGGAGGCGGGCAGTAGCTGGAGGGTGGCTCCTCTGGCGGGGAAGAGGCGGGGGCTGGACGCGGCACCTCCTGGCTCAGCTGGCCGCTTTGTGCTGCGGTGGCCACGGCAGGCGGAGGCTCCAGGTACGGTGCTGCTTCGGTGTGGAATGGCAGAGGCAGGCAAGGGTGGAAAGCTGATGTCGGGAGCCACCGTGTCCAGCCTCTGCCTCTTCCCTGGCGCCCCACGCCACTAGCCTCTATGGGCAAGACGCCCCTGTGGACGGACCCCCAGAACAAATTTAATTCGTATCCGGAGGGTCCACTGTACTTTCTTTTGTGTGTCCTGGATCTTGACCAGCTTCACTGGGTGTCCCCAAGTTCTAGTGTTAAGAGAGAGGGAGAGAATGCTGAACTCTGCCCACGTTCACCACACCACGCACAACTGTGTATGGAACAATTAAAACCATTTCAGCATATATAAAACATGTTTAACAATTCCATTTAAAAAACCAATTCAAACAAGTTCAAGTTCAACACAGATTCAGACGGACAAAATGTCCACTTAAAAGACTTGATGGAAAAGGAAGATTAGGTTTCCAAAATGGTGCTGATAATGGTGCCCATTGAATGCGTAGTGGGCAGGGGTTCTAAAGGGTGGATGCCACCACACTAAAGACCCACTTTATATATCACACAGAATGGTCTCCCCTGATGAGATGGCATCTGCAGGAGGTCTTCTCTTGCAGGACACAGTGTATAGCAGGTGGGGCAATCTTTCAAGTATTTTTCAAATTTTGATGGTACTCGAGCTCCCATCAGCTGCAGCCAACTTGGCCAATGTTCAAGAATGATGGGATATTTAGTCCAACGACAGCTAAAGGGCCCTATTCCTGCTTTAGGTGGTATAGTGGACAGCAACTACTAATAGAGAGTGCAGAGGGTGAAACCATTATTCAGTGTTTTCCTTGTTAAAATAGAATAGATGACACATGTCTCACAGTACTGAACGACTCTTTCTCCCTTTTTAATAATAACAACATGGGGGGGGGGGAGAGAAAGAGATCAGGATTGGGATGGCAGGACTCTCCTCACTGCACTGCAGTCCCAACAAAAATCACACAACCCTTTCCTGCAAGGCCAGATTAAAGTGATGGGAGCGGGGCTTTCCTGTTCCTTGTCGTGCCCCACCTAGACTTTAGGTCAAAACAGTACTTCAGAACTATACACCTGTGTATCTGCAAAGCAGCCCTGACATCTACTGTTTAAAATCTACAACTACATTCCAAAAAGAGATGTAGCATTTTCATATTACTTTTTCTTCTGGGTAAAAAGAGTTGTGAGCAACTCAAATGCTGGAATGAAGCATGAAGTGCAGAAGATACAGGACAGACAAAAAATCTAAACTATATGGAATGTGCTCCACCAAGATGTAGTCACCAGTTTGGATTGTCTATAAATGGATCATTAGACAGATTCATGGGGGATAAGGCTACCAGTGACTACTAGTCACAATGGCTATCTTCTACTTCCACTGTGGAGGCAACATGCCTCTGAATGTCACCTCAAACAATCAGTTATTATATGATCACAGACCTGCTAAGCAGAATACTGGTTGCTGGGAACTGCAGGTGGGGAGAGCCCTGCTGCACTCACTTCCTGCTTGGGGGCATCCCATAGGTACATGGTTGGCCGCTTATATTCTTATGGATGTAGCTAAACAGAGCTCCCCACTAGCCATGTGAATCCTGCCAAGAGAGGCTCAATAAACTTTTTTCAGTTGGCATCCAGAGACTTGGAGGTTTTTAAGCAAAAGCTGAATGGCCATCTGTCATGGATGCTTTAGCTGTGTTTCCTGCATTGTGGAGGGTTGGACTAGATGGCCCTTGGCATTCCTTCCAACACTACAATTCCGTGATTCTATGATTTTATGACTGCAAGGGAAAGGAAGGGGCGCAAGTGCAAAGACCCTAGCAGACCACGGTACATGATTGGTGGGGATTGTTCAGCCTGGCAAGTCACATGTTGTGTGGGCCTGTCTTAGGCATCGTCATATGTTTTCCCACTACTCTGCAGCCTTCCCAGCTGCCCAAGCTTCCTGATCTGATAAAGTCCATGGGAGGAATTACCTCTTGATGGCATCCCATGGGCTTTAACGGAACCCTGGGCACCTGGAAGGCTCTTGACAAGCAACAACATAGAACTGAAGCCCTCTGCTCTCAGTCAGTTATGTGGATGCTGCTGGACCACAACTCCCATAATCCTGAATCATAGGCTATGCTGTCTGGGGCTGAGAGGTGTTGTAGTCCAACAACGTCTGGAGGGCTACAGGTTCCCTACTCATCTTCTAGTGCAGGGGTCAGCAACCTTTTTCAGCAGGGGCCTGGTCCACCATCCCTCAGACCATGTGGTGGGATGGACTAGATTTTGATGGGGGGGGGAGAGAACAAATTTCTATGCCCCACAAATAACAGAGATGTATTTTAAATAAAAGGACACATTCTGTTCATGTAAAAACACAGATTCCCGGACTGTCCGCCGGCCGGATTTAGAAGGCGATTGGGCCGCATCTGGCCTTTGGGCCTTAGGTTGCCTACCGCTGTTCTAGTGTCTACATTTCACCTTTTTCTGCATCATGACCACAAGGTGGAGCAAGAGGATGACACCAACACAGCCTGCAAGGAATCACACCCACCCACACAAATTTTGCATTACAGTAACAGCCCACCTCTTGTCTTGTCTGACAAGCTTCACTTACTCTTAACTAATTATGAATCTTGGTACATTTCCTGTTGGAGACATGTGCATTACCCATGACAGCTTTAACCTAAAGCACAGAAGTCTCAGACAGTCTGGCACCAAAAGCAATCAATAGGTAAAGCCCATTTCTTCCAATAATGCATCACCACAGGAATTATACGTGCAGGAAGACCGGGGCAAAGAAGGAGCTGTGATCTTGCATCTTTTCGACTGCAGAGTTCAGAAGGGAAGAAGGCTGAGTAAAGATGGCAAGACCTTTGGCAGGGGGCTGGGGGCTGAAGCCAATATGGTGGGGGTGGGGATTTGATTCAGTTTGCATTTAAAGCTGAACCAACTTAATCGAAACTTTCTGATAGAATGCGGTGTTGCAGGGGATATTTTTCAGGCCAAGGGCCGAGGACCACCTGCCAATGGTGGACAGGGACAGATGCATAAATAGATGGAGCAATGAATGTAAATGTGTCATGGATTGGCTAGATGCAGAAGAGTGGTGGGAGGCACCATCTGGGGAGGCCCCAAGGAAAGGCGGCTTGGAGCCAGGAGATTGGTGGTGGGATGACAATGAGGGGTCAGAGTGAGAAGAGGAGGTGTCAGAAGCTGAAGAGGTAACAGGGCTTAGTGGGCAGGGAGAGGCTGTGGCAGAAAGCAGTCCAGAGCCAGAGGGAGAAGTGGAGGCTGGAGAAGAGGGGGCCAAGAGGCAGAGATCAGGCAGACTGCTAAAGAAGACAGGGAGCCTTCCCCTTCTGCTGTGACCAGGTCCCCTTGGTCTCACAGAACATGAAGAGGAATGAAGAGGGTAGAGCAAAGAGAGAAGACAAAGGAGTCCCAGGTTGCTTGGGAAGGACCTCAGAGAGGAGGAGACTTAGGGAACTGTGGGAAGGCAGGGACCTTCAGTCCTCACAACTGCCTCATTGGAGCAAGATCTACTGTAGAGAGCTACTGGGCTCATTAGGCCTGGACTGTTTTGTTTCTTTGAATAAAGAGTTAACCTCACTGGCATCATGTGAGTTATTACTTACCTGACCCTGGCACTCTCCTCTGACAAAAAGTTACCTCCGTACAAAAGGTTGGGGTTTTGACATACACTCAGATGTCCCTCTGCCCTGTCTGGGTAACCAAGAAGCATTATCAGGGTTCAATTCAATCCAGCCTGGCAAAAGCATTTGGGGTGTGAAGCAGGGCTAATAATGCATGTGAGTTCTAAGAGTCAGATATAGTGGCCTGGAAGGGCAATACAAGAACAGAAAGACAGCCATCTTTCAAAATTTGCAGTTATTTAAATTTTTTAATGTCCCTCTCCAGCCAAGTAATGTGCTTTTAAAATGCACAGAGATTATGGGGATTGAACCTGGGATCTTCATATTTATTTATCTTATAAAAGTAATTCTATATTCCCGTTGTCAAAATTTATCAATGCAGCATACAGCATTAAAACATAGAACAGTGTTAATATTTACAGAAAATCATTAAAGCAATAGGCTAATACAGAGAAAAAAGGAAAAATTAGCTTCCAAAGCATAAAGAGATCCACAAGCAATACTTGAAAGTGGAAAGTGAAGGTGCCTGCTTTTAGTGACTGCTAACCCTGATGACTATTTGCTACCTCCAGCATCATAAGATTCTGAATACCAGCTGTAGGAGATCAGAAGAGGGAAAAGTGCTGCTGCTCTCAGGTCCTTCCCATGGGCTTCTGGTTGGCCACTGAGTGAACAGGGTGCTGGACCAGATGGGCCGCTGACCTGATCCAATGGGCTCTTCCTACATCCTTAATCTCTGCTGAAGAGTCTTCCACAGCATGGGACCAACAACAACACTAAATGCCCTCTGTAATACAGGAGACAACCAAGGCAGGGGGCAACTCCTCTGGAGTTTGCACACCAGTCACCACCACTGGAAAGGCCCTCCCTCTGGTGCCCCTTTCTGGCACAGGGAAAATAACCCCTCTCTTCTGAGTGTTGTGTGGTTAATAGAGCCATGTTTTCTTTCCTCTGCCTCTAACCACATCCCACAGCATGCCAAGCTATTACCAGACGTAGAGAATCATTAGAAACTCCTAAATGCCCAATCAGCGTTTGCTTTTATTCAAGTGCGAGTTAAGCAAGCTCTAAGGTCAAGTGAATTGCACCTAAGCTAGGTGGGGATTTGAGGGAGTAATAGAAGGGTGCCGATTCCTAACAAATTTCATAGCAATCCCTCTAGTAGTTTGGACAGGAATCTCTACCACAGATTATTACCTTCCTTTCTCAAAGCCTCACAGGGTATGTGCTTCTTTTTTATCCTCACAACTACCCAAATCAGTTCAAAGCCTGGATCTGAGTCATGTCAGCTCTGGGTTGGCCCAGGTTGGGGTCAACCTGAAGTCCTGGACTGGAACCCAGATCAGGTCAAGAGGGTGTGCACAACCCTAACAACTGTTCTAGGGCAGCCTTCCCAACCTGGTGCCCTCCAGATGTTTTGGACAACAACTGCCACCAGCCTCTGGCAGCATGGCCAATGGTCAGGGATGATGGGAGTTCTGCCCCCAACAGTATCTGGAGAGCCTAACCTAGAAACCTTTATGACTCAGATGGGGTTTAAACCCAAGACTTGAAGCCACTACACCACACTTGTGTAAATCAGTGGGTGGGTCACCAAAGCGATTCAGTGAAATGGGGGGGGGGCGGTGTTGACTCCTCTATTTCTTTTTTTTAAAAAAAAATATCCAAGATAGTTATGCAATATCCTGGTTTGGAACCTTCTGCAATTGTCAATCTCAGCCATCAGCTATGTATTACTGATAGATAAAGGGCATTCATGGTTTATTACAAGCTTATTGACAGCCTCCCCAGGGCTGCCTAAATGGGGCCTCCCATCTCCATATGAGTGCCTGGTGCACTCAAAGACAAGAAAATGGGCCAGCCAGCAAGGACTGGGACCACCGGATGGCTTTTAGAGTATTCTTCAGAAAAACAACCAAGATATTGACACATGGTAACTGACACGAGATCCATAAATAATTCTGTGTAATATATGACCTCTGCCTTCCAGGAATCTCTAGAGTGGAGAAAGGCAAAGGTTAGGATATTGACTGATACATCGATAACCACTTTTGGGGAAAAGAAAATAAGTTTCTGTGGGATTTCTCTCTCTCTCCCCCTCTCCTTTGAATAGCAGAATTCTTTTATCCTCTAACAGAAAATATAAGAACCACAACAGCAAACCACTGCAGCATTGTCTTGGTGTGATAGACCTTGGATTCAGCAGAGAATGACAGAAAAGTATGAATCATAGAATCATAGAATCATAGAGTTGGAAGAGACCACAAGGGCCATCGAGTCCAACCCCCTGCCAAGCAGGAAACACCATCAGAGCACTCCTGACATATGGTTGTCAAGCCTCTGCTTAAAGACCTCCAAAGAAGGAGACTCCACCACATTCCTTGGCAGCAAATTCCACTGTCGAACAGCTCTTACTGTCAGGAAGTTCTTCCTAATGTTTAGGTGGAATCTTCTTTCTTGTAGCTTGGATCCATTGCTCGGTGTCCGCTTCTCTGGAGCAGCAGAAAACAACCTTTCTCCCTCCTCTATATGACATCCTTTTATGTATTTGAACATGGCTATCATATCACCCCTTAACCTCCTCTTCTCCAGGCTAAGCATGCCCAGCTCCCTTCGCCGTTCCTCATAAGGCATCGTTTCCAGGCCTTTGGCCATTTTGGTTGCCCTCCTCTGGACACGTTCCAGTTTGTCAGTGTCCTTCTTGAACTGTGGTGCCCAGAACTGGACACAGTACTCCAGGTGAGGTCTGACCAGAGCAGAATACAGTGGCACTATTACTTCCCTTGATCTAGATGCTATACTCCTATTGATGCAGCCCAGAATTGCATTGGCTTTTTTAGCTGCCGCATCACACTGTTGGCTCATGTCAAGTTTGTGGTCAACCAAGACTCCTAGATCCTTTTCATATGTACTGCTCTCAAGCCAGGTGTCACCCATCTTGTATTTGTGCCTCTCATTTTTTTGCCCAAGTGCAATACTTTACATTTCTCCCTGTTAAAATTCATCTTGTTTGTTTTGGCCCAGTTCTCTAATCTGTCAAGTTCGTTTTGAAGTGTGATCCTGTCCTCTGGGGTGTTAGCCACCCCTCCCAGTTTGGTGTCATCTGCAAATTTGATCAGGATGCCCTTGAGTCCATCATCCAAGTCGTTGATAAAGATGTTGAATAAGACCGGGCCCAAGACATAACCCTGTGGCACCCCACTAGCCACTCTTCTCCAGGATGAAGAGGAACCATTGATGAGCACCCTTTGGGTTCGGTCAGTCAGCCAGTTACAAATCCACTGAGTGGTAGCATAGTCAAGACCGCATTTTACCAGCTTCTTTACAAGAATATCATGGGGCACCTCGTCAAATGCCTTGCTGAAATCAAGGTAGGCTACATCCACTGTGTTCCCTTCATCTACCAGGCTTGTAATTCTGTCAAAAAACGAGATCAGGTTAGTCTGACATGACTTATTTTTCAGAAATCCATGCTGACTATTGGTGATCACAGCATTCCTTTCTAGGTGCTCACAGACTGTTTGCTTAATGATCTGCTCCAGAATCTTCCCTGGTATTGATGTCAGACTGACTGGGCGGTAATTATTTGGGTCTTCTCTTTTCCCCTTTTTGAAAATAGGGACAACATTTGCCCTCCTCCAGTCTGCCGGGACTTCGCCTGTTCTCCAGGAATTCTCAAAGATGACTGCCAGTGGTTCTGAGATCACATCTGCCAGTTGATTTAGAGTGGGGGTGGCGAACTGGATCTGACTGGCCAGATCATTATCTCTCCCACCTACTAAGGGTCAAGCCTGTCACCTGGTACCACTTGTCTTTGCCCACATGGTTTGAAATCAAACTGTGCTGGGGGAAACAGTCCACAAAGAGCCAATGATGCGCTGATGGTTGGGTCCTGCAGTGTGTTGTGTACAGGGATCTGCAAGACTTGACAACCAGCTGATTGCTGAACCTTGTGGACCTTGGGGCTTTACAGGTGCCCAATCATCTGATCAGCAGTGTCTGAAAGCTCCTTTTCAGATAAGCCAGGGTAAGTAGGCATGGTTTGGTTGAAATGGTTGAAATGGCTTCAAGGGTCAAGTGAAGAGGCCTGGTGAGCCCACTGCTGATTTAGAGGAGAAATCAATGACTATGAAATGGAACCAACAGACAAGCTGTGCCTTTAAGACTTGAACCTACAGCCTCTGTCACCCCAGGAGGGCACAGACACCAAAGTCCATGAAGTTCCAAAGAAACTTGGAGTTTCTTTGTAAGCCCTGAAAACAGAGCACTTTGGGGAGGTGAGAAGGCAAAGTTTTTCTAGATCCAAAGCCAGTCCTTCTACTTACAAGTTGTGATGAGAACCCTGATCTAGGCTGGTTTCCTGTGCCAGTCTGGTACTGGCAGAGCAAACACAGAGACCTTTCCTCTGTCCCCCCCCCCCCATGCTTGTGTCCTGTCCCAATTGAGGGGCTGAGCTCCTGTCTGGATGTGGTTGTGGCTCCACTGTTTCCTTAAGCTCCAATGCTGCCTGCCAGGGGTTATGATTGTTTCCTTAGTGTGACACTCAGAAAATCTGGAGTTTTAGCAATCATAAACACAAATAGTATGGCAGCACAAACAGGATCAATCAACATCTGACAGGGCCAAGCAAATTTTGTCATAGGGAAATAAAAGGGAGGACTTCCCCTGAGCATGTGGCTATTCAGAATGCTACTGTAGTTGCCACAAGTTCTACCCCCCCCCCAAAAAAAAACAATGCTAAGCTAACAGCAAAGCCATGAGGGAACTGGAGCCCCACAGTCTTTTCAGAAAGTGTGTCCTCTGCAGCAGCAGGAAAACCCTGTCCTTAAGAGAACTGCTGACGAGCCCTCATGTCTGAATCATCCGGCGATCACCCGATCTTTGGGACGCCTGTAATTTGCCAGAAATTATCATGCCAGCATCAGCCGTGTTCTGCAGTACAGAGTGATGTGGAAAACAGAGCTAAAATATTAATAATACTAAAGTGCAGTTCAGGCAGAATACATATACAGTTTGTATCTAAAAGAAGCACAGGAAAGATGAAGGGAGGTGAATCACCCATTTTCATGCAAATACTGTCATAAAGTTGTAGAGTTGGAAGGGAGCCTGAGGGTCATCTGGTCCAATCCACTGCAATGAAGGACTCTCATCCTTAAGCATCCATAAGATTGCAAGTGTGAAGTCTGTTTCTTACTGCCATATGATAAACTCTGAATCAGTGCAGCAGAGGTACATCTTCTTTCCATGGTGCTGATCTCTGTGCCGTGATGAAAATGGCTGCAAGCCCTTGCTGATACTAAACCTACCAACCCCTTGCAAATGCTATTTGCCACATCAACTCCCATCATTACTAATTTTGGAAAGTAGAGTTGAGTCAGGGCTACCCACAAGATGTCACGAATATTTTCAGCAAAATACTCCCCAACCCTCTCCTTCTGTTGCCCAACAGCCACCATTGGGCAATCCTCTCCTTTTAATGTTTCCCCTCTGCAGAACATGTGCTTATTCATTTACATTACCAGTACTTGCCCACACTCTCCGTGTACCCCACTTGCCCTCAGTGATGCCATCACATAACTAACTCTGCTTATAGCATCATGGCATCATCCCATTCACTGCATGGATCCTCCCTGACTGAGTAGCATCACGTGTGACAAACAACACAGAACATATCCATAGGCAAGTGGTGCATAATGCCTTGAATTATGACCACCAAACTTCTTGGGCACATTTGGAATGTTGAGAAGGTGCCGTGAGCACAAGTTCCAAAAGGGCTGCCATGGGAGTGTAGCTTAACACAAAATGGCTGCTATGGAAGGGGTGTGCAGGAGAGGCTGGGTGAACAGGAACTGAGCAGGAAATGCAAACAACTCCCCGTGTACAGAGGAGATCTGAGGGGATGTTTACTGAGACCTTTAGCAGGCACTGTAGAAGGCACTGGTGGGCACAGTGATGCCCACAAGCACCACATTGGTGACCTCTGCCTTAAATGAGCCAACATTTAAAAAGCCAAGAAGGGAAATGAAGAAACAGCTGGATAGTGGGAGAAATGCACAGATCCAGCAGCAGGCGGAAGAAATGGTGGCTTGGCAAAGTACTGAAGGGAAAGGTGACCATCCACACAATATAAGGGGCAAGATCCAAATCTGCTGCAAGTGTGTTGTCCATACACAGAGGATTCTCATCATCTCAACATATCCATTTCCTCCCTTTCTCCTATTCTTCCCTTGCACACCCAGTTTAAAAGCCACATTTTAAGCTCCTCTTTGGGTGAGATGCATGTAATCTCCGCCTGCCCTGCCCCCCCCCCAGCAGCAGCAGCAGCCTGAAAGCAATGGAATGGAAGCCCCTCATTACTTATTTAAAAGATGGAAACCAGAATGGATTTTTTTCCCTGAGATATATTTCAGCCCTTTGGTCAGAGAATCAGCTAGGGAGGACAGAGAAAGAAAGACTCTTTCCCACACCTCCCGAAAATGACCCCTCCCCTTATGATTTGTGGGAATCTGTTATCTATTCTCGTGACTGCTAAAGGCTATTTTAATGAAAATGCGCAGGGCCAAGAATGCTGCTAAACTTAAACAGTAACCAAGAAATCACACTCTATTATATAGCAATCCATGACTCTGGAAACAATGTTTTAAATGTGATCTTGAAGGGAGGGGTTAGGGGAAGGGATAATTTCTGTTTGTATTTTAATGTGAGCCTACCCAAATTGTACATTATGCAAAAATGTGCGAACCCACTGTCTTTCAAAATTCACACTTCTCCAAATTTTGTGATGTGGTTGCCAAAAAAATGTGTGGAAAAATGATTTGCATGGGGGTTGTGTTCTGGGCAGGAGCGACAACTCATGGGGGCCAAGCTGTTATGCACCCCAATATCTTTTGGGAGGGGGCTGGGGGGCAATATTGAGGAGGAGGAGGAGGCTGAGAGCAGAGTGCACTCCTCCTGCTGCTGTGGAAGGAGACCAAGTGTGAGAGAGGAAGAGCTGCACTGGGCTCAGCTCAGCCTTCTCCAGATGACACTGGGTCTCCTCAAACTTTGGCACAAGATGGTCCTCTGGTTCTGGGTGATTGCACACGTTGGCAGAGCACACCTAAGGCTGCCCTGCCATGTTCCGCCTTTGTTCCGCCCTCTTCTGCCTGTATATTTGTGTAATGTGTGCATAAAAGTGGATGTGTTCATGAAAACAATGCAAAAAGAAAAAAGAAAAAAAAGAAAAATAGAAATCCCATGCAAAAATGGGAAGCTTCTTGCAAGAATGGTATGTTAAGAAAAAAGCACACTAAAATGGCGACACACAAAAATTCATGAAGACATTTTTGAACAATTGTTAACTGATACAGAAATGTGGCAAAGTGATTTTAAGATTGGAGGAGTGAGAAACTCAGAGATACAGAAATGGACAGATCCGTCCATCTTTGTTCAGGGGGAAAGAAGGCTGCTGTGATGTTGCCCGCTGTGTACAGGCCTTTGCTGTGATCCAGTAGGGCCCTTCTTACGTTTTTCAACCAGAGAGGGGACCATAAGCCCTCCAGATGTTGTTGAATGGCAACTGCCTTTCAGCCCCAGCAATCAGGGCCAAGGGCTGGGGAAGGTGGGAGTTGTTGTTCAGTGACACCTGGCGCAGCGGCAGTTTTAGGGTGGTGAGGGCAGTTCTGCCGCACAGGGAGTGCAAAATAATAGTAGTAGCAGTAGTAGTAATAATACCTACCTATAGTAGGTATAGTAGTAATAATAATGATAATACCTATATTTTATGGACACCTACCAAGAAGATCCATAAAAAACAACTGTACCAAAAGGAATTATTGTGAAAAGAAGGGGGCAAAGGGGGGATTTTGTCCTCCCTCAGGGTGCCACATTACCAAAGTCTGACCTGTCTGGAGGGCTAAAGGTTTCCCACACCTGTCTTAAGCAGAAGAGCATCATTAGATTTGTTAATTTTTAAATCTGCTACTTTTAAAATACGTTTTTCCTAAAAAGAACACAGGCAGTCCTTATTACATTTAACTTACATCAAGCCTGCTGAACTTCAGAAAGGTTGCCCTCTGGCTGAAAACATCTCCCCACTCCTGAACAAATCCTATCTCCTCCACCTGCTGTTGTGGTATCAGATTAATGGAACTGAAATTGCACTATTACATTTAAACAACAACAAACAACAGCAATCTAGCATAAGACTAAGGCCTCTTTTTCAAAGCAGAGGGCATCTTTCTTGTTGGTAAAAGTGATGTGAAGTAAGGTCATGGAGGGCAGCATTATAATCTCATTAGCAGAATGTTTCTTCCAGAAGGACAAGATCAGATTAGATAGATAGATAGATAGATAGATAGATAGATAGATAGATAGATAGATGATAGATAGATGATAGATAGATAGATAGATAGATAGATAGATAGATGATAGATAGATAGATAGATGATAGATAGATAGATAGATAGATAGATAGATAGATAGATAGATATAGAGATATAGATATAGATATAGATATAGATATAGATATAGATGATATAGATATAGATATAGATATAGATATAGATATAGATATAGATGATATAGATATAGATATAGATTAGATTAGATATATATAGATATATATAGATGATAGATAGATAGATGATAGATACAGTAGATATATATACAGATATATATAATTGATCCCCTCCAGCTTGTCATACATCTTATCCAAGTTTAAAACATAAAAATGGTACCTCTCCTGCTAAACACATTACAAAGCCATATTTTATATAGCTAAGAAACAGTTAAGTTATAGATCAATAAAGATGCAATCTATATTCCATTACGCTCTGTAATGGAATATAAATAATTTGACGTATGGGAGGTTAGAAGCAAAAGGAAAAATGTGAAGAACACAACTATCAAGTCCGGGTAGTAATGTTAGTTATATGCATTTCATGTATTATGTTTAGAGTGTTATCCAGTCAAAGTCAAGTATCTTTCAAACAGGAAACTATTCTTGAATCTCTTGAACGTAATGGAACTTTTTTCTGAGTAGCCAGATATAAGAATCTGCTGTAAAGGTTGCCCCGTGCCCTGAATTAATTAGTCCATCATCTTTCCCTTGTCTTTGCTAAATGACATATAGCGGCTGGGGTGGAAGGGGATGCAGGCAGACTGGCACAGTGATCAGGACCAAACCAGCCCTGATGCCCACATCAGATGGCACTGGGGCCAGCTCATGGCCCTTTCCATGAGGGAGGGTTTCCTCTGTAAAGTCCTCTGCGCGGGCCAACCGATTGCAACTCAGCAGAACACACACGATGCTCCTGTGGAGTCAGTTACCCAATTGGTTTCTTCAGCAATGGAAATGTATCAGTATTGAAAAATTTGGATTGCCTAACATGTCAAAATAATGTGAGTTAGGGAGACAATCCTTCAACTAGCCAGTTGTCAACTTCATCATCTTTATTCATTTCAGCAGCCCCATTGTATTTATCATGGCTGAGATCCAATAATAGTCATACTCAGAGCAGACCTACAGAAATCAATGGATTTAATTCACTTTATATGTTTCCCTCCCCACTTCAATTTACATAGAAAGCTCTAGGACAAAAGCCTGTTAATGTCTGAAAAGATCTAAGCTGCTGCCTACGTTGTGCAATCAAATCACAATGCCAGTACTGTATGTCTAATACTGATCAAGCTTAATTTGTTCCATACTTGTTCAAACCAGCTGGAAAGAATGGTATAAAATTAGGTACAGTACTACAGATGACTGGTTTCAGTCCCTGTTTCCACACTGTGAAAGACTTCACTTTCTACTCTTTGGTGGCTATGTACAAAGGGTAGGGATGAGTGAATCTGTCGATTTTCTCTGTTTCCCATTTTTCCAATCTTAAGTTCAGTACTTTTTTCTAAAGTCTTCATGAAAATTCACTGGCATTTTAATACAATTTTACAAGCTATTTCCCCTAAAATAATGCATTGTTCTATGCTATTCTCACCAAAATATGTGTTTCTTTGGATACATCACCTTGTACACATTGCTTGGCTGGAGAACTGCATTGCTAAATTCTGAGAAGGGTTAATTTGAAAGGATTTCCCTGTTTCAGTTCTTTTTTTTCTTTTTCTTTTTGGAAAGTGTGAAGGGATTAGAAATTCTCCCTGATCCCAGCCTAGAGCATCTATTTCTCCATGTGAGCGGCAAGTTCATACTGCTCCATGTTAATTATTTTTATACATTAAGTGGAAGTATTTCTACACTGCAATAATTATGAAGAAATATATGTTAGAGTGATGATAGTGCACATCTAAAAAGCAAAAGTATTATTATTTGCAAATGGCACATGCAACAAAATGTTGCAGTGTGCAGTGCTGCTTCTAACCACTCCGCTCCATTCCAGTGATTCCTCCCACTCCACCCCTGACTATTCTATGACTATTGACCACACTCACTCCTCAGTGGGGTGCTTTGGGGTGTATTTCCACCTTAAGATTCCTTCTAAAGGTTTTTCTATAGTTTTGTGAATCTTGTAGTTCTTCCAAGCCTGTTGCACCTCTTGTGCAAAAGTGGTGCTGCTGTTTTGAAACTCAGAACCTGTACACTGGCAATAGAGAGGACAATTCATTTCGTTATAATTCTGTCTTAACTTCTGTGATTGATATCAAAGCTATATGTTTATATATATACTAGGTGGTCCAGGCTCTAACCAGACCTAGACCGGTATAGCTTAGCTATAGCAAATTATAACATGTACCTTTAGATCAGGAATGGGGAACCTGTGGCCCTCCAGATGTTGCTGGCCTACAATTCCCAACATCCTTGCATGTTGTTCATGTCAACAGGAAATGGTGGGAGTTCAAGTCCAATGATATCTGGAATACTACACGTTCCCCACCACTGCTTCAGATGATATGAGATAAAACAACCTTGCAGTAGATGCTGTAGAAATGTAATGTGTGCACGAGTTCATGCCTACGGAATTCTTCTAATCTTCCATTAAAAATCTGTAGTCCTCATTCACAGAATCACATACAGCAAAAGCTCTCATGTCAGTCAGTTGAAGACAGGTGTTTCCACCACTTGTCAGGTGTTTCCACCACTTTCCCTCTAGAAGGAAGCATTCAATTTTCAATGAAGTTATCACATTTTATGACAGGCTTCCTCAACCTCGGCCCTCCAGATGTTTTTGGCCTACAACTAATAGGACCAGTCATCAGGGATGATGGGAATTGTAGTCCCAAAACATCTGGAGAGCCAAGTCTGCCTGCTTTACATAGCTGTCAACGTTTCCCTTTTTTAAAGGGAAATTCCCTTATTCGAAATAGGATTTCTTGCAAGAAAAGGGAAAAGTTGAGAGCTATGCTGCTTTATGGGGTTCAGTAGACACAATGGACATATAGGGGATTTAACACACTATGATACCACTTTAAGAGTCATTGCTCCCCCCACCCCCCTATTAAACACTGTGATTCTACTTCCACATTTTTCAGAGTTTACTTTTGACGATGAACCTTAAAAGAAGGCAAGCAAAGCATCTCAGGTATGGTACACTTAGCTGCTGGGTTTTAGATCAGAAGAGCCATCACAATTAAATTTCCCCCATGGAAATCAACCATCACTGGGTATTCAGATACAACCTAACAGTTTCATTACCAGAGGACACACCCAGCATACAGCTTGCAAAATGCCATTTATGCATACAGAGTGGAACTAGTGCTGCATCCGAGCAGGGCTGCCAAGAATAATGCTGCAGAGAAAATCCCATATGCAGCTGCTGGAACAAAGATTGCATACTGACTGTGCATGCTGTGCAAAAAGAAGCCAAGCAGACCTGGCAACAGAAAGGCAGAGAAATTCTGGAAGAGCGTTCTGTTCCTGAACTCTTTTGTCTTGTGTGCTCCTTTCACATGCATCAAAGAGCACATGTGTTCAGATGCAAAGTGATATACACTGGAACTCCATGGCTGGATCCAGACACATCAAAGAAGCTTTTCCGTTTAAAGCGTTGCAAATTTAAACAGTGAAAACAGGTAGAGAAAAATGGGACTCCACATCGCTATCTGGTGACACAGTGTTAAATCGCATATATAACGCATAAAAATCGCCTTTTCTTTACCAGCCTAGCTGAGTCCCAACTCATATGCAATGAGTGACAAACCCTAATGTCACAGACACCCGGAGCAAGAGAGGGGGGAAAAGGAGAAGGGGCTAGAGAAGGTGGAAGAGGGACTAAGGGGAATGAACAAGCTGTTAAAAATTAATTGCTCGGTATCTTATATATAAAAGGGATGTGGGTGGCGCTGTGGGTTAAACCACAGAGCCTAGGACTTGCCGATCAGAAGGTCGGTGGTTCGAATCCCCGTGACGGGGTGAGCGCCCGTTCTTCGGTCCCAGCTCCTGCCAACCTAGCAGTTTGAAAGCACGTCAAAGTGCAAGTAGATCAATAGGTACCGCTCCGGCGGGAAGGTAAATGGCGTTTCCATGCGCTGCTCTGGTTTGCCAGAAGTGGCTTAGTCATGCTGGCCACATGACCCGGAAGCTGTACGCCGGCTCCCTCGGCCAGTAAAGCGAGATGAGCGCCGCAACCCCAGAGTCGGCCACAACTGGACCTAACGGTCAGGGGTCCCTTTACCTTTACCTTTATCTTATATATGCAGTGGATAACTTACTGAAAATTTTCAACCTGGCCTACAAGGATACTATGAAAAGGGCAAATTCAATGCTAGGAATTATTTTAATGTATTCATTTCATAGAATCATATACTTATGGAGTTCAAAGGAGCCCCCAAGTGTTATCCAGCTCAACACACACAAACATTAATTAGGACTGTGAATGGCCCCTAATTTCTGTACTTTGAGGTGGCCCCAATCTGACATGGGCCCTGAACTGAATCAAAGGCTTTACATAGATTTAAAAATGCAATGAAATGTGGTTGTGGAGGGGGAAAGGGGCAACCTGGATGTGTATTTTAATCCCCTTCCTCTCCTCAGCCCCTTACCAACCCCCTTCCTCTTTTGACAGCCCCAGATCACGTCAGGTGGGCCCAATCTGACCTGGGGTGTTTCGGGCTATTTCATCCCATTCTGGTCCAATCCCAAATTGACCCAAATCACCCTGATTCAGTTTGCAATTAAAAGTACAATAAAAACTGCAAATGACACAAACCTAGGGGAGTGAAAAAGACCACCAGAAAGCAGAGGAGAACTCAGCGGCACGGAATAAACAAAAAGCCAAAACAGAGAAATAAAAATTCATAATTATTATGTTTAATTCACCTTACTATTGATGGCATGCAGTCATATTGACTTTCTTTTTTGTATTGAAAAACTCAATAAAAACTCTTTTAAAAAACCAATTCACAGAAGTAAAACAGTACTGAACAGCCGCATAAATAAAGTCCATGGGCAGGGGGAGGGTATTTGCATGGCACTGGAAGGATGTTAAGTTGGCGCCAGGTGTATATGCCTCTGTTGAGGTCATTCTACACCCTGGAGGGCCAACTGAAGGTGAATTTCATGCTCACCTGCTTTGTAACATCCTGGAGGAGCAATTCATGTGCAAAATGCGTGTAAACGAACTACATACAGCATGTGCAGAATATAACCGGAGCTGAAAGATTTCCCTTCCTTCCCTTTTTAATCACATCATTGGTCATTATTGCCCTCCCTTTTCATTACACAGACTCATTTACTGGAGCCCCTCATTTTACTGGCACTTATATTTTCCCATCTATAGTCACATGAAATCCAATGCATGATTTATGTTTGGTTTGTTTAATAAAATCCCTTTTAAGATGATTTGCTTCTTTTCAATTAGGCCATATCTAATTTTCTCCTGGAGGAAAAAAGAAGAGTAAGATTGGCAGCCAGCAAAATAAATATGTCCAGGATTTCTTACCTTGTGTTGAATTGCAAATCAGCTACATACATTTATGGAAGTGCAAGAATCACCAAAGGCTGCAATCCTAACTGCACAATCCTGGGAGTGAATTTAATAGGACTTCTAAATATGCATGGGTAGGATTACACTGTAAGGCTGTAAGGCTGCAATCTGACACTCACTTACCTGGAAGTAAGTCGGATAGAACTCAGATTTCCTTCTTAGTAGACAGGATTTCCTTCTTAGTAGTTAGGATTCCAGGTGGAGAAATCGAAATTGGAAACAGAATTGTTAGAACCTAAGACCAAAGTACTTTCAAAAATGTATAACTTGCTGCTGAAATGGAACACACAAGACGAAATGGTTAAATCGGCTATGATAAAGTGGGCTCAGGATATTGGGCATAACATCATGTTTGAGGACTGGGAAAGGTTGTGGACCACTGGGCTGAACTTCACTGCATGTAATGCTTTGAAGGAAAATGTAATGAAAATGATATATAGATGGTACATGACCCCAGTTAAACTGGCCAAAATATACCATTCGTCTGATAATAAATGTTGGAAATGTAAGGAAAATGAAGGAACATTCTTTCACCTCTGGTGGACTTGCCCCAGAGTGAAGACCTTCTGGGAAATGATATATAATGAGTTGAAAAAGGTGTTTAAGTATACCTTTACCAAGAAACCAGAGGTCTTCCTTTTGGGCATTGTCGGCCAGAATGTGTTAAAGGAGGACAGAACATTTTTTATGTATGCAACAACGGCAGCAAGGATACTTATCGCCAAGAACTGGAAAACACAAGATCTACCCACACTGGAAGAATGGCAGATGCAGCTGATGGACTATATGCAACTAGCAGAGATGACTGGCAGAATCCGAGACCTGGGTGAGGAGAGAGTTGAAGAAGACTGGAAGAAATTCAAGATCTATCTACAAAAGTACTGTAACTTGGCTGAATGTTAACAAGGATGTCAGAGTAGAAAGAACTGTCTACCATCAAAGTATATTTGAGTTTAACCTAAATGATTGGATCTAAGATTGTAAACAAAATGATAATTTGCTTGGAAACAAATTTTTAATGATGCAAGTGGAAGCAGGAGGCGTGAGGGAGTCCATAGTAATAATGAAAAGATGTTACAAAAACTATGTTGTTTGTTAAACATGCACTTGTATTAAAAAACCTTAATAAAAAATTATATATATATATTATAAAAAAGATTAATAGGACTTCTAAATATGCATGGGTAGGATTACACTGTAAGGCTGTAAGGCTGCAATCTGACACTCACTTACCTGGAAGTAAGTCGGATAGAACTCAGATTTCCTTCTTAGTAGACACGTATAGGATTCTGATGTAAGGCTGTATTCCTATTCACACTTTCCTTGGAGTGAAACCCACTGGATTCAATGGGGCGTATTTTTCAGTAATGGGCCAGAATCTTTCAAATCCCTATCCATAACAAGGCTGAATCCCAAGTCTGTATCCATCACGGCAGTTGTTCACATCAATCTCATTACCCTTCTCATTACTCCCTTTCCAACCTCCTCTGCTGTCAGTATTCAAACTGGAAGCTCTATGGGGCAGAGAATGTTGTTGAGCAAAGGATACTTTTCACAAATGCTTAGCTGTCATTACTTTGGTCCAATATTTTTTTTAAAATCCAAGATAAGGATTGCCTGAAATGTGACATGCCCTAATCAGAGCACTATCATTTTCATCTGCCCAAGATTCCCTTGGCTGACTTTATTAAAACAACAAAAAACAGAGGAAATGTGGACAACCCTGTGGGTTTTGTATGTTGCACTGTGTCATTGTGATGTGTGCTTGCGTGATACACACACCTACACCCCCCCCACAGAGACACTGAATTATGGAGAGCAACCAAGCCTGCACTTAAGCGGTGGGCAGGACACCAAAGCCCAAAAGCTTTCATCTTCATTAACCATGATTAGATGTGGCGGGTCTTTTATCAACCTCTATCCTCTGATATTCACTTTATTAAAAAAGTCCATCATGCCAAGCCTCATAATGGAATTGGCAAGGAAGGAGAGTTAATTTATTGTGGCTGAAGAGGCAAGAGGGAGGTGAGAGGTAGGAAAATCCCCCGCCTTCTCCCCACACATAGCAGCTTCTTCTGTGAGGAAGACATATTCAGGAGGACACACAATGTTTGTGGTTATGGTGAGCTTGGGACATTGCTGTACAAATGAAAGCAGCAAGTGAGGAACATTTCTAAGGGAGCAAAATTAACACCCAAGGTCCTCATAAATCCAGGGGTGCATTGGATTCCCCTCCCTCTATTTCTCAAATGAATGAATCAAAATTGAGTCCAACCCACGAAATAGCAGCCATAGCTCAGTGGTAAAACACACACATGTGTGTTTTTCACATGGAAGGTAGAGATGGATAATTAGGTCAATTTTCCATTTTCCAACTTTACATTCAGGCCTCTCCATTTCTGTATCAGTTTCCAAAAATTCATACTCATGTTTGTGTGCATTCCATCTAATAAATACATGTTTATTATAATAACAACAGTTTTGTGAGCAGTTCTCTCTAATGTACATTGTTTCCTCTAATCTAAGCATTTTCTGTAATCTGGGCTTTCCTGTACACATGCCTTGCTTGAAGAACTGTGATGCAAAATTCAAAGAGGGATAGCTGTGCTTCAATTTGCAGATTGATTTGGGAAGTACAAATAACTAGGTGCGCTCAGATTGAGCAGGATCCTATGCTTTCAGAACAGAGGTTTCCCTATCCATCGCCTCATGCTTGCACCCCCCACACTCCCCAAATCTCCTCTAGAGGGTTATGGAACCCCTAGAATGTTCCATTGTACCAGCAGAAATCACTGTGTTGATGGGGCATTCACATAGCATGACTTTGGATTCAGCCCATTAAAATATGAACTGTGCTAATTTTCTCCCTCATCCTCCCCCATCTCTAGTAGAAAGTTCCTGGTTCAAGTTCTGCCATCTCCACTGATTAGGTCAGGAAGAAGAATAAGATTAACATCTAATCTCTTGAAAGTATCTGGACCTTTACAGACCACCAACTGTGAATGCTATAGAGTAGCTATCAGGCAGTTTGAGAAAGATTAATGCATTAAGGAGTGTCACCAGCTGTAAGGAGCAATGCTTAATTCTTGGCAGGGGAAAGATTTCCATCAAGCAGAGCTGTTCAAAGGTGTGACAATTTATGTTCTTGTTTGTGCTCATATGTTATATATATAGTGTGTGAAATGTAAGGCCTATATTCTGTTTCTCCTGTTTCATCCCTAGCCATTAAAAGAAATTGCATTTGAATGAGAGGAGAAATTTTGGTAAAAAATTTGTGAGCAGGATGCAGGGTTTTTTTTGGTGTGCTTCTGGGGGTAGCCAGGGCGTGTTTGTGGGTGTCCTTGTTTTCTTTTCTTTTTTTAAAAGAACCTCACCAATAGTCTGCATTCTGCGGCCTTCCTGGGTCCCAAGACTTTAGTTAAAGGCATGGGACTTTTCAGATCAGAACGTGTGGGCAGCTGGGGAGGCTGCAGAGTGGTGGAGAAATGATTTTGCAAAAGAAAAGCATACAACACCAGCCTTGCAACAGTGAGGTAAGCCCCAAGTCTCCCTGACTGAAATTTGAAAGAAATGTTCAAACACTTTGCGAACAAGGCAGCAAAAATAGTAGCTTCTTTGACAGGGGAAGAAACCTTCCAAGAAACTGGAGGACAGATCTCGGCACAACACTAGTTCAACCTTGTCACTGGTGCTTTCAGGACAGGTTTGATAGGCTGGAGGCAGGGGAACCGTGCTTTTTGTCCTGAGTTACTTGAAGGAAGGGGTGGATAACAATGAAAAAAACAGATCGTTGCATTGTCTTTTTTGTATTCCTCATATAGCTTGTGTTGGCGCTGAGATGTCTCTGTGCAATCCAGATCTCCCGTGGGAACTGCTTTACAAAGGATTTTGTTGAGTCAGCGTTTTTGGGGTCAATACGGGTCTAATTTTTTCTCAGTTCTCCTCTTGAGGCTAGATTTTTATCTATGTTGGCAGAGGTCAAGGAGAGAATCATTGCAAAATTTCTCCTTTCTCCCAGAGACCAACCTGGTAAGCTGTCTTAGTTAATTAGGGATCAGGGGGAGGGAATATGATTCTGTTCAAAACAATAAATGAACCAAAACACAGCCAACCTTCAAAATTTGCACGTCTCCAAATTTTTCAGTGCAGTTCTCCAGTCGAGTAATGGGTACAAAGATGCATATACTGGAGCAAAGTGTTTGTATGAATGCATATTTTTGTGAAAATGGCATACAAAATGTAATAACGTGACATTGCATTAGGGAAATTTGTTTACGAAGTGTGCATATGGGGATGGGGGATGACACACAAACACCAGCACTCATGCCACCTTCCAAAGCCAGCTAAGCAAGGCGCCAGACTTTGGGAAGGTGGGATGAAGCTCTGGCAGGGTCCTAGAGCCTTACCATCTCATTCTACAAGCTGGGCAAGTGCTAACTTTGCTTTGGGAAGGAGGAGGGAGGACTCTAGGACCCTGTCAGAGCCCCCACCCCCACCCCTTTCCCAAAGCAAGTGCTTACCAGGGTTTGGGAAGGAGGAGGGAAGGTACCCTCTCTGCTCAGCACTCTGTGTGGAGAACTAGTTGTGCTGCCCTAAGTCCACCTCTGCTGAACTAAGAACAAAGCGTAAAACATCCGTCGCCTGAACTAACTCCATTAAAAAAATTCCATCTTCTCTGTGCTCCAAAGTACACAAGAAACTATTGGTGGAATTAGCAATACAGCCTTCCCTACTTTGTGCCCTGAAGATGCTGTTGGACTCCCTATTCCATTATCCCTGGCCACCAGCCATGCTAGCTGGGGCAGATGGGAGTCCAACAACTTGAGGAGGACCACAGGTTTCTCATCCCTGGATAAGTGGGAAGAAAGCTGCAGCAGGCATTATTAAAAATGAAGCACAATGATAGCCCTCAATCAATGAAAGCATTATCAAGCATGATCATGCCACTAGAATCTCTTGAAGACCTGTGGCCCTCCAGATGTTGCAGGACTACCATTTCTATTGGCACTGGCCATTGGCCTTACTGGCTGGATTTGATGGGAGTTGGAGTCCTACAACATCTGGAGAGCCTCGAGTCCCCTATCCCTGGATTAGGAGAAAGTAAGTTGCAGAAGACAGTATTGAAAATCAAGGGATTTAAGCACTTGATTTGCAAAAGCATTGCAGACCTCCCTTGGCAGCCTGTTTCCTGTGTGCAGTATGACATCTCTCATCTTGTTGGTCATCTGGGACCAACTGCTTTGGCAAGCGACAAGCAATTTGGCATCTGACAGATGGAAATGTCAGTACAATGATGTCTCATGCAGTCAGCAGCAGGAATTGCAGTCTCTCCTCTGACTTGCATATCATTCGCGGTTACTGTTGGGGAAGGTAAAAAGCTTTGGCCTGTGCCTGAGTTTACCTTCCATCTCAGTCTATTCACAGACATAGTAACATAGCCAGACGATGGGAGGGGCTCTATGATAGTGGCATTGCTTCAGCATAGGGCAGAGGTGATGAACATCAGCCCCAGGCACCAAGGGGCCTCTCCAAGCCTCTCTCTCCAGGCTGTAGAACTCTTCCCATGCTACATACCCTCCCTAGACAAGGCCCTCGCTAGCACTGACTCACATTCTCATTGAGTGTGTGAAACATGTCCCTGAATTCTGACAAAGCTGTTTGCTTGCCAAGATGTAGGGGACAGAGGGTAGTGTGAGAAACTAGTGTGAGAGTCAGTGTGGTGTAGTGGTTAAGAGCGATAGACTCGTAATCTGGGGAACCGGGTTCGCGTCTCCGCTCCTCCACATGCAGCTGCTGAGTGACCTTGGGCCAGTCACACTTCTCTGAAGTCTCTCAGCCTCACTCACCTCACAGAGTGTTTGTTGTGGGGGAGGGAGGGAAAGGAGAATGTTAGCCGCTTTGAGACTCCTTCGGGTAGTGATAAAGCGGGATATCAAATCCAAATCCAAACTCCTCTATTGTACAAAGGAAAATATATACTGTATACCTCTGTTGCTTTCGCCTCTGACCTTGACTGCCACTGGCATGTGGCCCCAGAAGGTTGTCTAGAAAGGAACGTGGCTTTTAGGCTGAAAAGGTTCCCCACCCACATCACTGGGTAAAGAGCAGCCAAGCTTCCCATCATCTCTGGGGTTTTTCAAAGCTGTATCTCTAGTTGAGGCAGCCAGCAAGCAGCAGTTGCCTCTACTTGTACCCAATTTGGGACCTTGTTAACTTCACAGCCTGAAGAAGGAGTTTCTCTTCTAAATGCAATCACCAGGCTCAAGCCCTGTTTGCTACAGCTGCCCTACCACTCACAAGAATTTACTTGTGTCAGAAATAATGAAAATATATCATTAATTGTAGTATTGTACTTATTTTGATGATTCTGGAGTACCGCTTGCATGTACTGTATGCTTTCTAATAGCGGGTACATTCTGAAGTATACATTCGTTGTATTTTGCTTTAACTCCTGTTTTTTCTATTTGTGTATCTTTATCTGAGACAATATATTCTTTCTTAAAACCTCTTTTTAATCGTTCTTGAGGGGGCAGCCACTGATATTAAGTTAAAACAAATAGTGTTGTGGCAAATTGGAGACTTGTGTTTATATTATTTTCAAGAAACAAACAGGTGTCATTTTCCAGTTGACCCTTGGCTCTCTCCAGCTGGGTATCATACTGATACCCTCCAACATTTCTCTGATGGAAACAGGGACACCTGATGCTCACCTGCAAAGAAAGTCAGGGAGCAGCATATAAGAGGAAGAGCAGAGCAGAGAAAGCAGCCTGCCTCTCAATGCCAGGTGTTGGGAATTGCCAGTGGGGGGAATGGTGCTGCATGTGGGTCCTGCCCATGGCCTCTGGTTGGCCATGATTGGCCTCTGTGAGAACAGATGCTGGACTAGATGAGCCTGATCTCTTGTGCTCTTAAGCTAGTACTCAGCTGAAATGCCCCCTCCCAACAACGACTCAGTTCATATATAAGTAATTGGGAGGGCATTTTAATGATATGGGGGACAGGTGTGTGAACAAATGCAAAGTGTAGGGTGACTTTACTAGTAGTTGATCATGTGCGCCATGTATCCTTTCACATAAGGGTCTGGAGTGAGGGCAGAGAACATTAGTTCATGACAGTGCCATTCAAATGGTGCATCATCACAGTAAAGTCAAATCAGAGTGAAGACAACATTTCTTGACCTCACTCTGAAGCATTCTCTCTGTGTGTGGAGTGGGGTACGACTGTGCCAATAGCATAGTTGTGGGAGCATAGTTGCTTCTGCCTAGACCATGACACAGCTGAGAGTTGGGCAAAAGATTCCTGCATTGCTGGGCATGGGACTAGATGACCCTTGTGATCCTTTCAAACTCTACAATGCATGATGTCACGGCCACCCAGGACGGGTCCCAGCTCACAAGAGACCTCACTCCGTTGCAGTTTATTTACAGGAAAAGTTTATTGAAGATTTCTGCTTCTCGTACAGTTCAGCATCGTGGCCGTACGTCTGTCACGTTAGACCGCTGAAGTCCCCTCTGACTCCTCCCCTCTTCCACACCAACTTAATAGCCTGGCTCTAGACCACCTCTTCCTCTCCTTTCTTTTCCGCAGGGTCTTCCTGCCCCCCTGGGTTCCCTCTCTCCGTGACTCGCCTGAGGCTGAATCCTCTGCCGCCTCTTCCCCCCTCCTTCTGGCTTTAGGGCCGGGCTCCTCCCCTGAGCTCTCTCCACTTCCGCGCGCCTCTACGTTTGAACTTGGCGCGCGTACGTTGCTGCTGACCTTTCTTTCGACCGCTACACCACCCCTTGTTCTGCTCTCCACCCTTTCCGGCTGAACACCTTGCTCCAACCCCCTTTCTCTGTTCTCTCCTAATCCTGCTCCCTCCGAGAGGCTGACGACTCCACCCCCTTTTCTCCGTTCCGGCTGAGACGCCTCTTGCTGCGTCTGTCTTCCACTGGGCTCCTCTCCGCTTCTCCCTTCTCCTCCCTTTTGCTTGATTAAGGTAACCCCCTTTTGAGAATCCTCTGACTCGCTGCTCAGACTCGTGGATTCCCTCAGAATTCCGTCATCTTCTTCCTCATCCTTCTGCCCCTCCTCCCACTCGCTCTCCGTCTCCTCTGTCATCTCCTCCTCTCTCCCAGAAACCCTGACATCCATCCCCCCCTCGAAGCCCCCCCTTCCCCCCTCCCGCTCGCCGGGTGCAGGTTGAGGAAAACGTGGTTCTTCCGGGGTCGGTTCAGGATACAAGTTGTCCACTTCAACGTTCTCCTCTGTCATCTCCGTATATGTGTGTTCGAACTCGGGTTCCCCACCCACAGACCTCACAGTCTCTTCCTCCATCACTGCTTCTCCTGGCGCTGCCTGCCAAGGACCTACCATCCATCTCTGACTCCATGCCTCCCTTGGCTGATCCACCCACCAACAAGGGCCTGTCTCCTCCCCCCCCAGTCTCGGATCCCTGGCCGGGCTTGTTTCGGGCGTATGGCCCTCGGGTGAGGAGAAACCCTCGAACGTGCTGTCTGACAAAGTGGGCGTGAAAAGCCAATCATCAAAATACTCCTCGGGCATGGGCTTGTGCGGAAAAAGTGCATGGAACTCCTCCTTCAACAGGGGTTCGTCCAACGCGTAACCCGGCACCCAGCTATTGGCAGAGGCCGGAGTGCCTTCCCTGGCTAGAAAATATTCAACTCCCTCCTCCCCCCATCTCGAGTCCAGTATCTCTGTGACCTCGTTAAGAGGTTCTGGTCTTGGCGATTCCCCCCCCTCAGGCGCCCTCCTACGTGGCTCTGGGAGTGCTCCTGACTCTTGAAACCTGTGTGGGGTTTTGTAGGGAGTGAGCACCGACCTATGAAAGACCGGGTGCACCCTGGAACCCTCCGGAAGGGCTAGACGAAAAGCCACCGGATTGATCTTAGCCTCAACTTGATATGGCCCTAGCTGCCTGTGTCCTAACTTCTTCTTGGCCAATGACCTGGCCGGCATCGCGTGGGCTGCTAACCACACCCAGTCCCCAATCTGGATGTCCTCTCCCGCCCTCCTGTGCTTATCGGCCTGCACCTTATACGCCTGTTTTGCCAGCTCCAGATGTCTCCGCAGCTCCTCGTGCACCTCTTGCAACTCCGCTGCAAACTGGTCGGCATCTTGAGGCCCCCCCCCTCCTGGTGCCGCAAATCTCGGGAAGGTTCTGGGATGACGGCCATTGTTCGCGAAGAAAGGCGTCACCCCGGTGGATGCGTGTTTCGTGTTGTTGTAGGCGAATTCAGCCATCGGCAGATAGTCCACCCACGCCGCAGGTCGCTGGTTGGCGTAGCACCGCAGGTACTGCTGCATGATCGCGTTGACCCTCTCCGCTTGACCGTTGGTTTGTGGATGTCTCGGCGATGTCAGGTTGATTTTGACGTGCAAGATGCCCAGAAGCTTTCGCCAGAAAGTGGAAACAAACTGGCGCCCCCTGTCGGACAAGACGGACTGCGGAAGTCCATGCACTCTGAAGACGTGATCGATGAAGAGCTTTGCGGTCTGTTCTGCCGTCGCCACCTTGGCACAAGGGATGAAATGCGCCATCTTGGTGAACAAGTCCACCACCACTAACACCGCCGTCTTACCTCTGGAGCTGGGCAGGTCCGTAACAAAGTCCAACGCTACCCTCTCCCACGGTTGCTGCGGTGTCTCCAGCGGTTCTAGCAATCCCGCCTGCTTCTGGTGCACTGGTTTGGACCTCTGGCAGATATCACACCTGGCGACGTAGTCCGCCACCTCTCCTCTCATCTGGGGCCACCAAAAGTCTCTAGCCACCAACTCCATCGTCTTCTCTTTGCCGAAATGGCCTGCACTAGGGGCGTCATGCAATTGTTGCAGAACCTTGGCTCGAAGATCGTCGGTGGGCACGTAAAGGGCACCCTTACGAGTCAAAAGTCCATCTTGCAATTGGAACTCATCGTTGTCTCGCGACCCTCCGCGTAGCTCCTCCATCTTGGACTGTGCAAACTGATCCCTTTGCAACGCGCGTCGCACCGCGTCCAGGTCGACTGCGATGGTAGCGCACGTCCACGCCTGCGGTGCGAAAATGTGCTTTGCTGCGATTGGAGCTGCTTCCTCCAAGTATTGCGGCTTTCGGGACAGCGCGTCTGCAATAACATTGGAGTCTCCTGGGATGTATTCTATTTTGAAGTCGAAATCCGCAAAGAACTCCGCCCAGCGCATGTGTCGCTGGGTCTGTAACTTAGCCGTCCGCCAATACTCTAAGTTCTTGTGATCCGTGCGGACTTGCACCGTGTGCTTGGCTCCTATTAAGAAGTGTCGCCACGCTTTGAAAGCTGCATGAATGGCCAACAACTCCCTGTCCCATATGGTATAATTGCGCTCCGTCTTGCTGAGCTTCCGGGAGTAGAACGCACCCGGTCTCCAGTTGCCTTGCGAATCCTCTTGCAAAAGAACGGCCCCAACCGCTCTGTCTGACGCATCGGTCTCTACCCGCATGGGTCTGCCGGGATTCACGTGGAGCAGCTGCTCTTCGGAGGCGAAAAGACCTTTAAGCGTCCGGAAGGACCGCTCCGCTTGTTCGGTCCAGACGAACTTCTTCTTCTTGGAACTGAGGGTGTCAGTGATAGCCGCCGTCGCGTTCGCAAAACCTTTAATAAACTTGCGGTAAAAATTGGCAAAGCCGATGAACCTCTGGACCTCTTTCCGATTTCGAGGGCTTTTCCAGTCCAACAGCGCTTGAACCTTAGCCCTGTCCATGGCCAGTCCCTCGTCGGACAACTTGTAGCCAAGGAAATCAACCTCTCTGACATCAAACTGGCATTTTTCCAACTTGGCGTACAGCCTGTGGTCCTTCAGCCTCTGCAGGACCTC
Organism: Podarcis melisellensis; assembly: GCF_964234715.1. NCBI lineage: Eukaryota > Metazoa > Chordata > Lepidosauria > Squamata > Lacertidae > Podarcis > Podarcis melisellensis. The sequence continues at coordinate 3,186,006 of NC_138532.1, forward strand.
CCTCACGTCCTTATCGTGATCCTCCGACGATTCCGAGAAAATCAGGATATCGTCGAGAAAGCAGACACACTTCTTGTAGAGGAGACCTGCTAGCACGTGGTGCATAAATGCTTGAAAAACGTGGCTGCCATTTTGGAGACCGAAAGGCATGACTCTGTATTCGTATGTGCCCAGAGGGGTGAACATGGCGGTCTTCCACTCATCTCCTTTCCGGATGCGGATGAGATTGTAAGCTCCACGTAGGTCTAGCTTGGTGAAAATCTTGCCCCTCCTGACGGTCGCTAAAAGGTCGTCAATCTTGGGCATGGGGAAAGCTTTGGGCTTAGTCAAGCTGTTTATGAACCTGTAATCCACTATAAGCCTTTTTTGGGGCGTGTTTTTCTTCTTCACAAAGAACACAGGGCTGCCACCCGCTGCTTTAGATTCCTGGATGAAACCTCGCTTGAGGTTATGGTCTATGAACTCCCGAAGCTCTTGCATCTCGTCTTCCGACATGGAGTACAGCTTGGCAGCAGGCAGTTGCGCCCCTGGCACTAAATCAATCGCGCAGTCGTAAGGTCTGTGAGGCGGCAACTTGTCAGCTTCCTTCTCACAGAAAACCTCCAAGAAGTCCTGGTACTTGTGAGGCACTGTTTGCACCATACCCAGATGCAACTGCTGCTCGGCTTCTCCTCCCTGATCGGTCTGAAAGCAATGCTGAGCACAATACGATGAACAAAAGGTGATCTGCCGCTGGTACCACGCAACCGCGGGACTGTGCCTCTCCAGCCAACTCATGCCTAACACGATGGGTGTGTCCGATAAGTGGGTGACATTGAAACTAATAAGTTCTCGATGGTTGCCAATCTGCATCATCATGGGAGGGGTTTGCTGCACCACTTGCCCCCCCAGCAACTTCCTGCCGTCTACCGTGACCACGTTTAGAGGCGTCGTTGCAGGCAGGAGCGCCATGTTGTGCTGCTTAACGAACTGCAGTCCCACGAAGTCGGCGTTGCTTCCCGAATCGATCGTTATTGGAACCTCGAGGAGTCTCCCATCAGGCAACTGGAGTGTTGCTGTGAGCAGAACTGCCGGTCTGGGAGGCAAAGGGTCCACGCTCTGCAGTGATGCTGGGGGCTTGTCTACAGATCCGCCTGGCTGAGCCCCAGTAGCTCTGCTTCCAGCCAGGCACTGTCGTTTCCCTGAAGCTGCTCCCCTGGTTGCACCTCTGCTGTTACAGTTGCCAGTGCTGCAGTGTGCTTCTGGAGCCTCTGGGGGCACTCTTTCGCCATATGGTGCGCACTGTCACAGATGTAACACTTCCTGGTTCCTCTAGGAGGCTTCGCTTTGGCTGCACCAGGGACAGGGCTCTGGGATGGCTTCTGAGCCCTAGCACCACCAATCTCCATTGGCTCCTCGCTGTCCCTCCCCATTGGCGAGGGGTGCGCACGGCTGAAATCCCTGTGCACAAAAGGGAGAGTCCTCGCTTGCGCACGCGCTTGGGACCCGTCCTCCTCGTGCCACGGACGTCCCTCATGTCGAATTCCAATAGCTAAAGCCCGTTGCACCACGTCTTCTAGGGTCTGGGGTCTGTCCCCCCTAGCGATCTCATCCTTGATGGGGGGGCTCAATCCCTCCCAAAAAAGATCTCTGACCGGCTTACTGTCCTTTGGCCAATCTAAGGCGGTGAGCAATGCAAAAAATTTAGAGTGGTATTGGCGCACAGTCGCTTTCCCCTGCCTCAGCCCGTGCATTTGACGGCGCGCAATGTCCACATCCACAGAGGATTGAAAACAAGAATCCATCGCTTTGATGAACGCAGTTGAATTGCGACGGGCCGGTCCATCTTCGCGCCACAGATTGCGTAGCCAAGCCCTGGCCTCCCCATGCAGGTGCGAAACAATGAACCCCACTTTCTCCTCCTCATCTTTAAAATCGTGACGGAGTAAATGCAGTGCATATACGACGTCCGCTCTGAAATTGGGATAGTCTTGCAAGTTGCCATTAAAATGCGGAACCAGGGCACCCCCCCTCCGTCCAAGCGCAATGCCCTCCGCTCTGGAACCTGGGGCCCCCGCCCTGTCCGCGTGTTCCCACCTTGCCTGCAAATCCTGGCACGTCTTCTCCAAGTCGTCATTCTTCTTCTGCGAAGCAATGACTGCCGATGTGAGAGCGGTAACCTGATCCCGCAGTGCAACCAGCTGCTCCTCAGCGCTCATGGCTGCTCCCGTTCGTGAGCTTCGCAAAAAAATTTTTTTGCTTTCTGAGAGGGGACTTACTGTCACGGCCACCCAGGACGGGTCCCAGCTCACAAGAGACCTCACTCCGTTGCAGTTTATTTACAGGAAAAGTTTATTGAAGATTTCTGCTTCTCGTACAGTTCAGCATCGTGGCCGTACGTCTGTCACGTTAGACCGCTGAAGTCCCCTCTGACTCCTCCCCTCTTCCACACCAACTTAATAGCCTGGCTCTAGACCACCTCTTCCTCTCCTTTCTTTTCCGCAGGGTCTTCCTGCCCCCCTGGGTTCCCTCTCTCCGTGACTCGCCTGAGGCTGAATCCTCTGCCGCCTCTTCCCCCCTCCTTCTGGCTTTAGGGCCGGGCTCCTCCCCTGAGCTCTCTCCACTTCCGCGCGCCTCTACGTTTGAACTTGGCGCGCGTACGTTGCTGCTGACCTTTCTTTCGACCGCTACACCACCCCTTGTTCTGCTCTCCACCCTTTCCGGCTGAACACCTTGCTCCAACCCCCTTTCTCTGTTCTCTCCTAATCCTGCTCCCTCCGAGAGGCTGACGACTCCACCCCCTTTTCTCCGTTCCGGCTGAGACGCCTCTTGCTGCGTCTGTCTTCCACTGGGCTCCTCTCCGCTTCTCCCTTCTCCTCCCTTTTGCTTGATTAAGGTAACCCCCTTTTGAGAATCCTCTGACTCGCTGCTCAGACTCGTGGATTCCCTCAGAATTCCGTCATCTTCTTCCTCATCCTTCTGCCCCTCCTCCCACTCGCTCTCCGTCTCCTCTGTCATCTCCTCCTCTCTCCCAGAAACCCTGACACATGATTTTATTATTCTCACTGTGACTCCTTAAAGCGCTTTAAATGTGTAGTAATAATAATTAATTAATTAATTTAATTTAATTAATAAAAATAAGTGCAGATGAAGCCTTGGTAAATAAGGAGTATTGGAGCATACAAAGATCTGGAAGAGCCACTATATAAATTATTGCTTTTCTCTCCGATATGCTGTTCTATGAGTTCTATTACCAATGAACCCAGCTATTATCTAGGGGCTTGTTTGCTTGTTTTTTGCACATCGCAGCATTCTCTATACTGGCAGATCATTTTAGGTCCTCCTTTTAAAATGTATGCTCGACACCACAGAAGCCCAAATCAATATGATACCATTTACTTCTTTATTGATTTGCAATACTGACAAATGATGCATGAAAGATTGGCAGGGTTCTTGCCACTGGCCCATAAAATTGCAACAGTAATCAAAGCTGTGCTGTTTTCAGCAGTTCTTGATCCCTTCCTTCTACACTGACTCTGTGCTTGGAGGAACTTCTTCCTCATCTTAAATCGTCAATGAGCACTTAGAGGTAGGGGGACATGGGGGGGAACCAAGCCATTTGTCATATGTTTAATGCTTGCCAACAGCAACTAAATATAATGTCTTTCAGGAGCTAAAGTATTCCTGTGATTGTAAAGGCAAGAGGTTTAGAAGAATAGTAGCTGGCCTGAAGATTATGGGTGTTAGCCTGGAATTATATTATTAAAGGGTACCAGAGGCCTGCATCATGGTTAGATAGGTGTATGGGAAACAGCCTTATATGGCATCAGATCATTGGTCCATTTTGGTCAGCTTTGTCTACACTGACTAGCTCTCCAGGGTTTCAGAGAAGAGACACTCTCAGTCTGACCTAGTGATGGTGGGATCGGACCTGCAATCTTTTGCTTGCAAAGCCAGTGCTCTACTATTGAGGAACCCCAGTGCCATGAAACTCCCTTTTTGTGGGTACCATATAGGCATTGACTGCTTTGGGATTTGGAAGCATACTGAAGACATTTTTATTCCTGCAGGCTTCCCCCGAAAGATAACCCTGCCTGATCACTGTTAATTTTGGAAGAGTGTTGTGTCATTTTAATAGATTCCTCTCTGATTCTTAATATATTGTATTGCATTTCTGTTTTCTTCATCTCTTTGAGGCACTTCTGAATATAAAGCAGTAAATAAACTTTCTGATTTAATACACGAACAGCTTAAGAGCTTAAGAGTTTCTTCCTCAGATATTCTTTGGGGCAGAGGTGAAGGGATGGGGGTGCTGGGCTCGCTTTAGGGATCAGGAGTAACCTTCTCAGCAGGCAATCATAGGTGTCACCAAGGTGCACTTCAGATATTCTCCTAGCCATTGTAAAATCAGGGTGAGCATGAGCTGGGTGAACATTTTATAGATATAGCCCATAATCTGCGATGAGCAAGGCACCAGATGTTATGGGGAAAACTAGGAGGTAAATGATTGTAGACCACTAAGCCCTACTCAAGGGATGTGAGTGGTGCTGTGGTCTAAGCCACGGAGCCTAGGGCTTGCCAATCGGAAGGTTGGCGGTTCAAATCCCCGCGATGGGGTGAGCTCCTGCCAACCTAGCAGTTCGAAAGCACGCCCCAAAGTGCAAGTGGGTAAATAGGTACCGCTCCGGCAGGAAGGTAAACGGTGTTTCCGTGTACTGCTCTGGTTTCAGTGTTCCATTGCGCCAGTCATGCTGGCCACATGACCCGGAAAAATTGTCTGCGCCGGCTCCCTCAGCCTGTAAAACAAGATGAGGGCTGCAACCCCAGAGTCATTCGCGACTGGACTTAACTGTCAGGGGTCCTTTACCTTTACCTTTTAAAGCCCTACTCAGGGCAGACTAATTGAAATTAACCCAATGCTCATCAATTTCAATGGGTTTACTCGGAGTAGGAATAGAATTGGATGCAAGCCAAGGTCAAGGAGCAAGTTGACAACACTGACAAAAAACATGAAATGTAATGGCTTTGTCATTAAAACTACCCCCACCTAAATAAAATAAAATAAAAAAGGAGGAGGTCTCACAGCTGTGACATCTGGAATATGGAACCTGTTGTGTCCTAAGTGACTCAAATGTTCTGGAATAATTAACATTATTTTTTTAAAAAAAGCCCATGACAGATTATTAAGGGAAACATGGCAACCCAAACTAGAAGTGACATTTTCAAGAGGTGTGATTGCCAGTTTGTTAAGGGATATTAATGTTCAGATTTGGTTTATAACCTGGAATAGGACCAAGAACAATATTACAAACCTGTCAGTCCAATGCAATAATAACTTTTCTGCAAGAACTTCTTTTCCCAGTGGCTTCATCTGTCAACCAGGAACATAATAAGCTGTAATGGCAAACCAAACCATGTCTTAGCACAAATGTACTGTATGAGCAAGAGGGTTCATGGGGTGGAGATGCCAGCTGCTTTGCTCCTTCCCTGGTCCTCCTGCTGCTACAATGCTGTGAGCAACCTATGGTTTGTCTTACCGTGTCATCCTGACTGCAGGTCATGGTTTTGTCAGCCAGAAAAAACACAAGTTCTAAGCCCCAGAACAAACCTGGGTTGCAACTTGTGGTTTGTCTAGAGTGAAACAAACCATTAGGTTCATGGGCTCATGAGCATAAAAATGATTTAGTTCACAGCTAAGCAGCAGAAACAGAAACAGAGGAGAAGCAAAGTCATAATCATCCATTCAGAAGCTGCACACATGTGCATTCTTACTATGCCATAGTTTGAACTATATTAATTGTGTTATTTCCCACCCAACATTTTACGGTAAACCATTGCATCTGACCCATTCTCCCCCAACCAAATAAATTTCATTCTTAATATTATTCATTTCTTCTGGCCTAAGGGATTCTTCAGCTACTGTACTCACAGTTCCAAAATGATTAAGCATTCTTTAGCATGGATATTAAGCAGCATTAATACTTCATAAAGCAAGTACAAGCAGAATTAGCACTGAAGTTGCTGATAACATTTTCTTTAAAGAATGTCTAATACAGTATTTAAAGCATGTGATTCACAATTATCACAAAAATCAATGAGATAGTATGGCTTTGATAGCATATACATTTGCAGAGAGACTCCCTGCTTGATTTTGCTCTTAATTTTTGAATGCTGTTATGTTATGTATTGTATTTATTAATCAACTCCATCCTTCTTCCAAGAAGTTCATGCAATATACACAATTCATTTATCCTCACACAGCAACCCTATGTGGGAGGCAAGATTCTGCAATAATCACCCAGCATAGGAGCCAATTCCTAGAAGCCATGGGGGTTTCAGCCCCCACAATAAAATTTTGAGGAGGCCAGGCCCCCACAAAGTTGATAAGCATTCTCATTCAAATGGTGTGTGTGCACTGCGTTATGTGATTGATTATGTGGGGCAGGGCTTATCTGGGTCCCCACCATCTTTATTCATGTTGGCACCCTGTCACCCATTGAACTTCATGGTCAAGCGGAGATTTGAACTTGCATCTCCCCCATCCTAGACCAACACAAAATCCAATGCACCACATTAAAGATGCTTGTAAATTGCATTTTCACATATAGCTGGTTGGATTTCCCCCCTAATGAATTCATGAACCACCCAAAAATCATGAGTGGCTTGGACATAAGCACGTGCTCGATATAAGAAGGGGTTTATTGCAAGAAAAGCTCAATCAGATCAGAACCAACAAGTTCTGTGTATACTTCCATTTACAACAGAGTCCTCCCCCATTCCTTACTCAGTGCTATCTAATGACTTGGTGGGGTGAAAATAAAGCCCATACATTCAGAATTTTTAAGATACCAGTCTGCCCTATTGTTTCTCAGCAGAGGCTGGTTCATTATAGCAAATGAGACACTGTTTCGCCAACCTCCACCTGCACTTAGCCAGTGCTCACTTGCCTGAAACTTTATTTACAAAAAGTCAGTGGGTGTCTTTGCCTGCTGCTGGTCTCCCTGTCCTCTGCCCTATCAGTCCACCTCTGCTGTTTCCTAGCTTTGCTAACTGAAATTAAGAACTTAAGATGGACCCTGCTGGATCAGGCCAATGGGCCTTCCAGTCCAGCACCCTGTTCTCACAATCGACAACTAGATGCATGTGAGAAGCCCACAAGCAGGACATGAGCACAACAGCACCCTGTCCAGCCGTGATTCCCAGCAACTGGTATTCAGAGGCATTCTGCCTATGACATTTGAGGGAGAACACAGGAATGATGGAAGGATGAAACCAGAGACCTGGGATCTTCTGAGTGAAAACATGTACCTTTCAAGGCCTGAACACCTGTTCATGTATGATTCTCCCTTAATTCATTGCACACTTCATTTCCCATGCAGAGCTATTTCCACACCACCTCACAAACTCATTTCCCTGCTTGCACAGCTAACCATAAGAGTGAAATCTGCTTGGTATTCAAAATATTAAATGTTTTATTCCATTACAGCTTTGCATTCCATATCACCACTTAGGCTGTCAAGTTTTAGAAGAGACAGTGGCATTAGCTCCCCCCAGGGCCCAGACAAATTTTGTGAGAGCTGGTAACTCATTAATATATTGCTAAGCCTCATGGGGGGAGGGGCGATGAAAGGGAAAGGAAGTAGTCCAGGGAATAAGCTGGGGAAAAGAAAGTACAGGACATGCTTGCATTTATTAGCATTCCCTTGCAAGGAACAGACTCTTCCCTTGATTTCTTGGACCAGGAGTAGGCAATGTTCTGAACTACAATTCCCATCCACCCCAGTCAGCATGCCCAATAGTACAGCAAGAAGGGCACCAAGTTGCCTACCCCTGGTTTGGATTATGGAGTAATGCTGACACCATCCCTCAAATATTTCCCATGATCTGCATTGAAGGGCAGAGGCGTCAAAAGGGTACTTTTCCTAATCCCCACCCCCATTTTACAAGAAGACTTTGTTCTCCTCTTAGAGAAAATCAGTGAAAAGAGATAATTTTGAGAGACCATTTGGACATCTTGGCATTCCCTCTTAAAAGAGCTTTTGATTAATGAAAGTCATACAAAGACAAAGTATGCAGCCAGAGCACTTTGCGTTCCTTGTAGACAAGAACTGCCTCATTAAGTAAGCAGTGATCATACATTAACTTCAAACTTCGTCCAGTTTCCTCTCCCAAATGGGTTTAATCTGGATATTTATTTTGATTTCATTTTCCCCATTTTATTTTATTTTTTGCAATGTGTAAGAATTCAATATTTCATTGCCCATTCAAAGACATCTGAAACATTTCCCCTCTTTATTGAACAACCTTATCTGTGATGCATCATATCAATGCACTCAGGTTCCAGGTGGTCCAAGCCTCAGCATCTCCCAGCATCTGGGAGAGACCCCAATCTGAAATCCTGGAGAGTTGATGCCAGTCAGTGTACAATACTGAACTAGATGGCTCAATAGTCTGACTCAGCAGAAGGCAACTTCCTATGTTTCTAACTGCTGCCATTCTAATCAGAGACAAGTGTAACTCAAGCATGAATCTCATCTTTCAATCCATTTTCATGGCACAGAGCAATGGATGCAGAAAGCACACCAGGCAGAAGGCTATGGCATGGAGGAAGGCAGATCATCTTCAGGCCAAGGAGTTGGTCCTTTAAGGAGGCGAAAGTCATCCATGAGGGGCAGAGCCCAGAATAGTTTGTCTGGGTGCAACCTCAAAGGCCTCAAGTCTGCTCTCAACCTTTGTTAGAACACGTTGCTCAAGTTGGAGCTGCCTGTGGTCCTGCAACTTCTGAGTTGGCTTTGCTGTTGGGTTCAGCAACAGGACAGAACAGGACATCCTGCCCCCTCCATCAGTAGTTGTCCTCACTGCCACTATTACCAGGTGATGCTCCTCCTACCTGCCACTGGCTTGCCAGGCAGAGAGCCTGAGTGAGAGGTGGATGAACAAGGAATGAACAATCCAAGGATGAACAATCCAGGGAGCTCTTTTCAACCCCCAACCCCCTGCTGGGCTGTGGGCTCCTAACAGCAGCCTGGCCATGTTGACCCATGCAGTATTCATGCCCCTAAATGACACTAAATGGATTGCTTTCTAGATGCATTTCCCCCATGTCATAATCTTGCTGCATGTGGAGGCATCTGGGAAATGGTTAATTGGCTGCAATCCTAACTCTACTTGCTTGAGAGTAAGCCCCATTGAATCCAATAGGTCTTACTTCTGAGTTGCTATTTTAAGGTTTGCATTGCAGGCTACAACTTTTCTATTTGGGAGGTTAGTTTCACAGTATTCAACCATTCACTAACACTCTGAAATGACACATGGAAAGTTGAAATGGCCCACTTATGCACGGCCAAAATAGATCTCCCCAAAAAGAGGTTTAAAAATTGCATAACATTTCCATATGATAATTTGAATGAATTTAAATTGATATACATCTCACCCTAGTATATGAGCAGGTGATCTGTGTGCCAACTCAGTCTGCTGTCCACATGTGAAATGTTGACAGCCAAATTCAAGACCCCCACCCCACATGCTCTCCCTTCTGATGTTTATTTTTGTCTTTCAGATCTGGACAAATAAGCATTCAGAGAAAGAGGAATCCTTTAAAATCTATTTTATTTAGTTAACAGATTTACATTCCCCCTTTCAACAGATTTTATTCACAAAACAACATAATAAAGTACAGATCAAAATATAACTAAAATATATTTTTAAGGCCATCAAGAGAATACAGTCCTCTTTAAATTGAGAAACAATGTCACCCTAAGCTTGATCCATCCTCTGTTCTGCTCTTTTGGCACATGGAAAAATGTTTTGGAGGGTGAATTAAGTCATTTAAATAATGCAAGCAGATCCCAGAGAGAAAAGTACTGGTTACACTTTAATGATCAAACTGACCAAAAACTGTATCATTTGAGGGGAAATAAACAGAGACATATCTCTTAGTACAGGCTCTGTACAGATCAGAGAGACATCTAACTAAAAGTACGAAAGGAAAATGTCTCTCAGAACTACTCAGTCAATCAGTGATCATTCTCCTCAACCTGGTTGCTAGTTAACTTTAATAACTAAGGGAACTAATGCTTCAGTTGCACAATGAAAGATACCTGCTGTTGCACTTCCAGCATTAAGGATCACAGAAGTGGTCCTTTTGATGTGGACAGAACTGTTGCTCGGGGATTCACAGAAGCCTGAAGAAGCCCACCTTTTGGGGTGGGGCTGTCATATCTGGTTCTGTTCTGTTCTGTTTGTAACATTTTCATTGGCTCTCAGTAAGGGAGAGATAAGAATCATTCCAGTTGCATCACCACTTTCCATTATGAATTGCTCTTCTGAATACCAGCCAGGTGTGGGTGCCAAGACTCACTGACTGAAGCTTTCTGAAGAAGTACCCTTCAGAGTGTAATGAGAGCACATTTCATCTTCCCCCTGCTTTTTGTAATCAGAGGGTTTTTAGTATTCCAGCAAACCTTTTTCCAGGCGGCTCAAGATGTAGCTGGAACTTTGAGAAAATGATTCACTCCCTCTCAAAACACAAAACACCACTTCAGTCTCCGAGATTAGAAGACAGATGCTTCAATTGAGAAAAATAATAATCCTTTCCTTCAAACACATAATCAACCACTCTAAACCAACTGAGGCACAGATTCTAAAAGTATAATTTTTTTAAAAAGGGCAGATTACTGTGGAAGATGTGTCCGTCAAGTGGGTGTGAATCCCGGTAGCCGGAGTTGCTTCTTCAGAGGCAGTAAATTTCTCTGATCACATACTTGAAAATAACAACATGAGAGATGTGTGGATCCAAGGGTGGTGGGGGGGGTGTATACATAGCTGATGGCATTGTTCTGGAAATTGTATGTGTAGTGCGTGTGTGTGTGTGTGTGAGAGAGAGAGAGAGAGAGAGAGAGAGGGGGGGGGTGCATGAGAGAGAATAGGAAGCTGCTTTATACAGAGTCAGACCATTGGTGCATCCAGCCCAGTATTCTCTGAACAGACTAGCAGTGGCTCTCCAGGGTTTCTGGCAGGGAATATTTCCCAGCCTTGCCTGTAGATGCTGGGGACTGAACCTGGGACCTTCTGCATGCAAAGCAGGTGCTCTGCCACTGAGCTACAGCCCTCCCATCACAACTCTGAACTTTACCCTGTGTCTGTATGTCACCTGCTAAAGGCCTTCACTTGAGGCCTTCACTTCAGAGCCTCCTGCTCACATAGCTGCTTTCCTGTTGCACTACAAACTTCAACAGGCAAGAGCAGCAGTGTTCAGAGTGCATTCTTCCTAAGAATTCAATTTGTCAGTAATGAAAGACAGATAATGCAGCATTGCCAGATTTAGCCTGCAATGCAACCCCGGGGGACTACAGTGGTACCTTGGTTCTCAAACTTAACCCGTTCCGAAACCAAAGCGTTCCAAAACCAAGACACACTTTCCCATAGAAAGTAATGCAAAACAGATTAATCTGTTTCAGATTTTCAAAAACAACCCCTGAAACAGCAATTGAACATGAATTTTACTTTCTAACGAGATCATTGATCCATAAAATGAAAGCAATAATCAATGTACTTTACTATAAAATAAATAAGACAGTATTGTAGATGATTAAAAAATAAATTTACTTTTTTTTCTTACCTACTACATTGTTTGGATGGGGGGCTTTTATCCATTTCCACAGTCACACAATCAATCTTTTTTTTTTTTTTACGACGGCACATATTTCTTTTATTCATAATTATAACAAGACATATTATCCAAAAACATATCATCCTTGTTCCCCCCCATTTTTCCTCCCTCCCCCCGACTTCCCTCAGTTCCAGTCTTTGGTTTCTCTAAGAATGCTGTTTTCTGCATGTTACAAAGATGTCTAGATCCTCAAACTATTATTATCAATAAAAAGTTTGTGAATGTTTATTCAAAACCTGCCAAGGAGTCCAGTTCGCTTTGTTGCATCTTCAGATATTTTGTAAAGGGTTCCCATTCATCTTTAAAGTCACAGTTATCCTTATCCCGTAGCTTATATGTCAGTTTTGCCAGTTCTGCATAGTCCATCAATTTTTCTTGCCATGATTCTTTAGTTGAGGTTTCTTCAGTCTTCCATCCTTGTGCTACCAGAACTCTTGTGGCCGTTGTCGCATACATGAAGATGTTTTTCAACTTTTTGGGCAGGTCACACAATCAATCAATCTTCCGGGTTTTGGTGTTTGAGAACCAAGGCATTAGAGAACCAAGGTACCACTGTATTGGGCAAGTTGCATGGATGCCCTCTGTAAAGTGAGAATGCATAGTCTGTATATTTGTGGCTCAGGAGAAAAATAAATCACTCTAATATTATACCCATAGAAAATGGCTTTGAGTACTGTTGTATTTAGATTCTGCTTCTCTTAGGCATCTGGTTAGCCAGAACAGGATGCTGGACCAGATGAGGCACCTGCCTGATCCAGAAGCAGCTCTTCTGATCTTCTTATGACTGATTCGGTAAACCTGTGACTTGGTGATCAGGGCTCCAGAGCCCCAAAGGGCCACTGCTGATGTCTGCTGTGAATGCTTTGAGAATCAGGCAGAGAGCTGCTATTTAAATGTCCCTTGATGCTTTGAGATAGCATAATTCCAATGCATTGTGGGGCAGCAGCCCCCAGTGGAAGAACCCCCCACAATGCCTCAGTGATGTTACCACTGATGTCAGGTAAGAATGCTAGGAGGCCCACTGATGTAGAAAGGGGTCCATCCAAGATGGCTTAGCCATGGAGCCACCTCTGGCGATTGCTCTTTCAGACTGCACACTAGCACCCACATGATGGAATGCTGCTCCCTATGACTGATCCCTCCACATTAAAACAAACTGACATGTCTTCTCTCTGACATGCTGTTTTCTATATATAGAGTAAGAGCCTTTGATCCAGTGAAAGCACAACCACCAGCAGTCTGAAGTGGTACAGCTCAGGCACCTTAGTAAGGACCTGAACAATGTAGCATTCTCTAGAAATGCTGCATTTCCCCCTGCTTCTGCTGAGAGAATGGAAAACAGAATTGTTTCTCCACAGGAGCTACCTCAGCAAGGAAGGGGAGCAATGAATTTGCAGCCCACTGTTATGTGGGCAAATGCTGCAGGCTGATGTCAGATCTGCTCATTCCTGACCTAGACATCCCAATAGGCTTTCAAATTCTTGCTGCAGCCACTGCAGAGATGTGGGTGGGGCTCAGCTTTTTATTTTATTTTATCTTTTTATCTTCTCGGGCCAAAGGATAAAGATACCGTATTTAAGGATGGAGCCATCTGCCTCCCCTCCCAATTAGTTAGAGAGCTGCTGGTTTGAAAATAATACATGACTGCTTTAAATACATTTATGTAGATGAACCAAGGGAAAAAGACACCATTTTAATTAGAGTTAAAACATTTTCACTCTCTTTCCAGTTTGCTTGATGGAGATGAAATTTAAATGGCCCCGTTTACAAGACAAGGCTTCCAACAGATCATACAGATATGCCATGTAAATGTCACCTGGCACATGCACTGCAGTCAACAAGCAAGAAACCATAAAGACGGCGGGAGATTTCCCCCTAGTAAGAGCTCTGAGGACTTTCAAAAGCCTGTTGCGAATGAGACAAAAGCTTTAGAAGCCGCCAAATCCTCTCATTCAGATCAGTGACTGAACCAGAGAAGAGCCCTCCACTTCAATGCACTCTTTCTCACAAATCCTTGCTATCCCTCTCTCCTGGTCCACCTGTGTTTTGCACTCTGCTACCTAGCCAGGGGTCTTGCTTTCGATGAGTGCACAATTTATGTACACAATACCTAAACTGCATAAATTGACAAGTGCTCACACAAACACATGAATAAGCTTGTACCTGTTTTCAGTGTACCATTATTTTTTGCTCTATAAGACTCACCAGACCACAAGACACACCTAGTTTTCGGAGGAGGAAAACAAGAAAAAAAATATTCTGAATCTCAGAAGCCAGAACAGCAAGTGGGATCGCAATCCCTCTTGCTGTTCTGGCTTCTGGGATAGCTGCGCAGCCTGCACTCGCTCCATAAGACGCGCACACACTTCCCCTTACTTTTTAGGAGGGGAAAAGTGAGTCTTATAGAGCAAAAAATACGGTAATTCATGAACAAGCCTATTGTGTTTCATGAGCAGGAGGGAAGCGGAAGTTGGTCCTCCTCTGTGCTCCACCTGTGACACTTGTGCTGATTCTGTGACTGGACAGAAAGAGGAAAGAGAAGGCAGAGTGGAGGCTGGCAGCAAGGGCTTTTACTGACGGGAATGGGCAAGGACATTAAATAAGTGTGTGAAACTGAAACAATCATTTACCTTGATTGCAGTAAGGTATCAAAGAGTTCAAACTATTTCACACTGCCTGGGGCAAGTGAGAGGGAGGAAAGAGACGATGCATGCATTTCAGAGACTAGAGGGAGGATAGCAAAGGGTTGAAGATCTTGAAGGAAGGCACAGATTTATGAGATGCTCAGATTCCTGATCACATGAATATTTATTCTCCAAGTCTCAGTAATGCAGCAGTTGTAAAAGTTCCTATTTCTTTGCATCTCAGTGCCAACGAGATCCTTTATCGCTGAGGCCAGTAGGGCAGTTTTGATGCACCATGCACACGTTTCAATATAAGTTGGTGTGAGCATCTTAGGACATAACCATTGGCTGCACATAAGCCAAGGCAATGAGTTCGGAAACAACAGAGAAATGCCTTCCAGACTGAATGGCTCTGGTGTTGTCAATAAAAACTTAATTTTGCAAGAAATTAAAGCAGAGGATGGCGTATAGTCTTGCAGGGCAAAAGTTGTGCCGAGTGTATTCTATGCCAAAATTAATAAATAATTTGAAATTCCGCACGAGGAAACACTGTATTCTGCAGCCTATATACATTGTGCACATCAAGCAAGATTTGTATCATTTCTCTTTAATTTTTTCCATATTTTTCATTTATAACAAACATTTCAACAAATAAATTAAAACAATTCTCACATATTTGAACTTTGACTTTCCTCCTCCTCTTTCAGCGGTTCCACAAATGTACCCTCTTTTTTCTGCATATCCCAATTAACCATTTATTCATTTCCTCATCTATTTCATATGTTTTAAAAACTGCAAGTTTTTATAGAAATCCGACATTTGATACCTAATGTCTTAATTTGTTTGCAATTGGTTTGTAAATATTCAATAAACAATTTCCATTCCTTAGTAAAAAGCATGTTGTCTTGATTTCTTATTCTTCCAGTAAGTTTTGCCATTTCTGCATAATCCATTAATTTCTGTAGCTAGTCTTCTTTCATCGGGACTTCTTTCCATTTTGGGGGGAATATCGTTCTTTCAGCAGTGGTTGCATACATAAATAAATTTCTATATTGTCTAGGTAACTCTGACCCCATAATTCCCAAGAGAAAAGCTTCTGGGGTTGTTGTTTTTTTCAAACATTAACTTAAACATCTTTTTTAATTCATTATATATAATAAGGGGTGTGTGGCGGGGGGGAGCTATGGGAACAGGACACAGTTATAACATCCCTCATCCAGCAATGTCTTTGCTTCTCTTACTTTTTCTAGGTCTGCCTTGGCTTCAAGGGATGGTATGTGTTCCTGAGGAGCCAGATGTTCATTGCACACCAGGCATACCCATGATTTCTGTCACACATATGTAAAGCCTGGATAGCTCCCTCCCCCCATGCTTGTGTTCTAACTGCATGATTGTTTTTGTAGTTTAAATTAATTATCAAAAGTTTTTCATTAGGTCAAAAAAAGAGGGGGCAGACTGGTATGCCCTGACTCTCACCCTGCTGCTGAACTCACACATCTGCTGAACTTGCCATGGTACTTTGTCATCTGGGGCTTCTTATAATTCATAGAATGGGCTCCCTTTTCTAGCTGGCAAGGTTGATAAATGGGGATTGGGGAAGGACTGATGAGTAAACTAGCACTTGACCCCTTGGGGGATGGGTCTTCCTTCCTTCCTTCCTTCCCGGAAGTCTGTTTTACACACTCTAGCTTTTACTTTATTTTTGTTTTATTTACTGGCAACAACACACTTTGAAAAATGCAAATTACTCTGTAGTTTTTGATACACTGGACTAGATTTTAGCTGGTTTTAATCTGCATTGACATCTGGGACTTTGGTTGAGGTTTTTTCCACGTATTACAGCGCTAACCTTTATAACCTAGTAAAACAGAGCTTGCAGGTTAGGAGGTGTTTAAAGAAGGCTAAGACTGCTCATTCTAAAACCAAACTGGATCCCCTAGTAGCTAGATCTGTGCTGTGTGGAACAATGTATATACATAAAGATAAAGCGTGGGTGGTGCTGTGGTCTAAACCACTGAGCCTCTTGGGCTTGCTGATCGGAAAGTTGGCGGTTTGAATCCCAGCGATGGGGTGAGCTCCTGTTGCTCTTTCCCAGCTCCTGCCAACCTAGAAGTTCGAAAGCACAGCAGTGCAAGCAGATAAATACAGTAGGTATCACTGTGGCAGGAAGGTAAATGGTGTTTCCGTGCACTCTGGCTTCTATCACGGTGTCCCGTTGCACCAGAAGCGGTTTAGTCCTGCTGGCCACATGACCCAGAAAGCTGTCTGTGGACAAACACCGGCTCCCTCAGCCTGAAAGTGAGATGAGCTCCGCAACCCCAGAGTCGCCTTTGACTGGACTTTACCACTCAGGGGTCATTTAGATTTTACCCTACCTATGCATACTCTCCAACATTTCTCCGATGAAAATAGGGCCATCCTTTTCCATAATAATAATTTTACTATTTATACCCCACCCATCCGACTGGGTTGCCCCAGCCACTCTGGGCTGCTTCCAACATATACAAAAACATAATAAAACATTAAACATTGAAAAACTTCCCTATACAGTGCCGCTTTCAGATCGCTCGGGAGTCAGATAACTCCATGCCCTCCAACATTTCTCCGATGAAAATAGGGATATCCTATCTACATTTCTCTGATAAAAACAGGGACATTCAAAGGAAAAGTGGGACATTCCAGGATCAAGTAAGAAACTGGGACAGCTTCTGTAAAAGGGACTGTCCCTTGAAAATAGGGACACTTGGTGAGTCTGGTATATGGAGTGGAGTTTCTCTTTTACCCCTTCTCCAAAATTGGGGTTTTCATCCTTGTTTACGATGATCCTTTAAGTTCTCATGTTAGGATAGAGCTGAGCACTAGCTTTTCTAAATTTCATTTGCTTCTGTTCTGTTCTCTAGATCTTATTTCTTCATGCTTTTGCTATCCATCCCCTAGTAATCACAGCATCATTTTGTGTTTCTTCAACCATCTCCCCATTTTTTTGTCTGCTTGAAAGCCCTTAACACCTTGAAGCTGTTTGCAACCTCTGATTATGCAGACTGGTCCCTCCAAGTCTAAAATTAATAGCCCTTATTGGCAGGATGACTCAGGGAACTGCAGCTCCTGCCGTCTCTTCTTCCTGCATTTACAATGAGACAGCCCTGATTTATCTCATCTGCAGTAATTAAGGCAGCTTTCCCACCCTTCCAGCATTGCTGCTGCAGAGATTTTTTAAAATAACAAAATGACACTAACCTTGACAAGAAAAGAAATGGTTATTCAGTTGCCCCACCTGGGGAAAACCACCCTTTGCTTCTTAATTTATGTGGACCCAGCAGAGGGCTGAAGTACATGCTTTAACCTGTGGCACCAGGCGTCAGCCTGCAGACGTCTCACATTTGCAGCCCTTGCAGCAGAGCAATCTGCTGGTTTGGTTTGGAGCAAGCTAGACACACCCAGTGCTGCATTCATCTCATTCTCCTTGCTGAACTGCAGCCAAGACGATGGGACAATGGAGAGAAACTTCCCCAAAGCCAGAGAAAAGTAAAGGAATTTCAGTAATGTATTATTAGAAGATGTAGTCATAGATCTAAAAAAAACTAATGTTGATTGAGTGCCATTGGGGATGATTATATATGCAAGTACTTGGATGTCTGAGACAATTATTAGCTGATCATCTGCAAGAAGGATTTTTACTATCTCTGGAAACTAAGCAGAAGTATTACCTCAAATATAAATATTAATTGCTCATCTCCAAGTAATGTTAGAAACAACCCTAATGTTTTATTTAAAAATGGTCCATGTTTATTAACTATTAGAACAATGAGGTACAAGATCTTTCTCAATGATAGTTTGTTGGGGGTTTTGCAATTTTTAGGAGGTTAAAGTATTAGAATTATTATTATTGTATAAAATATAAAGGTTACTCTCTGTCATTGTAGGTTTGCATCAAGATTTGTTTCACGTGCTGTTTTACTGATGTCTATATGAGTTTTTCTGTATGTATGTTGAACACCAAAGAAAGAACTTTAATGCAGTCACATCCTCTACCACCTAAATAGAACCATGCATGTAGAAGTCACATTCAAAAACTCAATCTAGATGCTACCCTCTGCTTGTTTGTTTTCCCTTTTGCGCATTCATATGCTTGCACATTATCATTTTATTAACAATAAAATATTTATAAAATACAGCAAATGAAACAAAAATGATCAAAATCACCATATAGTAGAAAAATGGAAAACAAACTAGCAAAGCCTAACTCAGAAGGAAATATTATACTATAATACCTATCAGCAGCAGCTGAGCCTGTTTCACATTTAATTCTGGCATGCTAAGTATTTAGCAATGCACATCTTTCTGAAATGCTGCCAGCCTTGTAGCTACTCTCCAAAAGTATTGCCAATACAGAGAAATCGCAGCTGAGCTCTGCTGAGGTCATCCTAAGGAGAAGGAAGCAAAGAGTTGTGCCCTTTCTTTGCAAGGCCATGCATATAAATCTCTGCTATATCCTGTCATATAGGTGAAAAATCCAATTATTAAGCCCCCCATAAACAAACTGTAACACACCCACACCCTGCAGCAGATAAAAGGCTGATGAGGAGGAAAGGTATACAGTATTAGCCAAGTCTCCTCCTCTGTCGGGGGTGCATCACTGAGCTTTGAGATTTAGTTCACACACCCATGTTGCATACGGGTTTAAAACTCTTTGCTTGTGGGCACCTTGCTGGCCGCTATGAGATCAGGATACTGGACTAGATGGGCCTTGGCCCTAATCCAGCAGGGCTCTTTTCATGTTCTTATGACTGTTGGACCAGGACTGGGAGACACGGGGTGATCCTGGGCCAGCCATTCTCTCTCAGAGTATGGAACCATGCAAGATTGCTGTGGCTGTAGGAACTAAAAGTGTGCATCCACCATGTGCAGAACCCTGGACTTCTTGGCTGTGGCTGCATGTACACCGGCTCTAGCAAGATTCCTTTTTATTTTATCTTTACAAATAAAATGCAATTGATCAAACATTTTCCAGTATACATTCACTTAAAAAGTTGACTTCTCTCCCACCAGTCCATGGTTTTCTCATAATTATCTTTTGCTGTTGCATATTATAACTAATCTATACCTTCTTTTCTCATCTTTATTCTCAAAATAACTTTTACTGCTGAATAATCTACAAACATTTTCCATTCCTCCTTGAAAACTTTCATTTTGTTCTCTGATTTTGCTACTTAAACTTGCTTATTCTGCGTATTGCCTTCTTGGTAGTGGCGCCTGCCCTGTGGAATGCCGTCCCATCAGATGTCAAAGAAATAAACAACTATCTAACTTTTAGAAGATATCTGAAAGCAACCCTGTTTAGGGAATTTTTTAATGTTTGATGTTTTATCATGTTTTTAATATTCTGTTGGGAGCCGCTCAGAGTGGCTGGGGAAACCCAGACAGTTGGGCGGGGTATAAATAATAAATGTTGTTGTTGTTGTTGTTAATTGCATCAATTTCAACTGCCACTCCTCTTTCGTGAGTACTGCCTCCTCACACCATTTTGGGCCATATAATACTCTTGCTGCAGTCACATACATAAGCAAATTCCTTTGGCTCTTTGGTACATCTGACCCAGATATGCCTAAAAGAAAGGATTCTGGTCTTTTGGGGAGAGATCTCTTAAATATTTTTTTCATCTCGTTGTATATCATCTCCCAGTACCCTTGACTACTTTACAGGTCCACCACATATGATAAAATGTACCTTCTGTTTCTTTACATTTCCAGTATATATCATATTCTGACATACATTTTAGCCAATTACCATCTATAATTCATTTTCATATAGTTTTCTCTCAAAGCATAACATGCTGTAAACCCATGTCTCTAGCCCACTGAATCATGGCAAATTTAACCATTTTGTCTTTTGTTTCCCATGCTAACAGCATCTTATGCATCCTATAAATCATTTTTTCCCTATTTTCTACCAATTCCCTCTCAAACTGGAAACTTTGGTCCATAAACCTATGTTGGATGAGGTCAGTTTAAAAGTAAGAATTGACAAAGACTAAATTCCTTAAGCAACTCTACTCAAGGTGTGCTGATCCACAGGTAAGGGAGGGAGTGGGCAAAAAAGCAGGAAGAAATGAGGTGGAGAAACCAGAGCTGCAGGGATCAATTTAAAGTTGCAGCACAAATTTCTGGATTTCAACCTACCAACCCTATCGCCTGGGAAATGGCAGGAGCAGGGCTTCAGGGTGCAATTCAAAGCCACTTTGTGCCAGGCTTCAGAGGAAGTTAGATGGGCAGAGGCATCTTTCTACCCACCACTTCTGGCCTCTGCCAGCTTCCAGCTGCAGACAGTGACCAGCATCGCTAAGAGCTGACCTTCATTCAACACCAAGAGAGCCGAAATTTCTCTGAGAAGAATTTTCGGGGGGTGGGGACTGTTGGGGCTTTTAGCTGGTCAGCCAAGAAAGTTCAGCAGCAGCACCCCCCATTCTAAAATTTCACTGCTCACAAATAGCATGCACATTTTGGGCATGTCATTTTTGCTCAGCCCTAAAAAAATAATCTTCCACCTTAATATTCAGTCCTTAATAACTGATCAATCTTTGATCTGACAATCATTTCCTTATATTGCAAATGCATAAAATCCTCCTGAAAATATCACCCTGAGGGATTGCTTTCATATGCACACACGAAGAAGGAAATATATTCCTCTGTCAACCTCCCTCTTTATATAATTCTTTTTTCATTGGAAAGAAATAAATCTTGGGCAGCAAGAGCAAAAGTGGACACAAAGGCCAGTTGATGAATGGTGGCATATGCACTGTTCCTCTTGAGCTCCTAATTGAATCAATGCTTGAGTTTTAATTGAACGATGTTGTGATGCCAGAATCACTTGTTAAATGGCCTGAGTAGGCCATGTGTGATGTAAACCAATATGGCAGCAAATCTGGTAGACAGGTCCTGCGGTGGTAAAGCTAACGCGCAGCTTTAGAGGATAAGTAGAACAGAAATGGGAACCTTTTTCTGCTCAAGAGCCACATTCCCATACAGACAGTCTCCCAGAGGAGCATACGCCCACAGTGGTGAGCGGGTTCAGGAGCAAAGGTGGGCAGAGCAAATCAGTGTATCTACTGTACATTAGGCTAGTTTCTACACACATACTCCAACCAGGCAAAAACACTCAAGGATGGTGTCATGCAACAACATCAAAGGATGTGGAGGGACGGGGGGAGAGGGTGTTGCTGGGGGGGGGGGGGAGAGACCTGGTTCCCTACCCCTCTGTATAGACCAATGGAAATTTGGGGTCTGTGTATCCAATTTTCAGCCAAGAGAATATCCAACTAGCTCCAGCCATGGAGCTAGGCTCAGTCCAGGCTAGTGTTCACCATGGTAGGTAACTTTTGGAGGCCACCATTTGAGGGTGGAGTGAAGGCTAGCACAGCTAGTTAGATACCACCTACTAACCATATTGGTGAGAAAGGTGGGTTAGCTTTGATTTGTGTTTGTCCTAGGCAAGGGATGAGATGTGCGGTGGCCACTAAATGAGATGATTTGGTCAGATTTTTGTGGGGAGGGGGACAGTAAGGGAAGAGTACCATTATATGCAAAGGATATGTACACTTCTGAATAAATCCATGGCCAGCAGCATGGCAATGTGCATGCCCCACATCTGAACTGGGGCATGGTCTGGCAGTTCGGAGCATCCCTGAATTCACACAGGATTATTTGGGAGTGATCTGATGAGATCTGAATTGAACTGGGGGCCTTACAAAGTCTTAAATATTTAATCCCATCTTCAACATGTGGACAGGGGGCAGGGAGACAAGGAGATAAACGCAGGCACATCTCCTTGCCCTCTTTCTTTGGCAGCCTCATTCTGGGAGAAGCCATTCTGACCTGGGGCTGTGTCACCCGGCTCTTGCTGTATCCTGGATTGACCCAAATAAGCCCAGTTTTGTTTGGGATCCAGGATTTGGCTGGGGGTGGTGCACACCTCTTATGACTAGCAGTCATGGTGTCTATTACTGCTTCCAGTCTCAAAGTCAATGTAATGCTATATACCAAATTCCTAGTAGTCATGAGTGACAGTGTGCTCTTGCACCCAGGTCCTTCTTGTGGGTTTCCTATTGGCATCTGCTAGGCCAGTGTAAGAACAGAATGCTGGATCAGGACAGGCCTTCTTATGTTCTGCTCACTGACAAATGTTCTATTATTATTATTATTATTATTATTATTATTATTATTATTATTATTCTGCCCCGGCTCCCCAAAGAACTGAGTATAAACACCCTGGCCTTGCTTGACTTATCTTTACCTTAGTTATCCTGTGTGCAAACCAGGGATGTTTTCTTGCTCTCCAGAGATACGCAAGGCTTTTAAGTTCAGCGGCTCACCTTGTGATCTCCCAACCAGCAATGCTAGCAGAGAAGCAAGAGGCTATCAATTATGAATTCTTACTCTTCTATAAATGCTGACTTGGACAAAGAGGAGCCGGGCCTCCCTTTCTCATTCTATCCTGCCAAATGTGCCGTTGGCCTTGTTCATGTGGAATCTGTCAGGCAACGGGAGCCTGTTCTCTCAAAGCAACTTTGACGTCACTGAGACAAACATGCTCGGCAGGTGCACAACATCAATATTTTAGTTGCATAAGCGAGCCATCGGCAGAGCTCTAAGAATCTGCTGTCACGCAATGTGGCTAAGAAGCTTTTAGTTCAAGCAAGTCCACGTTACCTCAGCAAACCTTGCCTGCAACTCTGCCGCCTTTCTTCTTATTTATTTCATTTATTTATTTGCATTTTCTTGCTCAATTTGGTTGCTTTGAAAGGAGCAGAGTGAATTTCACCCCTTTCTCTTCTTTCCTAATGCTTTGTGTATTCCTCCAAAGGTCGTAGAACTGCATCTAAACGATTTTCTACTTGGAGTAGATGCACTGAAATTAAAGAACCTAAGTTAGTCATTCGGGACGTGGGTGGCGCTGTGGGTTTAACCACTGAGCCTAGGACTTGCCGATCAGAAGGTCGGCGGTTCGAATCCCCGCAACGGGGTGAGCTCCTGTTGCTCTGTCCCTGCTCTTGCCAACCTAGCAGTTCAAAAGCATGTCAAAGTGCAAGTAGATAAATAGGTACCGCTCTGGTGGGAAGGTAAACGGCATTTCCGTGCACTGCTCTGGTTCGCCAGATGTGGCTTAGTCATGCTGGCCACATGACCTGGAAGCTGTACGCCGGCTCCCTCGGCCAATAAAGTGAGATGAGCGCCGCAACTCCAGAGTCGGTCACAACTGGACCTAATGGTCAGGGGTCCCCTTTACCTTTACCTTTTAAGTTACTCATGTCCATTCACTTCAATGGGTCTACTCTGAGTAGGATTGGTGTTAGTGGAAGCTAGACCACACCCTCTGAGCCTGCCTGCCTGCAGCTACTTGCAGGTACACATCACATGAATTGGCCTTTAACTACTTGCCCACTCAACCTGCTTTAGTCAGTGGAACTGGCACTTTTACAGGTGCCTCATAACACCTGCACCATATCTGTAAGAACTTGATCATTTAGTGTGACAGAACCAACACTTTGAAACTCTTTGCCTATTGATATCAGGCAAATGCCTTCACTCTATTCCTTCTGGTGCCTGCTGAGCACATTCTTATTTAGACAAGCTTACCCAGATGTTTAGAAAGTTTGTATGAGTTTTGATCTGTTTTAGTCTATTCTATTGTGGTTTTAACTTCCAGTATGTTTTAAATTATGGCTGTCAATGTTTTTTATCTTTTTTGAAAACCACTTTGAAGTTTTTCTACAATCAAGCGGTATATAAATTTAATGAAATAATAAAGAAAATACATGGGATAGGTGACTGCCCATTTCAGTTTATTTTTGTTGCTATCTTAAGCTCTGTTTGTCACAATTCCACACTGGTATGTGACCTTTTTAAAAGAATTCTGGTGAAAATCCGTCAGTGTTTCAGGCTGGGTGGGCTGCTGTTGGTGTGCGGGATCTGTAGCCCCACAAGTCTCTCAACTACACCAGTCTGGGGCTCTGGAGTGAAAAAGAAAATAAAAGCACCTTGGCTGGTGCAAGCCAGCAGATTCTAGGATACCGTGACGGATACGCCATTCTCCCC
Source organism: Podarcis melisellensis (assembly GCF_964234715.1). Lineage (NCBI taxonomy): Eukaryota > Metazoa > Chordata > Lepidosauria > Squamata > Lacertidae > Podarcis > Podarcis melisellensis. The sequence goes on from NC_138532.1 coordinate 3,210,371, forward strand.
ATCCTTCTCCCAACGCCTCCTCAGGATTGCTTGGCTTGATGGTGACCATCTTGCTTTCCATCTGCCCTCTCCAAAGAAGCCCAAAGCATTAATCCTCCTGCAAGTGATCTATCCATTTAGAACACCACTTGCAGAATAAAAAATTGTTCCATTCCTTTCTTCAGACAGGAGCAACTCAGGGTCACCCAGCAAACCTGTGGCAGTGCCAAGAACAAAACCAAACAAGTCCTAATGGAAGGAGAAAGCTTGAAAGAGTTGGACCTTCCTAGCTTATTTTCCATTTGTGTTATTAATAAAATAGCTCTTAGTAAGGAAGGAAGGCGAGGGCTGGGGGGTGATTTGGACCTCCAGTTCAGAGAGATCTAATCTTATTATGCAAGGTGACATTGCTGCAAAGCTGGCTGGTTTTTTATCATGGCGGTAGATGGCAGTTTATAACTTAAACTTAAAGGGAGAGGCATACGGTGTGTAGAAGTGGGTACAAGGACTTCAGATGAAGGGCAGCTCTGAACTTATGGGAAGAAAACACCCACAGCAAAACTATTTCCCCTGAATTGCAACCCTTAAAATTACTGCCCCTCATTTCATCACCTCAGAATGGAATGACAGACTGGTACAGCATTAAGAGAAAAATAATGGAAGTGTAACACCAGGGTTCATTCAGTTTGTAACCTCAGGGTTAGTTAGGGTTATCAGCAAGCTAACTGGGCTGGAGTGGGGTGGAGGTGTTGCTTAGCAACTAGGCAGAGTGACATGCGTTCTAGTGAGGTAGCATATGCTTTCATTGGCTGTGTAGTTCCCTCACCCTCTGTATATTTCGTTGAATGTTTATCTGCTGCGTACAAGGCCTGAAGTAAGAAAAAACAAACTTCTATGCTTATTTCTCACTATTTTTGTTCAGTTTCCTGAGCAAAGGAAAAAATCAGGATTTTTCTCTCTGCCTTTGGACTCTCTTTGTGTTATCTAAGCGATTTTGTTAACAAAAACCCCTCTGTTTGTATAGGGCTTATGACTTCCAACTGGCCTATATCTAATGGACATTATTTCTGCCTAACAATCCTTTGCTTAGCAGTATTGCTATTTTAAAGCCATAGCATTCCCTCTCATAGCAAACTTGGGTGTTGTATGTACAGTAGACAGAAATGGAGCAAAAATGGGACAGGAGTGATGAAATTGTTATTTTCAGTTTTGCATTATTTCTCATTTATCTAATCTTTAGTTATTCACATTTTTACATTGGTTTCCATTTTTTAAAGCCCCTAAGAAAAGTCAAGTTCAAATTTATTCTAATATATACATTTTTGTCTGCAATTCTGCCTAATGTACACAATTTTGCAAAGCAATTTGCCCATATTTGATGCATTTTTGTATGTCGTTTTTGTCAATATATGCATTTTAATGCACGCTTCACCCTAGTATATGTGCACCTTGCTTGGCAGGATAACTACATTTCAAAATCCGAAGAGGTGTACATTTTAAAGGACAGCTTTGTTTTAGGATATATGAATTATGTAGATTTGCATTTCAAAGTGAACTGAGTCAAAATTCTCCCCTATCCGTATATGATTAAAAAGAGGAGGAGGTATCGGTATGCTCAGAAGTTTGCAGAAGGGTAGCAACATTAAAAGGGAAGGGAAATTAAAGAACAACAGCCCAATGAGCATTAAGCATGTCTGGTAGCCACAGACTGCTGAGTGTCATTTCAAAAAAAGAGTGCAAAATGAGAGATGAATGACCATTGGGAGCTTACATTTTATAGAGTTGCTCCAGTGCTAATCCTACTCAGAGTGGACCCTTTGACTGAAAGGGTTGGCTAATTTGAGTCCATTAATTTCAGTGGGTCTACTCTGAGTAGGAGAGAATACGCTGCAACATTTTGCTACTTGCCCCACATGGGCTATTTCTACAATTTTAGTTGAGGACTCACCAATGGGAAACATTTGAAATTAACAGGAGAAGCACGTCCACACTCATAGCTTATTTAGAGCAAAAGGGTTATCTTGCCAGGTCGGCAGAAGGAAATATAATTAAGGGCTACACCGCTGTATGAGAAATTATAAGGTTCTTGGTGATCTAAAATGCAGATTGATGACAGTGTGGAATGTGCAAACATGCAGTCTTAGGTGAAGGTCTAAGATAAAATCCTCCTTGAGACTGATGGCAATAAGTATCATCTGAAGGAATGCAAGCTTGGGCAGTTGACAATCAGGCTGAAACATTGTCTGTGTCTTTTGGCAGAAGAAGAACCTTTGACAGCATCTTTCAGACCACTAATTGCTTTACAGCAGCCTAACTCAGTGGTCTTGCTGTGCCAGTAAATTTTATGAAACTGTAGTTTTAGTTAATGGCTTTTCTTTGTCTTATGGATTTTTCAAGCTATTAATAAAATTACAATCTCCCCAGACATATTTTTTGCACCCTGGAAGTGAATGGCTGAAGTTTAGCAAACAGCAATTTTCTCTCTGCAAGACACTGAGAAAAGCAATCAAGAAAAAAAATCGTGTATTATTTATTTGTTTGTTTGTTTGTTTGTTTGTTTGTCTTGATGGCTTGGAGATCTTTATGCATCACAGGTAGCACTGAAAACTATTACTTACATGAGAAACTATTACTTACATGAGAACCTGCGACCATCCAGGGGGGTCATAACCAGTTGTACTCCAACTCCCATCAGACCCCGCCAACATGGTCAATGGTGAAGGATTATGGCAGTTGAAGTCCAGCAACATCTGGAGGGCCACAGGTCCAACACCCCTGATTTAATGGTTTTGTAAAGTGTCCAGAGAGCTATGCTGTACAGCTGGATTTCCTAAACTTGGGTTTTCAGCTGTTTTTGGGACTGCAATTCCCATCATCCCTAGCTAGCAGGACCAGTGGTCATGGATGATGGGAGTTATAGTTCAAGAACATCTGGGGACCCAAGGTTGAGAAAGGCTGGTCTGTACTGACTGTTGGTGGCTCTCCAGGGTTTAAGGCATCTCCCAGGCCTACCTGGAGATGTCAGGGATTGAACATAGGACATTCTGCATGTGAAAAGTATATGTTGTACCAGTAGGCTATGGTACTTTCCCTAAGAAATCCGCCTGGAACTGTGGGATTATGGGAACTGTAGTCCCAAAACAGCTGAAGACTCAAATTTGGGAAACCCTGCTATGCAGGCACTAGCAGATGGGATGGTGGAACGCCACTGTTCACCTGACCTCCAATTAGTCACATTGCTGTTGTCTGCAAGCAAGTAGAGGGGAAGGGGTGAGATAGTGGTGAGACCAGCACAGTTCAAATGCACCAGAAGGAGCCAATCGAGTACTCCCACTGTTGCATTTGAACTGCACTGATCTCGCTGCTCCATTGCTCCATCCATTATGGTGAACCAGTGGTATATAAATTTAACCAATAAAGATTATGATTATATAATTCATTACCACTGTTTAACTAGTAATTCTTATTCCTAGGCTGCCAGCCTGGAATGTGGTCATTTGGCTGGCAAATGTGTCAGCCCAAGGGGACACATTTGACATTCATTCATTCATTCATTCATTTTTATTTCATTTTACAACCTACACCAGTCCTGAAAGTATTACCCTGGCTGCTGGTGAGCTACTGGGCCAAATTTAAGATGCTAGTGCTAGCATATAAAACCCTAAATGGTTTGGGACCCAAGAGTGACTTCAACCATCTCTGACCCTAAAATCAGCAGGAGAGATGCCACTACAAGGGTTGCCCAGTTGACCCATGACAGGGCCTTTTCACTGGTGGTTCCCCATCTGTGGAATGCCCTCCCTGGTGACTCCCTTATTACTGACTTTTACAAGGATGCTAAAAGCATTCCTGTTAACACAGGCATTTGATGACTGAAATCACTGGTTGAATCTTTTTATAATTTTTCAAATGGTTTACTGAATGCATTTTTAAAATGTTTTATTGATATGCCTGCTGCCCTGGGTTTCTTCAGAAGGAAGGGTGAGAAATAACTTAAACAAAAATGTGAATGAATGAATGAATAATACTTGTATAAAATATTAAATAGCTGGGGTGGTGTTACAATTTTCAGTAGCCATCCTGTGTTTTGTGCAGTGTTTAATTGTGCCATTGGTGCTTTGTGGAATGAGGTAGAAAATTCAGCGCCTGCTAAGGGCATTTCACGAAGCCCAGCCTTCAAGAATGCAACATCTCAGGAGAGCTACTCCATCATTTCAAGAATAAACAAATTTACAGCAACAATTAGAATGACACCACAGATTTGCAATTCAAAAGAGTATTGCAGCTCCAGCAAAATTGTGCTTCTGTGCAATCATTAAGGCAGATTTGCAGTAGATTAATGCTGATGGGATCCTTCCCCACATTTTAATTTATTCAGCTGGCTGCACAGCAATACTCGGGGGACTGGGAATAGCAGTATCGGTGCACACATAAAAACATGAAACGGTTCTTCAAAACACACATGGCACATAATCTACTGCACTTAAACTTCTCTTCCTCTTGACGGACTGTCCTTATCTATTGTCTTTAGATAAGCCTGATAAAAGAAAGAGGGTTATAAATTTACAGAGGGATGAGATAGGAGTCTACAGGGCAGGGGAACTGTGTTTCAGGTAATGCTTTTTGGCAGTGCTTTTCTTCTTAAAAATGTTTAGGGATACTCTCATTTTGACTCAAGAAAATCACCATTTTATAGTTCAAATCGGGGGAAATACAGTAAATGGACAAAAGTAGAAAGATTCACAAAATTTAGGATTATGCATATCCCTGAGTCCTCCCAGAAAAAAGCGCTGCTTTTTGGACTTCTTGGGGTTCAGTGGTTTGCATACTGCAGACCTCCAGAGTGCAGTTTCTTTTCCTAGTTTTGTTATGTAGGAATAAAAGACAATTGTGTTTGAGAGGCCTGTTTGCTCTTGATATTTCTTCCTGCTACCCCAAAACAAGATGGGGAACCTCTTCAACTCAATGGCTGCAACCTTCTGAAGCCTGCGTGCCAGTGGTGGGTTGGGCCAGGAGCAAAAGTGGGCAAAGCAACAAATTAAATAGTCCCTTTGCATAGTGGTCTGGGTGTAACCAGAGCTCAAGGGCACCTTCCAGCCAAAGCAAAAACTCTTGGGGTGCAAAGTAGGACCAGTTAAGGGTGTGACTTGGAGAGAGGAGGTGTGGCCTGGGGAGAGGGGCCTGACCCTTTATCTTGCATGGTTTTTGAACAGACTTATACAACCTGTTACTCATCAAGACAAATACGCCCCCCCCCCCGCCGCTATTTGATACACCTGCCTGCCTGCCTTTCATTGCTTGTCTATAACCAGGGGGGTGGGGACCAGGCAGGCATGTCAAGCATCTAGCTGCCTGCAACATGTTCTTGGTATGCTGTTTTGTAGGTCAAAAGTTGTACAGGGACATTTTAGCTTTGGAAGAAGAGTTTGGATTTGATATCCTGCCTTTCACTCCCCTTCAGGAGTCTCAAAGCGGCTAACATTCTCCTTTCCCTTCCTCCCCCACAACAAACACTCTGTGAGGTGAGTGGGGCTGAGAGACTTCAGAGAAGTGTGACTGACCCAAGGTCACCCAGCAGCTGCATGTGGAGGAGCAGAGACGTGAACCCGGTTCTCCAGATTACGAGTCCACTGCTCTTAACCACTACACCACACTGGAGAGCCAGGCTGGCCCAATACATGTTCCTGCTAGAGGTTCAGCCTGAGATCTTGCTCCCCACCCCAATTCAGAAGCTGGTCAGACTGACACAGGCAATGGGACACCATCTTCTACTGCACCTGAGGACAGCAGGATAGCTTGGCTGTGGTGGCTGACTTTCTCTGCCTAATGCTAGGGCTTGTCCTATAAGCAGCCATATTTGTTCAATCACATGTCTTTCCCATTTTACATTAAAGGGATGAGGGTATAAGTGGGAGGGGGTTATTGTCTTGCTTTTGTTCTTGTTTTTATTCTGTACTTTTGTGGTTTTATTCTGTGAACCACCCTGAGATCTTTGGATGAAGGATGCTATACAAATTCAATACATAAATAATAAAATAAAATAAAGTAAGTTTTACAATTCAAATGTAAGTAAAATCAAAACACAGTAATAAATTTGAATGCAGAGAAAAATGATCTAAAAACATTTATAAAATTGAGCTGTAATCAAGCTAAATTAGACTCTTAGATTAGCAAGGGAAATCACACCAGCATTAAACAAGGTTGCAGATTTGGGGACAGAAGATTTAGAGAGCAAATACTAGCCTACATAAAAGCAGATCAAACTGAAATCCAAACACCCAAAGCAGAGTCCAATCTTATGGGTCAGAGAAAGCCTAACTCTTTGCAAAATATCTGAGGCAACCAATGGTTGATGGTTCATCTGTGGCAGAGGGAAAGAAATGTCACAGTAGAGGGGCAACAGCAGAAAATGTCTTTTTGAGTCACTGCCTTAAAATATTCTGTTGGGTGTGGTGGCATGAGTAGAATTTTCCCCAGATGATCTACATTATCTTGCAGGTCTATAGAAGTGCAGCTTTTTGAATCCCAGTGAATTCAACTGTGTTTGAACTAACCCAAGTAGCTAGGTGTTGTTGTTTTTTTGTGTGTTTTTTAAGTGCTACCACATACTGCTGAACCAAGGATACATACTATTATGTTGTGGGTTGACATAGCAGCCGGCACAGCGATTTCTTCAAGTAGCTCTTTATTTTGTAAGCTGGAATAGAACTGACTGCAAACAGCTCAGCCGGCCTGCTTTTATAGGCAGCCGGCTGTCAACATTGTAACAACCACAGCCCAGAGTTCCCGCCTAAAATAACTGCCGCGGACCTGAGTGAAAACTATCTACAGACCTGAGTGAAAACTATATACAGTATCCCCCTGTTGGCCCAGGGTGAAACTACACCACATAACACATACAATCCTACTAACTCTGCCTGCTAAATATTCAATTCCTCCCCCGCCCTCGGCGGCAGCTTCAACATGGGTTGGACCTGAATTCCTTATATTCTTGAATGAGGCTTTATACACCATTGCACCATAATGAGCCCTGGATCATGCAGCCAAATAATGGCTCTCCATCTGGCTACTGGGTGTCTATTGTCCCTTTTGCAAACCTCCCCTCCCCCATTCCACCCCCCCCCCCGCCGATGAGACCTTTGCATCATCTCTTATGGCCTTGTCTTAGCGGCCGCAGGTGTCTCTGCCTTTAAAGCAAATTGATTGCATTTTCTTTTTGTACACTGAACCACTTTAAGCCTGATCATTAAGACAGATGAATATGCCCTCTCCATGGGAACGGGACTCAGGGGAGGTGTAAAAGATGATCTATAATATATTTTGTTAAACTGCCAAGACAATGTGACACAGAGGAGCAAGCATCAGCATTTTGCTGATTCCTCCCCCTCCCTAGGAATATCTACATTTTTTATTACAGAAATGCATCAATCTGAAATATTGCCCCATTTTAGCTGAAGGCATCCGTTTAAAGCCAATTTGGAATTCTTATAGAAGCATCTAGTTTTTCTATTAACTGAGCCACATTGATAAGGTCTTATACTCATAATGTCTGTATAGTGGTACCTTGGTTCTCAAACGCTTGGTACTCAAACACTGAAAACCCGAAAGTAAGTCTTCTGGTTTTCGAAAGTTTTTCGGAAGCCGAACGTCCAATGCGGTTGTTGGCTATTGTTTCTTTGGCACCTGCACCAATCAGAAGCTGTGCCTTGGTTTTTGAACATTTCGGAAGTCAAACGGACTTCCAGAATGGGTTAAATTTGGCATTTTTGTTTTTGCTCTTTATTTTGCGTTTTTGTTTTTGAGCCTTTTTCACTTAATTTGTTTTTGTTACTGTGTGGAACCCATTTCAGCTACTGATTGATTGACTGTGTGACTGCAGAAATGGATAAAAAAACACCCATCCAAACAATGACTATCATCAGTGCAGGTAAGAAAAAAAAATAATTTTAATTTTTATCTACAATTTTTATCATCTTATTTATTTTATAGTACAGTACATTGATTATTGCTTTCATTTTATGGATCAATGGTCTCGTTAGATAGTAAAATTCATGTTAAATTGCTGTTTTAGGGGTTGTTTTCAAAAGTCTGGAACGGATTACCGATAATCTGTTTTGCATTACTTTCTATGGGAAAGGGCGCCTTGGTTTTGGAACACTCTGGTTTTGGAACGGACTTCCAGAACGGATTAAGTTTGAGAACCAAGGTACCACTGTACCATAGCTGTCAACTTTTCCCTTTTCTCGTGAGGAATCCTATTCAGAATAAGGGAATTTCCCTTAAAAAAGGGGGAATGTTGACAACTATGCACTGTACTGCGCTCATAGAGTTCAAATGGAACCACAGTGGTGCCTCGCAAGATGAAAAGAATCCGTTCCGCGATTCTCTTCGTCTAGTGGTTTTTTCGTCTTGCGAAGCAAGCCCATTGACAGCTTAGCGGATTAGCGCTACAGCAGTCTAGCGGCTTCTTGCGATCAGCTGTTAAGCGGCTTAGCGGCTTAGGAAAAGGGGAAAAAAGCGGGGGGAAACCGCGGGGACTCGCAAGATTTTTTTGTCTTGCGAAGCAACCCCATAGGGAAATTCGTTTTGCGAAGCGCCTCCAAAACGGAAAACCCTTTCGTCTAGTGGGTTTTCCGTCTTGCGAGGCGTTCGTCTTGCGGGGCACCACTGCAATTGTCCTTTAAAGAAAAGAAAAATACAACCCATTTGTGATAAGCTTTATCAGCATAAAATTGCCAGAGACTCGGTGGTCCCAAGCAACCACTAAAACCCCAATTGCTTCTGTAAGAATATATTGAGAAGAGGCATATTCATTAGACTGTGAATCAGATTCTGCCCAATCTCAAACTGAATTGTGCTGAATCAAACAGGATCCATAATGAGATAGCCTGAGGTTGGGCTGCCCTTAGTGATCTGGAGCTCTCGAGGGTGGATCACTGGGCAGTAAGGAGAGCCAGGCAGCCCCAGCATGCTTCCCACAGAGAACACACCGGGGAACCTGAGCCCAGGAGGGCTGTATCCTTCACTCACCAGCTAGGTCAATCCTGCAGTCTACAGGGATTTGTTTTTCAATTTCCATGGGCCATGTGACACCAGCTAGTGCCCCCTGCCAAAAGTCCAAGTGTCTGAGAAGCATACAGGACTGCCAGTTGGTCCCTGGCATGTTTCCCAAATCCCCCCTCCCAAGTTTCTCCCTGGATTTTAGCCTTAACTATTAGCAGTTTTCTCCCTTTAATTGTAGATAAAACACCGCCTCCCCCCCAAAAAAACCCCCATTGTGATTGTTTCATGATTCTGTTGATGCAAATAGTGGAAACTCAATAGAAAACTATGGAGAGAAATTCATTCAGTTTGTATTTTAGTGCCACCCTACCTAATCGGAACCTCCTGAACTATTGCATAGCAATCCTTTGATTTTTATGTTGCAGGATCCAACCAACATTGTGTGTACGAAGGGGAAACGGCACACAAAAATCTGTGTATTATTGAGAATAATATACGTTATTGAGAATAATATACAAGATGTATTGTATTGGAGGAAATTGTTTGCAAAATATATGAACGTTATGTAAAATTGTGTGCAAAAATGATTATATAAGGAGAAATGAGCACCTGTTATTTATTTTTTTGGAAGACTTTTGAATGCATCAAATTTTTGAATGAAGACCTTTTTAATTTTAAGAAATTGCCGACTGATGCAGAATGGGATGTACTGGCCTCGAAATTGTGGGGTGATGTGGAGAGAGAGAGAAACAGAGAGAAAATAAAATTGTGAGATTTGCCCATCTCTCCTATACAGTTATTATCAAGATGCTTTCTGTGTGGTATCAAAACATGGAATCAAAACATTGGCTGCGGTGAGCTCATCTCATCCCTTATACACCCAACTGAACACTATCCTTTGCAGGAGAGGACACCCTGCAGATAGCATCTTTACAAGATGTCAGAATTAGGCCTTTAGTGTGGCGACACCTACCCTTTGGAAATTTATTATGGAGTAGCACACACAGCTTCAACAGAGCAGGATGGCTGGGGCATCTGTGGCCTGAGGCAGTCGCCTCACATTGCCTAATGTTAGAGCCAGCCTTGTCTTGAACCCTAATACTTCAGTACATTGCAAAATGGCTTCGTATTTCAAGTAATCTAAGACTGAGCTGTCTCCTTCATTTCTCTCCATATTTGTAAGCTTAGTCACATAATGCCCCCAAATTCTCACAATATGCATAATCACAGCAGTTCATAGTGGTCAAGATGACAAGCTGATGGGTATAAACAGCATCTGTGTGGGAGTGTTGCTCAGCAGCAGTCCATGGAGGCTCCATGTGTTCCTGAGGTCCTTTCGTAGGGGTGCTGATCTATTTTCACAAGTCTGGCTGAGAGAGTGTGGTGGTTGGAAAAACTCATTGCCATCCACACCCTTCGGATATAGCAGTGTTGGGAAATTGAAGCCAGTCATCAAGACCAACTATACAGAGAGGAAGGCAATAAATAATAACTTTTATAGATCATCTTCACCATGAATACACAATAAAAGGGAAAGCTTTGAGAGCACCCAGTTTACTGAGATAAACCCCAAACCATTTAAACTGTTTCTTAAAAAAAATCTTTGGACCCAGCCACTATGGCCAACTATCACCCAGTCTCAACTCTTCCATTCTTGGGCAAGGTGCTTGAGCAGGTGGTTACTAAACAACTCCAGGCACGCCTGGAGGATGCAGAGCTTTTGGATCCCTCCCAATCGGGATTCAAGCCTCATCATGGGACTGAAACTGCTGTGGTTGCATTTGTCAATGATCTCTGATGGGCTAGGGACAAAGGTGAAAGCTGTTTCTTAGTTCTGCTGGATCTCTCAGCGGCTTTTGATACCATTGACCATCTAGTGGAATTGGGAGCTGGGGGCAGTGTTATACAGTGGTTCTGTTCCTTCCTCCTGGCCATGTCCAGAAAGTGGTGTTGAGGGATGATGACGATGACGATGATGATGATGATAGGAATGAATGTGCAAAATGAACACCCCGAAGACTCAGAAAGTAAAACAACAAGAAGATGATGATAGAGATTTCATTAAGTTTTTGAGTCCCGCAGCATAATTACTGTAAGTCTTTGATTGTCGCTTCCAATGACATGTGGTGGCTAGCATCGATTGAGACTGGAAGGCAAAGAAGTCAACAAGTAGAGCAGAGCCAAATAATTCTAGTTTTGCCCCCATCCTCTGCCCTATTGAGTTCTATAATGGCAATGTGGAGATTGAGGAGGAAAGTGACAGCCAGTGTCATCTCCTGGACCGGATATAAGGAATGGGAGGCTGGCTAAGGGCAGCCTGAGATTGGTGGTGCAGTGCCTTATTTGCCCTAATGCAGGGATGTCCAACAGGTCGATTGCATATACTGGTAGATCCCCATGATGTTTTGGTAGATTGCAGTCGATCTCTGGCTCCCTTTCCTCAGCGTCGGTAAATCTGATTCCTGCCCTGTCCCCTCGTCCCACCCTCCTTTGTTGTTTGAAGGGAAGGTGGAGCTCCCTCTGCGTGGCTGCTTTCATCCATAGCAATGTTTTTGTGAGTGACTTAACCCAAAATTCCCTTGCCTTCCTCCCCCCTCCAAAAATGGAACTCCCCTCCCCAAAAAGGCCTGCACCTACCCCCCCCCCAAAACAGGGCTTTCCTCCTCCCAAAAAAGCTCAACACTTTGAGCATAACCACTAAAAAAACCGGGGGTAGATCACTGCCAGATTTTAGTTCTGAAAGTAGATCTCAGTCTCTTGGGAGTTGGCCACCCCTGCCCTAAGGAATCCATCCTCCCTGCCCTGCCTCAGAATAGTGCTTCTTTAATACACTGCAGAATGTACATGAGCTAAAATATGCAAATGTATGCATTTTCTGCTGCCGTTCCCAGCTTGGAAAAGGTTGCTACTCAATGCACAGGAAGATGCACTATTTTATTTAATATCTCTGTCATTATTTCATTGCACACAGCCATCTTGCCCAGGCAGCCTGAGAAATGTCTTTCTGGGTGCAATTAATGAGTGCATAAATTAAATCTGTTTCATTATTATCACTTCAGCACGTTATCACTGTGCAATATTTACTCATGCTCATAAAGCTGCAGAATTGCTGCACTGCTGTTAATGGTTTTCCATTTAGGCTGTGCTGGGATTTCTTGCCTGACCTTCATTGCATTCAGACCAAGGGCAGTGGGCATCTCATTCAAGGGAGGCTGGCCATCTGTGGGGCCCTTATTACTGCACACGCACACATGTACCTATAATAGGCCATGTCCCCTGTCTCTTAGAGCATTTGGGACTTCTTATTTTTTTTGAAAAGGGCATGTAAGGGGGTATGAAGATTATGCATGATATGGAGAAAGTTGGGAAAGGCACATTTTCTCTTCCCTCCCCACAACCATAGGAGCATGGGAAGTATACAGAATCAGCCCACTGGTTTATCTAACTCAGTATTGTCTACACCAGTGATGGCCAAACTTGGCCCTCCAGCTGTTTTGGGACTGCAACTCCCATCATCCCTAGCTAGCAGACCAGTGGTCAGGGATGATGAGAATTGTAGTCCCAAAACAGTTGGAGTGCCAAGTTTGGCCATCACTGGTCTACACTGATTGACAACTGCTCTACAGGGTTTCAGACAGGAGTCTTTCCTAGCCCCACCTGGGATTTCTGCATGCAAAAACCCCAGTGGTGCTCTACCACCAAACTGTTCTACAGAAACCCAAGTAAAAGAGCCAAGCCATCCCTTGCTGGTGGAGGGTCATACCGTTGATCCACTCAGCCTTTCTCAACCTTGGGTCCCTAAATGTTGTTAGACTACAACTCCCGCCATTCCTAGCCAGCATGGCCATTGGTCATGGATGATGGGAGTTGTAGTTCAAGAACATCTGGGAACCCAAGGTTGAGAAAGGCTGGTCTTTACTGACTGGTGGTGGCTCTCCAGGGTTTAATTCATGTGTATCTCCCAGGCCTACCTGGAGATAGCAGGGATTGAATGTGGGACATTCTGCATGCAAAAAGTATATGTTGTTTCAGTAGGCTATGGTACTTTCCCAAAGAAATCATCCTGGAACCGTGGGCTTCAACCTTGCTTAGTCAGACCTCCCAGAAGGAAGAAGAAAAGACTGAACACGAACTAGATTTGGTTGGCAACTGAACAAGCTGTATGATGCTAATTAATTCCAATACAAAGAATGGCACTTCCCTCTATATTTGTGTGCCTGTTTCCTTTCCAGCAACATAAAAGAATCTGTCATCATTAACAGGGGCTGTTTTGTAAGTGTCGGAGTGCATGTGGGAGAAAAGGCTTAAATGGCTTGGCTTAAAGCCGTGTATTGATGCCCAGGAGCAAAACTATTTATCTCACTCATTTGTGAGGAACTGATCTAATTCCTGCATTTTCATCTCTTCCACTCCATGACAATAGAGCAGTTCGGCTCCTGAATTTGATATATATGTTGCGCAAAGGCACACAAAGTAGCTCTTGCCTGTACTTGGCCAATTAACCTAAGCACCATTTTATACTCACAACAACCTTCTGAGGTAGGTTAGGCTGAGAGAGAAGGGCTCAAGCAGTGGCGTAGCGTGGGTTGTCAGCACCCAGGGCAAGGCAAGTAATTTACGCCTCCTAACCCATGGATTTGCACCCCCTAACCCATGGATTTGTGCCCCCTAACCCTAACCCCCAGATGTTGCGCCCGGTGTGGCCGGCCCCCCCTGCACCCCCCACGCTACGCCACTGGGCTCAAGGTCACCCAGTAAGATTCATGGCTTAGTGGGGATTTCACCATGGCTCTTCCTGCCCCTAATCTGACTAGTCTCCTTTTAAAGGCCTCCAAAATGATGCTTATCACTTCCTTTGGTGGGAGCAAATTCCATAACTATTCACTGCACAAAAATTGCTTTGATTTGTCTTGAATCTTCCAACACTCAGTTTCAATGGATGTCCCCATCATTATATCCCAGGGTCTCTAAGCCCCTGCATTGCTCATCTGCCATATGCAGTGTTATATTCACATGCCTCTAATTTCATCAGTGAAGGATATGGCTTTCCTTTTTTCCATTTGGAGTCTTAAATTCCTCCTCTCTCCCCCCTGCTCCAAAACTTAATTGGCTTCTCCCCTTTTAGGAGCTGTGGCTCTTACTTAGTATGCAAGCCTCCATGTGCCCATTCAAGAAAGCTAACATTTCAGAAAAGCAAAGGCAAGCCAGGAGTGACTATAAACTACCTTGTTAAAGTACAAATCACCAACTCTCCCCCATCACCCTGTTAAATTACTTACTTGTCGGAGAAGGCCAAAATGCCTCAAGCCACCTCAAGCAATTGGCAACTTAGATGTCCAATATCTTCATCTCTTCCATATTTATTCCCCAGTATTCAAGTTTTCCGGGACGCAGGTGGCGCTGTGGGTTAAAGCCTCAGCGCCTAGGACTTGCCGATTGAAAGGTCGGCGGTTCGAATCCCTGCAGCGGGGTGCGCTCCCGCTGCTTGGTCCCAGCGCCTGCCAACCTAGCAGTTCGAAAGCACCTCCGGGTGCAAGTAGATAAATAGGGACCGCTTACCAGCGGGAAGGTAAACGGCGTTTCCGTGTGCGGCTCTGGCTTGCCAGAGCAGCGATGTCACGCTGGCCACGTGACCCGGAAGTGTCTCCGGACAGCGCTGGCCCCTGGCCTCTTAAGTGAGATGGGCGCACAACCCCAGAGTCTGTCAAGACTGGCCCGTACGGGCAGGGGTACCTTTACCTTTACCTTTATTCAAGTTTTCCAGGGGTACACCCTAGAGATTTATCTAGCAATTTTAAAGCTCAGGATTTAAAAATCTGCATCCCAGCATCCTCAAAAGTACACTTTAATTTTGTTACATATGAAAACTGGCAATTTCAGTTTCTTATTTCCCCAATATTTAGATCAGTTTGCTACATTTAAGGTTGCAGAAGTCCTCGTGAAATCCTTTCCATAAACTGCAGCTTGTACATAGGGGCTATGTTGTAAGAACAAAGGGTGGACAAATTTGTTGATTTCAGTTTCTCTCCTGGTTTCTCATTTTTCCAGTCTTAAGTTCAATTTGTCACATTTCTGCATCAGTTTGCTTTTTTTTTTTTTTAGGAACTCATTGTGATAATTCAATGGTATTTCAGCTGACATTTCTCTCAATACAGTATATACATTTCTGCAGTTAGTATTGCCTAATATAAATATTTGTGCAACAATTTCTCTTAGTATAATGCACTTTTTGTTATTTCCAAAAGCATATACAAACTTTCCCACAATAATACACAGTCTGGTTTTTTGGATGCAACTGCATTGCAGAATTTGGAGAAATGCAAATTTCAATGGATAGCTATGTACACCTATTGTAGCAAGAAGTGAGAATTAGGTAGGTTTACAATAAAATGCAACACAAGCTGGATTTTTGCTGCATCACTACCAGCCCAGAGTGCAGGACACACAAGCAGAAATGTCATCCAAAGGCTGCTGGCCATGATCGCTATGCTCTATGTTTCTTGGAAATGCAGCTGGTGAGAGTCCTGTTCTGCGCAGTTTCTGTTTGCAGATTTCCCACAGGCATCTAGTTGGCCTCTGTAAGAACAGAGTGCTGGCCTAGATGGGCCATTGGCCTGATCCAGAGGGATCTTCTTAATGTCAGAAGGGGCTTTAGTACAGTTTGCAGTGTTGGCTACAATAATCTAGGGCTCTTAGGAAAGGCACCATCTGTTCCCCCTTTAGCTCAGACAAGAAGATGCTTCTCGGCCTCATACTTTTCTCCTTACTATGAGAGGAAGAGAGGAAGAATCAAATAAAGAGGAGGAACAGCAGGCTTCATTGGTGCTGGCTATTGACTCATCCTCTCTGTTTTCATGGAAGAGGGAGGGGAAAGGCAAATTGGGTGTGTTCCCCACATTGCTGTGCTTTAATGTGCTAAATGACTTGGGTAAATCTAAGTGCTTTATTGATGCATATCAGCATGGGGGAGAAAGAAAAGTCCTGCTGAATCAAAGCAATCTAGTCCACTCTCCTGTTTCCCACAGTGTCCAATCAGATGCCCACAACCAGGACAGAACTGCAATAGTTCTATTCCACTCTTGCTCCTCAGCTGGTATTCAGAGGGGTGCTGGAAGCTCTGATCTTACAGACAATATGTGTCCATTGTGGGAAGCAAGAGACTTGAGAAATAAGAATGAGGAAATAAGTTTTTTCTCCTCCCTTCATACAGCTTGGGAAATAGTTGTGAATGTCATTCCACACATCCCACCCCTAACCCTCATTTCCAGGGCTGCTGTTTACGGGAGTGGGAGAATTTCCCTCTTCCTAAAACCTCCCAAAATAGGGGGGGGGAGACTGTATTTTTGAAACTTCATGACATTCTCAGACATTCACTTCCATTTACTGAATTCTGACAATTGTCCAGATCCACAAACCCATGGAAAAGCTATACCATGTCAATTTCAGATTTGAATAATTTGCTTTGTGCATCTTTTCCTGATGGGAAATGCTATTAGCTCATGGTCTTCCCAGGGAAGGCTGCCTGGTGGCTACTTTACATCATTCCAGTGCCAGGCAAAGACTTTGGGGGGGGGGGGGGTTGAAGGCAACAGCAACAATTGAATGTTTTGTTTGGATGTTCTGAATATATTAATGTATGTTTAATATTGATTTTTATTGTTGCTGTTAATCACTTTGGGACTTTTTGTGGTGGGAAATGAGAAATTCATTTCAGTTGGAATTTAAATGTGAATCCACTCAATTCACGTTTCCTGAAGTAATATGTGAACATTCAAAATTTGCACATCTCTGAATTATGCAGTGCAGTTCTCCCGCCAAGTAATGCGATAAAAATGCATATCTTGCTGAAAATAAAATGCAAAGTATGGAAGGCAAGGTTGCATAAAAATGTGTATATCAGGAGAAATTCATTCTAAAATGCTGATGAATTTCCATGAGAACTTTTAAAAAATAATGACTAAAATGCAAAATGGTTTGGAAATGAGGAGGACCGGAGGCTGAAAAATGAAAATCAGAGAAACTGAAATTTATTGAAACACCCATTCTACTTCTTCCTGGTAATATCAGAATTTGGAGAAAGAAACCTTGTACTTTACCTTTTTTAAAATGTACATCTTCCCAGCCCTAATCTTTACTTCCAGGATGTTTTATTATAAAACAGTTAGGGGTATAAGTAAGCCACTTTCCTCTCTCCCACATCACTACCCAATACAGTATTTGTTAGTTAACACTGTCTCAATGAAGAGGCTCAGACTTACCTAGCCCATAGGGACAAATTCTTCATTAGAAACAGAATTTGTTAGGTAGGTTCTCAGGAAAGTGTCATTGCCAGTCAGCATTCCGCACTTGGATTAGTTTATTAAAGAGAGATTAATATTTTCAGCCATTCTTTCAGGTCACTTTTGTTACTCCTATAAAAACTTCTCTTTTTTGCCTTTGTTGCTGAACAATGCCTTCAGCCTACTTTGGAGGGAAAGTATAAAGGACAGAGTGGACAGGTATTTATGGTACTGGGGAGGTGGAAGACCTAGTAGTGAATTACTATTTGCAACGTCCCTTGTAGAGAGTTCTCAGAGCTCATTTTTTGGAAGACCTTCTGAGAGAAAGAGCTGGCTGCACAAGGACTGATATTATTTGTAGTCTGTTGGCAGACCACAATAAAACCATTGCAAACAAGGTTGCCACCTTTGCACTAGCATCTAAAAAAATGGCTACGGTTTGCTGCCATGGAATGTACAGAGAACCATCTGCAACACTAGTTTGATGTTGTTGTTTATCTTAGTTTGCATATATGACTTATTAGTGTTATATATTATTAGTTTTATTATTGGTGATATGTTTTGTCCATGTTTCCTTGGTGTTTGTCCTAGCAGGAATTCAGTTTTGCTACCAATTTGTGATTGTAGATATTTGTTGTGTCCCCATGTTTTGTAATGGTCATTGTGCCACAGGCAAATCAAACTGATAACTCTGTTACTCCATAAGTAATGGAAGCTCACAAGTTCTTGTCAGGTTTTTGTTTTTTTATTGCCAAACAAACCATTATTTCTTTCATTTATAAAGTATTCTGCACACCTAGGGAATTCCTCAGGCCTGTGGAGAACACTGTTTTATTCTTCAGACTCCCCATTTTCTGTGCAAACGTACAGACATACAACCCAAGCTTGGTATTAGAGAGAACATTGCATCAGGAGATTTAGATAATCCAAGTATATGCCTTTGGAAAAGTAAAATCAATCAGTTTTCAAGGAGGGCCTTCTCAGTGGTGGCACCACCAGAAGTGACTTGCTGGTTAGGGTGGAGCCACTACTACTATAGTTTTTAGCAAGGTGGGACACTGTTGATTACTGGGAGGGGTGAGGTGGCATAGAGCTCACTGTAGCACAAACACATCAACAGTGCATTTTCACTACCCCACCCTCCCTGCTACACCCCCTGCCAGGAAGCAAGTGTAGCTGCTCTGTCCCACATAGTGAGCTGCTTTGGGACATCACAATTATGAAAGTTTGCCAAGGTGGCTGGCCAGGTAATATCTTTATGTAGATTCTATTACTAGTTTCCATTGCTACTGGTGGTGATTTTTAGAAAACTGTGGGGAACTTGACTTGTCTAACATTGAGGAGAGTTAGGGTAGGGGACATGTGGATTCTGTTTAGAACCCAGCCAGCCACATAATAATTTGAGCACTGTCACAGAAAAGTGTTTAATGTATATTTTAAAAACAATTTAAGCAAGCTATGGGGTTGTATCCAGCTAAATCCTACTCAGAGAAGACCCACTGAAATTAATGAAGCTAACTTAGTCATGTTCATGAACTTCAATGGGTCTACTCTGAGTAGGACTAGCACTGAATATAACCCAAGGCTTTTTGTAACAGAATGAATGTTGTGCAGTTTTAATGACTTGTTTTTCTAAATTTTATTGTTATTTGCTTGTTTTTATTGCAAAGCACATGGCTTGTGTAAGATATAGAAATATGCTGAACAAATAAAATTCAGTACTGCACAAAAGGCCATTGGGGATGAGGTACACATCTATAACTTTTTAGACCCACTTGAAATTTCAAGCCCCCTCATTCTTCCTACCATAAATCAAAACAAACAAACAAAAACCACCTCTGAACATTCCTACCAAACGTCTCTCCCCTCACCCCAATTCTGCAGGCAGCTTTTTAACCTTCACCACTGAAAGGATCTGCTATTTACTTCCTCCAGCAAAGTCAAGTTCCTTTGTGGCTGCTTTTTAAATAATGAATAATGGCAGTATTTGTCAAGGGTAAGGATAAAAATATCCATCAATTACAGGACTAAAAAAAGAAGCCAGAACAAAGGAAGAGTTTGGACACAGAGAAATATGCTGCTAATGCAGCAAGACTTCTGTAGTATCTGCATACCGATAATTGATTATTTGCTCTTGATCTGCTCATTTCTATTCTGCTGCTTGGTGCTGGATGACACAATTAAACCACAGTCTTCCCCAGGAGAGGTGCTGCGTGTTAAGGGTCAGGGAGCAAGGATGCACAAGTAACCATGGGACTTGAAAGTGTGTGTGTTTTTAATGGCAATGGAAATATGAAAGTCTGACTTCTTCTATGTAGAGAATGGCTTAGATGGCAGCATTGTTCTAACAAATTGGGTCTATATGACTCAAAAGTTGCATTCACACATATTTCTCCCACACTTGGGATAAATGGTTCTGTCAGTTGTGATTCTTTCCATTTTCCATTTTTCCATTCTTAAATTCAGTTCTCCACATATCTGCATCAATTCATGTTTTGTTTTTTTAAAAACCCTCATGAAAATTCACCAGCATTTTAGTGTGAATTTATGGTACATGTTTTGGCAATGAGTTTTAACAGATATGTTCATTAACAGGGAAAACTTACAAAAGAGGTGGAATTTGCCACCCAGCAAACTTGTAGAAATGTATAAAACAGGATCCAAGATATTCTGGAAGGGTCAAGAGGTAGAAGAACTTTTATGCACATGTGGTGGTCATGTAAACAAGCCAGAGAATACTGGGAAATGATTTATATAGAATTAAAAAAGATATTTAAATTCACATTTCCCCCAAAACCCAAGGCCTTTCTACTAGGCATAACAAACGGAGATATCCCAAAGAACGCACCTAGCCTTTTCTTATACGCAACCGTTGCAGCCAAAATAGTATATGCAAAAAAATGGAAAGAAAAAGAAATACCAACAAAAAAAGGATGGTAAAACAAATTGATAGAATATGCAGAGTTAGCAAAAGTGACTGTAAAAATAAAAAACCAGGACAAGACACAGATAAGATGAGTACTTTGGAGAGTATCTCATGAGATATAACATTCAAATTAACCTGCAAGTAGGAGTAAGTATATGAGCAGCAGTTAACATCAGTGAAGGAAATATCGGTGATGAAATGGGGTGGAATAACAGGATATGCAGCAAAATAAGATATGAATAGAAAGCCATGGAGAGATGGACTGGGAATTCCTAAGAGAAATGACAATGTTTGATGTATATATATATATATATATATTGTGGAAATGTATAAAATAAATTAATATGACTCTTTGAAGATGACTCTTTGCAGCAGAATGCTGACAGGTTGTGTATCGTGTCTCATCAACCTCTTTATTTAATAGATGCATATCCAATTAAACTGCCAATTTCATGGAGAAAACACTGCCATCTGCTACCTGTCAATAAATATTGTAATTGGAATAAGAGGCTCAAAACATCTGTTTCACTATGAACCATATTTTTATCTTAGCAAATGGAACCAATGGAACCAATATATGTGATTTATTTTGATTCCTTCCCTCTCTTGGTTTCATTGTATCTTCACAATAATCCAGCGAAATATTAAATAAGAATTGCTACTGAATTTCATTGAAAGCAACACTTTGGGGGGGGGATGAGGAGGGTTGGGTCAAATATTTAAGGATTCTGGGCCATAAAAAAGAATTTGAGGACAAGTGAGTCTGATTCTGTGCATCTTTATTTAGAAACTAGTCCCAATGACATTAATTGGACTTATGGATTCAATTAATATTGAAAGTATTTTCAAGCGCATTTAGGATTGCAATGGATTGGAATCAAATTAGAGAAGGCGTTGTAGAAGTATGACTGGATCTGTCTCTTCTGTAGTTGGTTCTGTCTTTAAGGGTGGCATGAGGAGGCAAATTGTATCAGGGACTTATTTACCTTGTTGAGGTAAACATTCAGTAGGCATATATCTTGTGGGTGGAAGGTGTGCACTGTGTCAGGGGATAAAGAAGCATTAACCAACCTGATGGACTACAACTCCTGTCAGGCCCAATCAGCACAGTATAATGGAGCCCTGTATTTTGAGAGACCACAGCAACTTGGGGCAAGAGTTGACACCTGGACGATAAGGTCAGTTAAATTTAGGAAGTTCTTGGAAAGAAAGCTGGGAAGAGTCATAGTTCAGTGGTAAGGAAATATACTTTGAATGCAGAAGAGCCAAGCTCAATCCCCAGCATCTTCAGGTAAGGCAGAAAGGACTCCTGCCTGAAACCCCAAAAAACTTTTGCCAGTCATTGTAGACCCAATTGGTCAATCTAGCTCAATATTGTCTACCCTGACTTGCAGCTGCTACCTGGAATTTCAGACATGGGTGTATTGGAAAACCCAACCAGAAGACCTATTGTATATCAAGGAGGTAGTGATTCCCTTCCTGCCTCTGTTCCTTCCCCCTCCCTCCTTGTGTTAAGTTTTGATGGTGTAAGAACCATTTTTTGATGTCCTAATCAACTGAGAGCAGGTGAAGCCCCACTGACAGCTGCCTGGATCAGTCCAGGAAAACAATGTTGGGCAGAGGCGGCAAGTGTCCCACGGGAGCGTCGCCCACGGCAAGCATCCTGGGGCAGTGGTGATGTCACCCCCCCCCCGGGATGACACCCAGGCAGACCGCACCCACCGCACCCCCTTCCTCCGCCAGTGATGCTGGGAACCTGCTTTGTTGTTGGAAATTGTTATTGGAGGGTGGGGCATTGAAAGGAGGTGGCTACCTATAAAATCAGACGGTTTGAACAGAGAAACTGAGAAGCTCATGCATGGACTGATCAGCTGCAGGACCATGCAATCCAAGGCTACCCGGGGGAGTCACTTTGCCACTTCTTTGAGGCAGATGGTGACAGCAGTCACGAAATTAAAAGACGCCTGCTTCTTGGGAGAAAAGCAATGACAAACCTAGACAGCATCTTAAAAAGCAGAGACATCACCTTGCTGACAAAGGTCCATCGAGTTAAAGCTATTGTTTTCCCAGTAGTGATGTATGGAAGTGAGAGCTGGACCATAAAGAAGGCTGATCACCAAAGAATTGATGCTTTTGAATTACGGTGCTGGAGGAGACTCTTGAGAGTCCCATGGACTGCAAGAAGATCAAACCTCTCAATTCTTAAGGAAATCAGCCCTGAGTGCTCACTGGAAGGACAGATCATGAAGCTGAGGCTCCAATACTTTGGCCACCTCATGAGAAGAGAAGACTCCCTGGAAAAGACCCTGATGTTGGGAAAGATGGAGGGCACAAGGAGAAGGGGACGACAGAGGCTGAGATGATTGAACAGTGTTCTCAAAGCTACCAACATGAGTTTGACCAAACTGCGGGAGGCAGTGGAAGACAGGATTGCCTGGCGTGCTCTGGTCCATGCGGTCATGAAGAGTTGGACACGACTAAACGACTAAACAACAACAACAAAGTGGCAGATAGAAGTATATGTCCTGGTATGTATGTACAGTGGTACCTTGGGTTAAGTACTTAATTCGTTCCAGAGGTCCATTCTTAACCTGAAACTGTTCTTAACCTGAAGCACCACTTTAGCTAATGGGGCCTCCTGCTGCCACCGCACCACTGGAGCACGATTTCTGTTCTCATTCTGAAGCAAAGTTCTTAACCCGAGGTAATATTTCTGGGTTAGCGGGGTCTGTAACCTGAAACGTATGTAACCCAAGGTACCACTGTATATTGTGTGCTATTTAGGAATAAAATATTCTTCTCACCCACTTGTGTTTCATATTGCTTCTGAATCCTTCACCTTGCATTTGGCAAGAAAATGGGTCTCTCTGAGCCCTACCTGGAAATGCTGAGGATTCAACCTGGGACCTTCTGCAAACCAGACAGATGCTCTGCCACTGAGCTATGCACTTTCATAACATTTTTCCAGCAGGGCCTGTCATCGTAATGAAGGGGGGGGGGGACCTCTGAGAAACAGTAATGGAAGTGGGTTTGATCAGAAGCCCCATCCTTGATGGCAAGTCACTGATTCTTCTATGGAAATGTGCATCCTCTTCCTAGGAATGGAGCACAGTGTCTCACACCAGATGGTTCAGAAACTGCTTTGTCTCCAATGCTAACATTATCTTTCTACCCTCCTTGTCCCCTGCCACTCATGGGGGCCGAGTAAAACAAATCAGTCCTTAAGCATATGGCAGAGATCATTACTTTCCTTTTAATGTCACACAGGGATATCTGTTTTGCTGATCATCTGCAAATCATCCTAAAAAATGCCCTTCTCATTTCACATACCAAATTAACATTTTGGGGGCTGCTGCAAAATCTCCTTTATCGTTTTGGTTTTGAACAAAGGTTGGGGGCACAGAGTGGGGGGGGGCTCTCTGTCATTCTATGCTTCCAGGGAGATACTGTATAAGGTCAGAGGAAGAAACCTTGTTATTAGTCCCTTGGTCTTCATCTTGGTGGGTTAGAAGCCATCACTGGGTCGCAGTCTGATCCAAGGTGTGTCACAGCAGCAGGATTACTACCCTGTAAATATGATACATCAAGAAGTGTGATGCCCTAGGTACCCTAAATACATGTTTGGGTTAAATATGGGTCCCAGATCTTAAAAGGTTCAAGACAATCTGGTCCAATATTCTGAATGTTACAGGAAATCTTGAGCAAGAGCACCCCAGTGGATGTTCGTCCATCCTCTGCTTGAAGTATTGAACTCATTCCTTGTAGCAGGCCCTGCGGCCATCACAATTTCTCCTCCCCAACTTAATGGGGAGGGCAATCCAAGCCATTTGGGAGCACAGACTGAAGCCCAGATGCATGGCAATGACTTCAACAACACATGATAGGATCAGTGGGCTGTATGCAATGGTAGTCCAGCTCAGAGCCGACCCATTGGCCACAGCTAGCTCAGATCCATTAATTTCAGTGGGTCTGCTCTGATTATAACCTAGTTTGCTACAACCCATTATTGCTGAACATCCAGTGAGAAATTAACCTAATGACTTCAGATTAACGCCAGACTGAAATTGGACAGGACTGTCCAAACAATATCAATCTGGTGTGCATGTGTGGTTCTTCAGGCTGGTCATGAGTATAGTGATCAGGTGGGATTGCTATGAGGAATTATAACAAATATAGAGTAAGCCATCTGTGTCAGCAATGAAAGCATTGCGTTGACTGGGTTTAAACTCTTTTGATATGATTCTTGATCAATCTGCACCTCTGCATCTCTGGCCATTTCCTCTACTGCCCATTTCTCTTGTCACGTACACAGCCCAGTTGCTTAGACAGGCAGGCTCCTCCTCAAAGATAGTGGGCAAGTTTCTTTGAAGTAGCTTTCTTATATATTAATCTTAGGATGTTAATCTTAGGGCCAGGAAACAGGTTTCACATTAAGGTGATAATGGTCACTGTCCTCCTGGCCATCCTTCATATCACGTGTACTGATTGTTTATGACCTCCGGGGTTGCTGTATTCGCTCCTTTGTAGTATTCATTCATTTACCCCAAAGTATGCATGCCTAACTAGTGTTTATAGTTTAACTTTGTCCCCACTTGAGGTTTGTTTGAATGCTCCGAGGAAATCTGATTGGTTCTTACGAGGACTGTGTAAAGGATTCTCTTGCTAATAAAATGGCCTGGTAAGGGGTGTGGTGTACGCACTCCCTCTGAGAGCCTTGCTGGTCAAAGCCTCGTGTCTCATTTTAATCAGGGTCCAGTCCTTCCTTTGGCCTCAGAACGCAACAATGAGCCACTTCTTACTTCTCTTATCCACCATTCTCAGTGTTGTAATAGCCTGTGCTCTTGTGATTCCAAATTGACTTCAGTGCTGGAAAATAATAAATTAAGGCTGAAATCCTAAACATGTTTACTTGACAATAAGCGCCATTGAACTCTGTGGGATTTCCTTCTGAGTAACAGGATTGTGCTGTCAACTTCTTCTTTCATACTATATGGAGCAGGTCCTAAAAATAAATGAGGGTTCCCTGCTCTGCTATCTTCTGGCCAAGGCTCTCTTCTCAACCTGCAACTTTCATTTCATTTTTTGCCCCCTCCCCCCCAAAGGAAATTAAAACAAAGGAAGCTATGTTCCAAGATAATTAGGCTTATTTCTCCTCCCACACCATTTAAAATCCTTTGAGGTCTTTTTCAGCTGCAGTGCCGAAACAAGAAAAATATGCTATTTGCTTCTTTTATTTCCATTTTAAAAGGATGCATGAAGGGCTTATGAGTTAATTGTGCATGGCATTTTTTACTTTCTGGATTACATATTACAGCTATGCTGAGAGCTGGGGAGTGATGATGTAGCCAAAGAATTACTATTATGATCCCACCTATAGTGGTCATGAAGCCCAGAACATCAATAGATTGTGGCAAAGGGAGGGAACCTGCAGCCCTCCAGATATTGCTGGACTGCAACACCCTTGTACTCTGAGCACTGGCCATGCCAGAAGCATCTTGCCCAGTGGGGCATGGCCGGAGCCATGGCCTTCTAGACATGGCAGCATTTGCCACACACCAAGAAGGACAAGGTGGCAGTGAAGTTGGGGCTGCCTGGGCACACCAGCAAGAGTGGAGTAAACAAAACCTCTCATAGATCCAATTAGTTATCTGACCTTCAGCATGAACTCTAATTTGTTAAGCATGCTGAAAATGGTTAAGGCAACCCCCTTTCTTCTCTCAGAGTTACAATTCCCAGAGTGAATCAACAAATAAATCCCTCTCCCTAAGGAACACTGGGAATTACAGCTCTGTGAGGGGCAGTTGTTGTTGCTGTTGTTTTTGCAAGAACATGCCAGAGCACAATTCTGCAACCTTTTTTGCCCTTCTGTGTCCAAGAAGTCCACTCAGGTAGCAAAGGAAGACTGGAGCAGGCAAGGTGCGCAGGATGGTGGTTGAAGTGGCCTTAGTGGGTGGAGTGGGGGCAAGTCGCCAGGTGAGCACGGACATGATGGCAGCTATAGCAGCGTGAAGGAGGGGGTGCAGTGAGGTGCGTATGGGCATCATGGCAGCCAAAGCGACTTTAGCGGGAGGGCCAGCGGCGAGCCCAGCAGGTTGTCATGTGATTTTCATTTCAAGATGGTGGTCGGCATCATCATCTGGTTTGGTGAGTTCTGCAACTTTTTCTCCTAGAAAAAAAAGCACTGGGTGAGAGGAGTAGAGGTCTCCTCAGCACTCTTTGCAATCTACAATTCTCAGGATTCTTCAGGAGAAAGTCACAACAATTGAAGTGGTATATTGCTGCTTTAAAGGTATGGTGTGGTTGTGACCTTGAATTTTATACAGACCTCTGAATTAGCACATCCCAAGGTAGGCCTCCTTCCAGAACAGTCCCGGTCTGCCTCTTTCTCATCTAAAAGGCCAGAGATTAAGGCCCATCAAGCCAATCAAACAAATTCATAAACCATGAGGATCTAAATTTATTTATTATTCAGTTTTGAAGCCAGATTGAAGCGGATCTAGGTAATTACCGTAGTCTCATCCAGGAATACCTGCAGTTGCTCCACAAACACACACATCACTTTTGCCAAAAAAAGGGTATTGGTGACCAGTGTGCAGTTCTTACACGCCATCTGGTCTAGAGTGAGCTTTTAAAGAAATGGGTGCAGGCAGTGCACCATCATGCAAAGATGCATTTACCACACCTGTGACCCATTCAGTCACTTCACTCTGCTAACTTTAATAATCCAGGACTGAGGAGCATCTAATGAGCAGGCACCAATGCGAGTATGCTGTCCACATTAACTGGATCTGATCCTACAACACTGGGCTCAATGGTGCATTGGACATCTCAGCTGGCACTGTCACAATAGTGTCTAAAGGAGTTGAGTGACTAAATGTCAGGCTAAATTTGTCCAACTGACTTTGACCTCTTTACTCAATATCCTCTTCCCCCCACATGCACTAATCCAGAATATTTAACAATCAAGGTAACCAGGTTAGGAGGCATTTCTGACTTGACCACCCCCCTCCCTGCAACTTGCAATACTGTTTCAGGAGACATTTTTGGGCTTTTAGTGTGTTGAACTGAAATAATGCAAAGAACCTGCAAACTCTGCCATGCATAACACATTTTTCCTTCCTGCATCTCTGGCTATTCAGAGCTGGCATCATTAATTAATGAAACCAGGGCCCACCTCACACACTAATGCAGACAGAAAACTGATGTGTGCAGCAGATTATGTGCCAACATGCAGAAGAGTTTCCTTTTATAGCAAGCATAAATGCATATGCTTGCTATACATGTACCACTTGGCTCCCAAAATCCCTCTTCCCAGTTTTGAAGGTGGAAAGTGTGGAATTTAGCAGATCCATACCTGAGGTATGGTGGGTGCATGTGGGGCAGAGATGAGAGACGTTTTTCAGCCCAATACTTACATCCCCTTCTGGGTTGACCTGCCAGTGGTGGACCAGTTCTTTTCTCTAAGAAGCTCAAAGTGTCAGACACCCCCCTCCCCAATTGTATCTTCAAAACAAGCTTGTGAGGTAGCTCTCCTCACCCCTAGTCTAACACTCTGATTGCTATTTGGTTGTTTGCTGGGTCACACTCTAAATTTGCTCTTAAATTAAAGCCCAGGGATGCCCCTTGTCAGTTTCTCTTTGGCAATGAGCCCAGCTAAACAAAACCAGGAAGCAAAGACTTGCAGCTGGAAGGTAAAACTAACAAAGGGCTTTTCTAAGCTTTGGTCTTCAGATTATTCAGTCAATGGAAAAGCAAAATATGTTTATATGGTTAACTTTGCTTAAAAAGCTCTCATAGTAAGTGGGGGAGGATTCCACTTTCAGTCCGTCTGGAATACAACAATTTCAGTGCCGACCAAGGGTTACAAATGAATGCAGCATTTCTTCTGGCACAGGCTCTCTCCAACGGATCCTGTAAGAGGCTGCACTTAAACCACTGATGCATTGCAGATAAAACATTGATCAGCGCTGCTGCTTGGCCAACAGCCCACCAGGATGAAGGGCTAGCTAAACATTTTCTTCCAGCTGGGAGTACTTTAAAGTCATTTCTTGTCTTACAGCTCTATAAAGCAAATTTTCATTAATCTGGACACAAGCATACTCTGCACTTGTGAAATCTGGTTCCCCACATCCATTTATTCTTCCTTCCACGTTAAAGAGAACTAAAGTTGTACTTCATCTATTTCATTTGAAGCCATATTGGATTTCAGGCTCTATAAATGGGTAAATTAGCTAGTGCCACAATAAGGGCTATATCAATTATAGCCAAACCCAGCTGTTGCGAATAGGGTTAAATGAATCTCTCAATTTTAGTTTCTCTCAGTTTTTCATTTTTCCAATCTTAAATTCAGTTCTCCACGTTTTAATATCAGTCTGCAATTTTTCAAAAAGTCATGAAAAGTCACCAGCATTTTAATGAAAATGTCAATGTAATTTTGTATGCTATTTTCATATGTGTAAAGGTAAAGGTAAAGGTAAAGGCACCCCTGCCCGTACGGGCCAGTCTTGCCAGACTCTGGGGTTGTGCGCCCATCTCACTCAAGAGGCCAGGGGCCAGCGCTGTCCAAAGACACTTCTGGGTCACGTGGCCAGCGTGACATCGCTGCTCTGGCGAGCCAGAGCTGCACACGGAAACGCCGTTTACCTTCCCGCTAGAAAGCGGTCCCTATTTATCTACTTGCACCTGGGGGTGCTTTCGAACTGCTGGTTGGCAGGCGCTGGGACCGAACAACGGGAGCGCACCCCGCCGCGGGGATTCGAACCGCCGACCTTTCGATCGGCAAGCCCTAGGCGCTGAGGCTTTAACCCACAGCGCCACCCGCGTCCCTTTTTCATATGTGTATATATGTGCTAATTTCCATGTTCGTATATTTATGCATCCTTTACATGCATATGTATGTGTTTTTGTTCATCTTTCTTGGTTGGAAAGTGCCAGCTTATGTTTGGGTTCACATCTTATTTCATAAAGTGTCAATTAGGTATGTCTGCTTTTAAATAAAAAGTGAATGAAATTTCACCTCCATCCTTAGTTGCAAAATATTGCCTGTCTGAATGTAGTTCCCCAAAATACTGAGCAGACGCTGAACCTAGGGCTGCAAAGGGAAACGGATTTGACCAAAAAAATCATAAAATTGAGCCAGTAATTCAAAGAGAAAGGGTTATGTGAAACTGCTGTTTGTCTCAAACTTAGTTTTGCCAAATCATTTTGCCAATTCATCAGCATGTTTCCTTAGGAGTAAATCCCACTGAACTCAGAGACTTATTTCTGATTACAGATGTGTAGGACTCCACTGTCAATCTCTGATTGTACAACACACAAGCACGCACCAAGCCAACATTTGGCATTTCACACCTTTTAAACCTTTGGATCTGCTTTAAGTTTTGAATGTTTATACATTTTCAAGAAATTCTAATTTTTTTTATTTTCCAGAAATGTGAAAATGTGTTTGTTTGTGTGTGTGTGTGTGTATGGTTTAAAAAGTGTATAATAGCATTCAGTGACTTTATATTTTTACTAAGCCTGATCCAGTTATTGCCTTTCAACATTGAATTCTCTGGTTGCAACTCTGTATGCATTTACTTGGGATTAAACCCCCAGAATCAACTCCCATAATACTCACTGAGGTCACAAACCCTCTCATGCCACACCCACTTGAGAGTAAATAAGGTGCTGGGCTTTGGGAAAGAGGCATGAGGCTCTGACAGGTTCCTAGAGTCCTCCTGTCTCCTTCCCAAAGCCTAGATGGTACTTTCCCAGCTTTGGCAAGGAAGAAGGGGGGCTCTAGGACCCTGCCAGAGTCTCACTCTTCTTTCCCAAAGCCCAATGCCTCACTTAGCTCACTTTGAGAAGGCAGCACAAGGGCTGGGAGGGGGCACATCACATTTTGGCCTCACTCTCCTGCCTGCGCTACAAGGCGTTGTATGGCTCATGGGTATTTTGTCAAAGTACTATTGCGGCCCACTTGGATCACCCTGCCTGCAAGGTTTCCCAGAAGGGAAAGTGGTCCGTGGGATAAAAACCCACTGTATCATTCTATACCTTTTCAGCACATGATATTCCTGCAAAGAATCCTTGGAATTGTACTGTAGTCTGGGGAAGGTGCTGAGTGTTTCCTCCTAGACATCACTAGCCCAGCCTCCTATAGAGCTACTGTCATCAAGATTCCCTGGGAAGAGAATAAGCCCTTTGACTTGAGAAGGACTTCTGCATTTGACCTTCTGCTGCTATCACAGTTGCCTCCTCAGCCACTTTGAACTCCATCTGTGTATTACTCCATCATAAGGTCCCTTTCGAAATTCAAAAATTGCAAAGTCAACTTTGCTCCCTGCCAAATGCTTTATGCAATTGTTCTCTGTCTCCTGCCACTTGGAAAACAAAAGTTATTTATATGGACTCCTTGACATGAAGACAGTAGAAATCAAGGTTTCTTGTGGCTGAGCAATGAAGTGTGAAGCAAAAGGCCACCTTCACAAAATTAGACTGCACTGAAAACCAGTTTATTGGATTATGCATTGCACCAGCCCTACCCATGAATAAACACAAAGAAAACCCTCTCTCTGATTCCTGGTATAATGCTATGAGCCAATGTTGTGCAGTGTGAAGCCAATGTGGTGCAGTGTCATTAGCTCCTGTGCTACCCAAGAGCAGGTGCTGGGAACCTGTATCCTCCTGATGTTGCACTCCCAACTCCCATCTCCCATCTGCCCCAGACAGCATGGTCATTGGCCATGGATGCTGAGAGTTGTAGTTCAGTAACATTTTGAAGACCAAAGCTTCCCAACACATGGTAAAGAGAGAGGAAAGAACTGCACTATCCCCCTTGCCTGGATATTGTCACCTGCTCTGTTTCTGGATCTGACCTTGATGGGAGGGAGGGTGAGGGAAGAGTGCATCCAGGAAGATGAAGACAGATACTACTACTGACATTGGCAAGGGAGGAGGGTAACACAATCAAGCCATAAACACTCAGATTGTGTTGCAGAAGTTGCCCTCTCCTCCTGGCCTAGGCATTGTCATCCACTTTGCTCCTGAATCTAATGGTGGAGGAAGGGCACTTCCAGAAATTCTGGGGGAGGGGAAGACTACTATTTGTCAAGGGTGAAACACCCAGATGCACCAACAAGGAGGTGCTACTCTTAATTGCATTATAAGAAATGCAACTTTAAGAACTTATGCTTGAGCTTGCTTTTTCCTCCTCCCTCCCATTTCCCTTTCCTTGTGGCTTGTGTCTTTTAAATCTGTAAGCCTGAAGGCAGGAACCTGCCTTAATACTGATTTCTGTAAACAGCTCTAAGAGTCTCTTTGGCTAAAGAGTGGTGTATAGATGTCATAAATCAACAAACAGTGACACACACAGAGAACCTGTACAAATAGGCAAAGACTTCCATGGAATCTGGAATCCCAACCACTCAGTATTCCATAGAATCATAGAACTGTAGACTTAGAAGGGTCCCAAAGAGTCATCTAGTCCAACCCCCTGCAAAGCAGGATTAACAGCTAAAGAATCTCTGATTCTGCAGAAGCCTTCATGTGAACATTTCCAAGAAAGTTTTCATAAGACCCTCCCTGTCTTCCTTTTAGTGCCCCTCAGAAAACTTGTTATCTCCAACTTTGTGATCATTTTGTAGATTTGCCAGATTGAAACATATGCCCTTGAAATCATTCCAGGATCTGAGGGACAAAGCCAGGACAATGGGAGGCACTGGGAGCTTTTACCTGGTACACTTGGCCAGTAAATGGATCCCCCATGCCTCTTTGTTGATTGCTAGACTGTGCAGAATTCTCCTCAGCAGGAGGATGGTAAGTGGTGCATGCACAAAGGGGTGTTATGTTATAGGAGATGATGTTTCAGCACTCGGGACAGTTCCACCTGCAACTGCACAACCAAGGACCTTCATGTAGTGCAGCTGCTTCGCTCAGTCTCCTTTCTTAATGATTCATGGAGAAATGAATAAAATGGAGTAAAGCAGAGGAGACAAGGCAGAGGAGGAAGGGTGCTGCAGGATCCCATGAGTGGGAATGCAAAGGGCTGTGCTGCCCTTTCTTATCAGCTGCTCTTGGGGGGGGGGACGACTCAGGACTACAGATGTGCTTCCTAACTTGAGGTGTGACGATGTTTCATCACAAATGAAAAATTGGACCCTACTTCTAGACTGAACATGTGAGATAGAAATGTTTCAAAACAAATAACAAATATTTATGCTTTGAATTTTAAGGACCTGGAGCAGCTCAGGATAACACATTAAAGATTTAGGTGCTACCATCTGCAGACACTGTGATCTATCACTGAAGTTCCATACCACATTAAGCAGCATGCTTGGTTGGGTGGGTGGAGGAGATAACATGAGACAAACAAAGCATTGCAACAGATTGGATGAGTAGTGTATGCTGAATTGGAATGATGCTTTGCTGTTACTTTGGCATGAGAAAATGAAAAATTATGCTTTTACTAATTGGCTAACATTATGGTAGAATTGTGTTGTGCATTTTCATTGATTGGCATACATTCACTGGAGCAATCAAGTCCTGCATTTCCGTTGGCTAATTACGCAACATTATATTGTACTGCCTTCCAACAGGTGATCTTCCAGGGGAGACTGTGCTTCTCTGATCTTCCTCATTCACATTGTAAACACAGGGTTGGGCAGGTTTTCTCCTCATGTGGATTTGCATGGCTGTGTGTCATGAAAGAAACATCCAGAGCACTGGGTGATACTGGGTTGATGCCAAGGATCGCCTGGTGACCTTGCCATGCCGTTGTGCCACTTGATCCATTTCACCCGGTGTTACACCAATAGCTTAGTGTCTGGGTAGCACTCAGTGGGAAATAAAAATAAAACAAAAAACCTGCATGAATCAAATTTACTCTTGGATAAAAAAAAGAAACCCTGTTGTTGCTATGCTCATCTACAGACATTAGGAAGGAAACAGTTGATGGACCTTGGGGATAGGTAGTGAGTCAGAGCTGGGGGCTGATGGTGTGCTGGCACTGCTATTGTTGGCACAGCTCTGTTCTGGAGTGAACAATTAATGGGCTTCACTGCTGTGCCTAATTGCTTCCCAATCTGCCAGTATGCCCCAGGCTCCCTCCACCCACAACCACCCAGTAGGCATCCAACTTGCTCCTGCTCTTCAGGAGATGGAAGATGCTGGATTTTAGGCATGCCGGTGGATAGACCAATCTGTCACTTTCAGTCACACTTAGATTCCTTTTTCCATACTTAAATTCAGCTCTTTGCATTTCCATCACTTTGTGCTTCTTTTTTTGTTCAAGTCCTTGTGAAGATTCTTCAGCATCTTAGTGCAAACTACAGTATTCCTAACACATACATTTTTGCAAGCAATCTCCCCTAGTATAAGGCATGTTTATGTGCTCTTTTCACTAAAATAACAACAATGAGGTACCTGGTGTTTGTAAATCTAGGAAGGAGAAAATTATTTTCTGTGTGAATGTGCTTTTTCTGTAAATATGTTTACATTACAATGTATTTTTACTTATGCTTACGTTGTTTTTTAAGTTGCTTGAAGAACTTTTTGTGTTACAAGTGACTAACAAGTATAACAACAATAGCAACAACAAAGGCATTTTCATGCACAATTTCCTGTAATATAAATATTTTGTACATATTATTTGGCTAGAGAACTGCACCAAAAATATGGAGAAAGTTTGAATTTCAATGCTTAGCTGTGTTTCATGTTGTGTATTATGCAAATTAGATAGGTTAAAATCCAATCCAAACCAAATTTCCCCCTCATCCAACATCATGGCAGAATTCGGACAATGATAGTTGGTGTTTATGAATCTAGGAAGGAAGAATTTTGCAGACCTACACAGCTTTTTCTTTGCTTGGCCATCTTATTTATTTATTTAGAGAACTGGTACTCTGCTATTCAGCCCAAAAGTCTCCCATTAAAACAAGACAGTGTCTGTTGACAGGTCTAAAATGCACACACGCACACACACACTACACAGAGAGGGGGGGAAATGGGGGGAGGGAACAAAGAGGGAAGAGTCGGGGAATTCAGGCACCAATTCTTAAATCAGTGGTACTTATAATGACTAGTTGGCACAGTTCAGGGGCAGGAGGTGTCTGATGGAGGTGTGTCTCCAGCAAATCTGATGAAAGGAGCCCAGCTACTTCCCTCTCCCGCTGAGGCAGTCTGGTGGAATGGCTGCTCCCAGATGACAGCTGAGGGAAATGAGGCCTGATGGAACTGGCAGTGGGCCTCTGAATATGTAGGGAGAGTACTATTGTACTCCTATTCAGCTTCTGGGCTTCCCGTGGGCATCTGATGGGCTAGGGTGGGAACGGATTGCTGGACTAGATAGGGCTTTGGTTCAATATGATCTCCCTACGTTCTTTGGATAGCCACCATATTTTTTCTTAAATGCATTAAGTGGGAAGAGAGGGATTTTCCCTGGGATGGCAAATTAATGGACCTAAGTTACTCATTTCTATTCTTTACCATGGATCTACTCCGAGTATGATTAACACTGAAAACAACACATAGGAACCAACGGCATGCATCTGAGGTTGGATAAATTAAGAGGAAAGCTCTTTCATTAAGTGCTTGTTTCACAAGCTGATTCATAAATGGAGTGTTTGTTTAATTTGTTTATTTTTGCAATGCAGAATTGATGAGAATAATTTACTATACCAAAGAGTTGCTGCCTTTATTTGACGCCATTCTCAGCAGTTAAAATTTGGTGTGTGATTCATGATTTGTCTGCTCTCTCTCTGTCTCTGTCGTCTCTGTCGTCTCTCTCTCTCTCTCTCTCTCTCTCTCTCTCTCTCTCTCTCTCTCTCTCATATGCTAGGAAAAGTTTCCCAGTAACAATGTTTCATCATATTTAATCACAACAGTATTTTATCACAGCAAACAAAAGTGCTGGACCAAAACAGAATAAGAATACCAATAGCATAACAGAGGAACATAATCATAAATGAAATGATCTCATGCTTTGATTGGCTGCTGGGCTCCCAGCCAAATCCCTAGCAAGCCTGTGTTTGCTTGGGGGAAGCACTGTATCCTAAAATTAGAGGGAATTGGATCTCTGCAAGGATATTCAAATGGAAAAGCTATGGATTTCTTGGGGGAGGGGAGGCACTGACCCTCAGTACCCTCACAAACTACAATTCCCATGATCTTTTGGAAAACACTGTGAAAGCATTTTATAACCAGTATGAGTATGTACTGCAGAAGAGATCAAATATTGAGCCTATAGGGATGGTTTGTCTGGGTGACTGGTTTATGGCAACTTCCCAACAAAAATGCCCATGAGAGCAGATTAGAGCAACAGCAACAAAATTTGCATTGCAAAGTAACTTTGAGAAACCATCAAGCACAACACAGAACTTTTAAAATGCACATATAACTCCAAGGAGCTCACAGAAGTCTTGGTAGAAAAAAATGGTTTTTCACAAATTCTGCAAACATTCCAACAGAGTGCAGCTAATGGATCTTTCTTTGGAAGAAGTTCCATAATGCTGGTGCTACCACCAAAAAAGCTCTGCTCTTAGCTAACACCTTAAACAGTGATTATCAGGTTTAGCTTAAGTCACAAGGAGGGTGGTATATTGGAGTGGGCACTAAATATGATATCCCAGATGCAGGCTGGTTTGGGCTTTTTATGTCAAGTTTGGTTCAAAGAGAACCACTGTTCAATGAGATGTGTAGTCAGCTTCAGATAAAGCAAAATGTGCCACAAACTGAAAGTTATGGCCTGGATTCAACTAATGGGTCTCATGCAAAGACTTCCACTAATGCAACATGGCATCTCCCCCTTTCCTCCCCCATGCATGCCCTACATATACACACCCTCCCCAAATTGGCTGCCACAGAGAAGAGCAGGAACATCATTCTATGCAAGCTGAAATACGTAATTGCACCAATCAAGCAATCTCCTTAATTGAGGTCCTCCCAAAGTTTATCCCAAAGTCCCATGTACAGTACGTTGCAAGAGTCAAGCTGAGAATGCAGAACAGTAGTTCCATCCTTTGACCATAAGCACACAAAAAAAAAATAGCTATGAAAAGGTGCACTTTGGAGTGTGGATGCTCAGGGAAATCTTCAGACACCATCAAATCCCCCTTTTCACTCCAACATATTCACTCTTTGGGGACTCTGGAGGGCCACTGTCAATCAGAGGAAACAATAAGGAAGTAGATTGACCAGTGTCCAGACTCACTATCATGAGTTTAACACTTATAAAGTGCTTAAAATTATCTAAGCATTGCATATATAAATGATGACAGGCCCTGCCCACAGGCTGACAATTTAATAGACATGATATAAAAGGAAAAAGGAATGTTGAGGGCAGAAGGAAGGAAGCACTGGAGCAGCAGCTGGTTTGCTGACCAATAGATGGGGATAGCTTGGTCTCTACAGTGCCATGATGTTCTTCCTAGCTGTATCATTTGTGCAAAATGGATGTTGAATAATAACAAAAAATTAATTGCAAGGGCACAACCCAATGAACATTCTTCCTGACTAGAAACCATGCAAGAGCACAGTATTATCATCATACATTTTATCTCTATGGCTTGGTCTCTCTCTTTTCATTCATCATAGCTTGAGGTCATTGGAAAAAGTATACCTGTGGTTATTAGATTTAGCCCATCGTGGCCAAGTGGGCTGGCCTGATGAAGATACACATTTCATAATGCTTTAAGAGCACATTTGTCCTTTGGCAGGGCAACTATCTATCCTGGACCACCACTCTTGATGCATTGTTTGAATTTGGTCTGATTAACTTAGCCCAGATACAAATGAATCAAATAGGCTTTATTAGTTGGAGGAATGGGCATACATTTATCTTGTTTGTGTTCATTAAGCAAACCCTGCAGGCACTTGATGATCAATGTGCACTAGGTACATTATAGTGCCACTCCTGCACATATTTCAAAGAATGATATTACTAGCTGAACAAATGAACTAAATAATTGCAGTCAGCAACAACTACATTTTAAAACCTAATTAAAAGTCAATGGGAACCATCAGACTTGCATATGATGAGTTAGGGATGCAATGTCTGGGAAAATCTGGACAAATGGCAGCCCTAGGTTTGAGGAGACGTTTGAAGGAGTAAAGTGTAAGTTGTCCTAGGTGGCATACAGAGCTGCAACTGAGAAAGCTTAGAGTTACTTGAGAACCAGGGGAATTTTGGATGGCTAGGGACAGCAAAGGAGCAAAGGGTTAGGATATATCAGGAAATAAAAGCAGAGTGATTTGTGATAAAATACCACAGAGTGCCTTGAAACTGAGGGCTAGGAGGTCATCCAGGACGCAGGAGCAGAAAGGTAACCAGTGTAGGAGTTTGGGGAGGGGGGTTCTGTGATTAACGTGACAAAGGAGGTTAATGATTTTGATTGCAAAGTGAATGGATTGGAAATTTGATATTCTCAGGCAATGGAAATGGAGCCCACAGTGTGCATGGAGTGCTCCTGTTTCAGCCAATCAGCCATTCTTCTTCCAGGATACTCCATTTGATTCCTGCTGCTCCCCCACCAAAAAAAAGCCAGTCAGCATTCTGTAGCCACCTGAGCATGCTCAGTCCTCACTGGGCCCTTTTGGGGGGGTGCTCCTTTCATGCCCCCCCAGTAAAGATTTGTTGTACTTCTGCAACTCTCAAGGTTCCTCCATGCATTTTCCATAAGCAACTGAAATGTTTGACCAGATACTGGCTCCGTAATTCTTGTTTCTACCTGCTCCATGATAGTACACTATGGTTTGGACTTGTGTACATTGATTGGGAGGAGGAAACTGGGACCTCATGTCTCATGCCACGGAATTAAGCTTGATAGTCTTGGGTTCTTTCTTTCAGCTTCAAGATTTAATATAACCTGACCTTTAACATCAAAGTCATAGTTTGTAGCCGCTAGAAAACAATTTCAATGCTCTTTATATCACCTTTTTTCTCAGCCAGCTCCAGCAGGGAGGGAGTCCCCAGACAAGTGCCATTGGGTGGCCCTCTTTGCCTCCTCCCCACATCCTTGCCTCTTCCCCCATTAGCTAATCAATGGTGTCAGGCAGCAGCACTGATGTCAGCCATCCACCATTTTAATTATTCACAATGCCCTGGTGTAGGGCTGCTCCCTATAACTGTGAGGAATTCAAAATGGCCACTTGCCACAAGGTAAGCCCAAAGCATCAAACTAACACTGATGCCAGGTTCATGTTTCCCCAATCTGAAATTCTGTTGCCCTGAAAACTCTCAAAAACAGAAATGTTTCTAAGCAATTTCACCGGAGGATGGTCAGAAACAAAGGGTAGAGGCATAATTACCTTCAGCAATTCGCAATATCTCTCACGTTGGGTGTAATAAGAAACATATTATGACACCACCACAGATATATTAACAGCTGACAGGAGCCAGTGCTCAGTTTCTCGATGCCTCACATATTCATAATGTCCCCATTTAAACACACACCTGGCTTGTCCAGAAATTAATGGAGAGCCAAACTTGTGATAATTGTGCAGACAGGTAGAGCTGTGAAGGGTTAAAAAAATGCCAAGTTGTAAAAAGAATGTGAATATGGCTAATCTCCATTGCCAAGAAATGCAGGTGGGTGGAAGAGGTGAGAAGAAATGTTTCAAGACAGGAGACCCATTTAGGAAGCAGGTGCAGGTGGGGAAGTTGTGTGTTTGATTATTTCATTTTATTTACAAGTACATGATTGTTTGGGATAAGGCTGTAGCTTAGTGGCAGAAGATTTGCTTTGCATGCAGAAGGTCCCCTGTAAGAAACCCCTGCCGGAAAGAGAGTTGCTGCCAGTTCAATCAGTCCATGGTCTGGCTGGCGCAAGACAGTTCCTATGTTCCCATTAAATCATAAATAACTCTGGGTAGTGTTTAATAACTCTGACTGATATTCTCTTAGCCCCCCCT
The DNA here is from genome assembly GCF_964234715.1 of Podarcis melisellensis. Taxonomy (NCBI): domain Eukaryota; kingdom Metazoa; phylum Chordata; class Lepidosauria; order Squamata; family Lacertidae; genus Podarcis; species Podarcis melisellensis. The sequence continues at coordinate 3,249,446 of NC_138532.1, forward strand.
TTTATTCTCCCAACCACCCTGTGAGGTTGGTTAGGCCGAGTGAGGGTGACTGTCTAATGGCAGCCATCCTCCCCCCCCCCATTGTATATTTGTTTGGGAGGCAGTTATATCAAGCCACCTTCAAATACTATGTCTGCATCAAGCCTGGACTCTTGCATCTTTTCACAATCCCCAAACTATTTATCAAATAAAAGGAAGTGTATTTGATGTGCCATCTTGCAGTTCAAGATACGTGGGTGACAGCATCAGGGTTACTTGCGTTCTCTCCCCCCCCCCCCTTTTACCTCTGGGGAAAATGTTTATATTTAGCAGCAGCTACAATGGGGCATATTTTTCATCCATTGTTAGTTCAGATAGCTTTTCCAGCCTTCCAGCAAGTGTAATCTTTTGTCCTGTGATTTATCATCCCAAAAGACTTATCACATTGACCAGGGCAGCAGCAGCAGCAGCAGCAGCACACAGGATAGTAGCCACTTAGCCAATGTCATGCCATAACTTTTATGACAATTTTATCTGGGTGATACTGATCCAATTCTTGTAAAAAAAAAAGTTTTTAAAAGGAAAAGACAATTCTATCAATTTTATTTTTCTTGTTTATTATTATTCCTAAAGATTCTATTCCACCCTTCCTTCCAAAAGAGCCCAGAGCAGCAAACATATAAGAACAATGCACAATTGAATTAAAATAAAAGCATCTTAACAAACATTTAAAAATGTTAAGAACATATAAAAACAGATTTTTAAATGCCTGAGTGAACAGGGATAGTTTAATTTCAGCTTCCTTCTGCATGTTTATAGTGAGGGGGACAAGATGCACCTACCAGAGAGCTTTTTTCTATTGAGAGCTGAGTTTCCTGCGTGTGGTGTCACTCAAGCAGGGATATAAAGGAAAATGGAAGCCCCCCTTGGTGGCCTCCATCCCCCTGCCCTGAAGGCCCCTGCAAACAATGCCAGAAGATGACAGGGCAATGTTCACGTGTACTTTGAAGGTGGAAATGGAGGCTCCCAGCTAGTGGCTGCTGGGAACACAGCTGTTGCTGTTATCACCTCAGAATATATTGCAACCAAAGGACCAAAGATCGAGAAAGAGATATTTTCTCCCTTTAAGCCCTCAGGTGCTCCTCACACGTACTGAAAACTGGAACTATCAAACTCTTTATCTACCTTGATGTGCAGCTGATACAGGTTTTTGGCACAGATCTAAGTGAATGATGAATGCAGTTTTCAGGTCTGGCTAGGTTTTCTTGGCTTTCTTCATCTACGTATTGAAGATTTGTCTGTCATCCTGACCTCCATAGCTCTGTCTCCTAACTATCTCATTCATAGTGCAGAAAAAAATTAGTTGGATTGGATGTATAATTTAAAAGCCATTTTGTTCCTTCCTTCCACTCAGTTCCTGGAGGCGGTAAAGAGAATAAGAATGCCTGTTTCTTTATCATCCTCTCAATCCACCAGAATTCATTGGCTTGAAATCTATTCTAATCTTTTTTCCCCCCAGCATGCATGAGATCACTTCTTCTTTTATGGCACCACAGTAGGAAGAAAAATTCTACAGCAGTTATGTAAAATGAACGACAAGTTATATTTAGATATGTCTCATACTTCTGCTCTAAGAAGTGTATAGAGTAATTCCCATTATTCTCAGGGGATTTCCTTTTCCGGACAATACCTAGGATCAGGCTGCATGCTATTGCCACTTGCAGACATATTTGTGCGTCAAGGCCCCACCCCACCTCATTTGATGAATAAAACACGTGGACACCAGTATTTTAGGTTAATGGGCTAATAAAGGCCACAACTTTATTGGTTACAGAATGTGAGTGCCATTGGCTTATGCCAGGCTTCCTCAAACCTGGCCCTCCAGATGTTTTGAGACTACAGTTCCCATCATCCCTGACCACTGGTCCTGCTAGCTAGGGATCATGGGAGTTGTAGGCCAAAAACATCTGGAGGGCTGAGTTTGAGGAAGCCTGGCTTAGGCATTGGACCCAAACCGACTATATCTGATTCCTGCCCGCCATGCAGGTAGTCTCACAAGGATTAACCACCAGTAGGGGGAGCTCTATTGATGTACATCAACTCAGAGCTCCCCTCAGGGTCACCGGAGAGGTTGTGCCATGGCCCTAGCCTCTACCCAGGCTTTGGACAGGAACCACAACCCCCGGATTCCTTTAATGGAAGCACAGGTGATGGCCACAGCCTCCCCTCCCATCAACCAAGCTTTTCCAATGCCTAACCGCCAAACCTTACAAAGTTGTGACGATTTGCTACGAGGTAGGCGAAAACCAAGTGGCTGGTGCCAATCTGCCAAGTGGAAAAATTCCTACCAGGTCCCTTCAACAGGCAACCAACTGAGGTCCATAGCGAGGTCAAGGTGTTGAACACAAGAAGAAAGGGCGGGAGATCCGCGGAAGCAGGAAGCAGAAGGAAGAGCTTGCAGACGCCTAAATGTGGCAAACCATGCCCCCCCCCAACCAGCCAGATTGGCTGGCTGTGGCCGTGTCACGGGCTGTGACTCCCCAATGACACGGGGGGACTCGGTACCCCCCCCCCCGCTAAGCACAGGAGAGTGCGAGGCCAGCCCGCATCCCTTCTCTCCTGTGAAGGAGAGCGGCTTTGTATGATCTGCTGTGCAAATGGGAGGACAATAAAAGGTAAATTTCAAATGCCTTTATGAGGACCAACCATAATCTCACAAATACGCTTGCAAGTTCTGGGCTCCTTTGGGAAGAAGGGCAGGATATAAGCTGAATAAGTAATAATTTATTAATATCCTTTTGTCTTAAAACGACTGATTCTGATCACGAATCTGCTGATGACTTGGGACGAGGACTTAAGAAATCACATAAGGATGTGTGAGATATTTTGTTGGGTTCACGTTCTAACTCCTGAAATGATAGCATGGGAAACAATAAGCTACTTACCGGTATGTAGCCTGTGCTTCTCAGCCACTGGTATGCAGTGGTCGCGATTGTATTGTGCAGGAGCAAATTCCAGAGCTCAGCTATACACAATGCAAAGTACTTTTTGCCTGTCCTAATTCTTCCAATATTCAGGCCTCAGGTTCTAATATTATGAGAGCAGGAGAAAAATGTCACTTTTGTATGGCACAGCTACTGCTCCCATCCATACTCTGCTCTGCTCATGCTTATGCTCACCTCCTCACCCATCTCTCTCCAAGGAACCAACAGCAGCCCACCTGCTGGGACATTTGAATAGCAGCTCAACCACACCCAGTAACAACTATTTTAAATTCCCAGCCTTGGTCTCTATAATCAGGTTTTAGCGGGTAACATTCACTAGTAGACCAGCTAATAAATGATGTTGTGACTCTGTCTCTTAAGTTAATAGAAGTCTTCATCAAAGCTCACAAACAACATCAAGAAAATAAAGATGCTTAATTTTTATGAAACATCATTATACTGTATCTATCATAATTTTTGTGACTGTCATAGCATGTCCTCAGGACATTCATTATAGCCCTGAGATTTGGATTAGCATGGGATTTGGATTACACCCTAAATGGCACAACTTCATTGAGCCACTTCTGAGCACCCCAGCTTCAAAGAACTCCCAAATATGCCCACTTTTGTTCTGAATCCAGAATTTCCTCTGAGGCCATCACACACATATTCTCTCTCTGCAAAGCTGCCCCAACCTTACTTTGCCTGCAGCGAAGTAATTCCAAGAGCCAGTTTATATGCAATTTCTTTTTCTTGACTTTGAAATTACAAGTGTGTGGACTCACCAACATTACCCCAGACTTTCTTGTGCTTTGTGGAGTTTTGCTTCCCTTAAAATTATTCTGGTGTTTTACAAGAATTCTAATGATTACCTCAAAATTTCACTTCAGGTGGCATTCAGTAGCAACTCTAACCCCAAGGGATACACTCCAACCCAGCAGAAAACTGAAATGCACATCTTCCAGGGCCATGATCTCCCAGGAGCCAGGTGACTTGCAAGAGAGCACAGTCCCCTAAAAGGGGATGCCTTCCATAAATCAGGGCAGTTGAGGGCTATGCAGAAGTAGCCCAATGTCTGAATAGCAGTGGTGACTGGTGTTTGTTGTGACTGTTAGGACAGGGAAACCAACCATTGATGGCGCCAGAGCCAGCTAATGCTGGCTTGTCTCCATCCTCCTCCTTGCCAGTTCCCCAAGGAGTAGGAAGCTGACAAGTCAGTGCAACCCCCATGGACTGGTTATAAATCAGAAGACAGGCAGCTGGAGGCTGTCTGAAGGCAGACTGGGGTTGATGGGACAGTGCCCCATTTACCTAGGGTTGCCATTTTTCAAAGTAACCACACAAATTGTTGAGCTTTTTTTTTTAAAAAAAGCACCCCCAGTGATTTTAAACTTTTGGGGCTCTTTCTGCTGCTTTTTCCATTGTGTTGTCATACATCCCAGTTTTCCCTAGAATTTTGTGTGGACAGGTGGAGTCCCCCCAACCCCAGGTGACCCCCAAGTGGAATAATGACTCAAGACAACGTGCTATGGGATTAAAATTGGCCATAACTTTATTAAGTTTCAGATGTAGGGAGACCTTGGCTCAGGCACTGGGCATTTATCCTTCCCAGTCCCCAGCCGTGAATCTGGGAGACTTCAGGGTTATCCATAATGTGTGGGGTTTGGGCTGGTTCTGGAGAACATATGTTCAAGTAGAGAGCCCGCCCCCTGTTTTGCTACCGTCGCAGCAGAGAGCAATGACAACCTCTTGGCGTATGGCCAATGCCTCCCTTCAAGACCCCTTTAACAGGGAACCCTGGAATCATTGCCGCAAGGGGGGCATGGGTCACCGCTTCACGCCCCCCCCCCCATTTAGGAAGATAGACTAAAGGATTCCACCTAAAGCCTGAAACTGCCAAAGTTGTGGCATTTTGCTACGGGGAAGGCAAAACCTGCCAATGCAGGAAAATTCCTTTCCGGCCCTTCAGTAGTGACCATGATGTAGCAGCGCCCGCATACCTGTGGAGAATAGGTTAACTTGCAAAAAAAAATGGGGGGGGGCTTAATTGAGGGAGGGCAGGGTAGGAGAAGCTCTGCAGCCAACTGACGCTTCACAGGTAAGATTCACCTTCCGTTGTGTGGGCAGGGCATCCCTCCCCCTACCTGGCTGATCCCCTGGCAACACCTCCCCAGGCGGGATTGGACGATTGGCTGAGGTAGGCAGAGACCTCCAGGTATCCAGCCTGGGGAGGGTGAAGCCAGCCCGTACTACCAGGAGCCGCACTGGGATCCGGGGGGCTGCACATGACCATGAAAAATGCGCCCCCCCCCATTTGATGTGGGGAGCGGTCACTGTAGAAAACCAGGACGTGTCAGGAATTTTCCTGACATATGACAAGCCCATGTTTACCCAAATGGACCATTCTTCAACCTTGGGTTCCCAGATGTTGTTGGACTTCAGCTCCCACAATCCCTGACTACTGGGTAAGCTGGCTGAGGATGATGGGAGTTGGAGGCCAGCAATATTTAAAGAACCAAGGTTGAAGCACACTGGCCTAAGTCTCCCATTAACCCTGACCATTGGCCATTCTGACCAGGGCTGATGAGCATCTGAATGGCACCTTAGCTTAATCACCTCACAAAGTTGTTGCCGTTGCAGGCTTGCTGTTGTAAGCTCCTTCAATGAAGGACAGGGTAAAAATGTAATAAGGAAAAAGAGGTAAAAATAACCACAACAAAATGAGTCATAAAAATGTTGGTGACCTAATCAGAATGTGAAAAAGGATGTATGTCATAATTATAAATGCTATCACAAAACATTTCTTGTCTTGCAAAATGTAACGTAGAAGACAGAGTTTTCTTTATGTAATAAAATGTCACAAAGCAATCACGAGATCTTAGCCTTTTGTAATTGCATCTGTTCACTTGAAATGTTTCCATGCCCCCAAATATCATTACCTTACACTCAACTCTATAAAATGGAGTGCCTTTGCAGGAAAGAGGGTTTATTTTTAGCTACCATGAAGTAATAAAAACAGTATGGAAAGATCAATTTCCCACTTCAAGATCTGTACGTATATTAGAAAAATCCTTACTACCCACAGTGTCAAATAAAGACATGGGCTGGGAGGCAGCTGCAGCCTGCCCTGAATGCTAAGAAGATGTGGCCAAAGCAGGAGATGTAGCCTGCTGACTCAAGAAAGTCCCAATTGTTATTTTTGCTTTTGCATAATATTAATTCATGGAAATCATTAATTCCTATTAACAATTCTATTAATTCTTTTTCAGCAAAGGGCACTGATGATGAGATGCTAGCTCTGCCTCACCATCCATGCCTTTCCTACCCCCTTTCAGCTCAAGGAGTGGGCACAAGAAGCTGCCTTATATCAAACCATTGGTCCATCTAGCTCAGTACTGTCCACACTGACTGGCAGTGGTTCTCCAGGATTTCAGACCAGGTTCCTCTCATCCCTACCAGGAGATGCTGGGGGTTGAAACTGCAGTCAAAGCAGTTGCTCTTCCAGTGAGCTATGGCCTTTCCCCATCTATGAGGAACCTTCTGTGTTCATGGAGGCTCTCCATGCATTTTGGAACGCAGGAAAATCACCCATCAGTTGCAGGACGGTGGACATGGTGATAGGGAGTGGAGCTAGCACACACTTGACTTATTATAATTCTTGAAGTAGTTTAGAAAATATCTTGAAGCTGTGTACTTTGCCTTGGGGAGCAGAGGTGAGGAACCTCAGACCTAGGAGTTAGATGTGGCCCTCCAGACCTCCCCATCTGGCCTTTGGAACTCTCCACAGGCCACACCCAAAACTGACCCAGCTTCACATGCTGAGCATTTTTGCCTGCCTGTAATGCATTCTTGCACTCTGATAACACCTCTTCCTTGCCTGGATGGGGGATAGACAGAGATGTGTGGTTCTGAGTAGAAACTAGCCTACATAAAAGCAAATTGAACATTTGTTGCCCTGCTCACTTTGGCTCTGAGATGTGGCCATCAGAGGTTTGTCCAGGAGGGAATGCAGGCCTTGGGGGAAGTTTGCACATCTCTGTTGTAGAGAAACAAAGGACTGGGGGTTCGACAATGCAGGGGAAGTGGGTTAATTCCTCACTCCTCCAGCTCTGTGAAAGTCAGCGTGGCATAGTGGTTAGGTGCTGGTCTATGATCTGGCTGGATTCTCAATCTGCCATGAAGCATCTTGGGTGGCCTTGGGGCAGCTTCTCAGCCTAATTCTCCTCAAAGGGTTGTTGTGAGAATAAACTGAGTCAGGAAAGAACGATATACGCCACCATGAACTCCTTGGAGGAAAGATGGAACGTAAATGTAATAAATGAATAAATAAATAAATACTGTCCCTCTGCTGCTGTTGCTAAATGATGTGTTTTGAATATTCCCTTGGGCTATGTAAATGGATATTCTCTCATGGTCATGGTTGTTGTTGGGGTTTTTGGTTTTTTGGTTTTGTATAATTTTCTGTTTGAGGAACTCGGCGTGAGTGGCTAGCAGCAGAAACTGCTTGCTGGGTGGGGTGGAGTTGCTGTATCAACTCCCCAGGAAGGGCAAGGCAGCAAGGAGGCTGGGGCAAGGCAAATGCAGTAGCACAGCCCATCTGGCGCTCCTTCCAGTGCCTTTTCGGCACCTTCATTATATATCTTCAGGCGCCAGGCAAAAATGTTCCTCTTCAGCCAGGCCTTTGGGTGATTAATATCCCACAGCCTTTTAAATATGTTCATGGGAGGGGTTGTTGTTGTTGTTGTTGTTTTAACTATTTATTTGTGCTTTTACCTTGAAGGGCAGTATGCAAGTCTAATAAATAAATCATTAATAAGTAGAGGCTCTGTGTGTGTTTGTGTGTAAGGTAATTCTGTTGCTTTGGGGAAAACTCATTTGTTTTAAAGATTCGCACTATCACTCTGAGAGAGCCTCTCCTCTTACAAGAGGGGAGGTGTTGTGGGCGGGCGGGACGCGATTTCTGCCTCATGCAGGGGGCGTTATGCCCCCTGCCCCCACTCACCTGGCTGGTGCACCACACCCACAGGTAAGTGCCCAACTGGGTGGCTTGAAGGGGGCGTGGTTTGCAGTTTAACTTACTGCTGCACCAGCCATTCTGCCTCATTTTCCGCCTTCCCGTCGCGAGTCACCCACCCTCCACTCCCTTAGAGATTAGGGTTTAGTTCTTTCTCTTGGCCGTGCTATGGATCTATGGTTGGTCACCCAGGTTGTCCAGGGGGCCTGGTAGGAATGTTTCCATCTGGCATTAGGCCTTGTGGTTTTTCCACCTACCTCATAGCAATCGTCACAACTTTCTTGGTACTGGTGGGCAGGTTAGGCATTGGAATGTGTTGTTGGTGTGTGGAAGGGCTAGGTGTGGCCATCGCCTACCCCTTCAAATTTGGGTATTCCGTTAAAGGAATCCAGCGGTCGTGAATCCTGTCCGTTGCCTGTGTGGTGGGGGGTCATGGCACGACCCCCGGTGACATCAGGGGAGAGCTTATAGTTGTATTAGCATCAACAGGCTCCCCCTACTGGTGGTTAAACCCTCGTTAGACTCACCCGTCATCCTGAGTGGGTGGAGTCAAATTGCTCTTGTCCAATGCCTAAGCCAATACCTTTTCACATGCTGTAATCAATAAAGTTGTGGCCTTTTCTAGCCCATTAACCTTATATGCCGTGTCCACGTGTCTTTACTTCTCCCAAGCAGGGGACGGTTCCTCGAACCACAACCTGTCTACCACTTCCCCTGCTCAGCTTCTAAGTAACTACAAGAGCAAGTGTCTCTCCTCACAGGGGAACAGCTAACTCTGTAAAATCAGGGGAGAGGAACATGTGGTCCTCCAGATGTTGCTGGACTACAACTTCCACCATCCTTGGCTCAGGCTGATGGGAGTTCAACCATATCTGGAAAGGCATCCTTGCTTTAAAAGAATGCCCTGAAACAGATACAGCATGGTCTTCAATGGCACTAGCAATGGATCATTTTTTGTTGCACCAGCTAAGAATACAAGCGACCAGATTTAAATCTAGAAAGTGCAAGTCCTTTCCACAGAAGGCAAATTATTCTAGACTTAGAGTAATTGCTTGAGATCTTCATTTCTTGTCTAGTTGGGAGGAATATGCACAATATCTCAGTATCTAATATTCTGCCCAAGTGAAGGGATGCTGTAGATTTACTGCTTCTTGGCACTACCTATCATCCCAGGCATCATTTGCTTTTAAACTAATTGAGCTAATCTTGCGCAGATTCCATCTTAGCCCCTCCAACTTTGATAATATATGGGTCTCTTGTACGTTCTGCTCCTAATATCTCACCAAGATTACACGAGAAGCCTGGGCAATTGGTTTAGCCATAAGTTTTCACAGCACTATTTCGTTCAGGTCAAAGAAGAATAAAAAAGCTATAGGATGAATGGAAGCCATTTGTTCTGACGCGAGAGACTAAGAATACAAAATATTTTTTGACCTCTGATCTATCTGAAGTATTCTTTTTGTCTGAAATAATAATAGCAAGTAGCATTAAGGCAGTGCTCAACCCTGATGATCAGTGAATTACATTCTGCAAGTCTTATAGAATTCAAAACCTCTCTATTCATTTTTATTTAAAACATTTCTAGTTTGCAGCCCAAATTAATCAAACCAAATTCCAGGGCAGTGTACAACTTATATGAAGATCAGAATGCAATAAAACACAAATGCAAATATATATTATTTATGATCCTCCAACCACACATAAAAAGCAAGAAAATGCAAAATACATAAAATTGTTAGGGGGGGATTGGAAATCAACCACAAATTATCTAAAGGGAAAATTGCAATATTTAGAAATTTCACAACATGTAATTAATAATTAAAACATTAGAGCCCTGCAATAAAGTGAGCAACAGAAGCTCAAAAGTTGCCCAGGAAAGGACTGTGTGATGCCTCATTAAATAACAATGTCTTATTTAGGGATGGGCAAAACTGTCAGTTTTGTTTTTTCTCACTTTCTCATTTTCTACTCTTGAGTTCAGTTCTCCACATTTCTGCATCAGATTTTTGGGGGGAGGGGGTTCTCATAAAAATTCATTAACAGTTAGTTTAGTGGAAATTTCTTCTATTTCACACTTTTCTGAATTCAATTTTCCCGAATATATATATATTTGCAAAGCAATTTTTCCTCATATAATGTACTTTATTTCCACCAATAAATGCATTTTGTGCACAGTATATGCATTTCGGTACACACTACTTGACTAAAGAACTGCACTGCAAAATTCATGGAATGTAAATTCTGAAGGATGGTTGTGCTTCGGTTTGTTGATTGTTAACCTGAAAGCTTGTAAAGTAAGTTGGGATGGACCGAGCAGTTAAATTCCATCCTTTTCTGGTTTCGCTAGCATTCAAAGGCTGTGCGTAAAAAGTCTACACTGAAATTGCACACATTTTGTGCATACTGTTTACATAAAATACAGATTTTCCAATATTTTTTCAATGCATTTCCCATGAAGAAGAAGAAGAAGAAGAGTTTGGATTTGATATCCCGCCTTTCACTCACTTTAAGGAGTCTCAAAGCGGCTAACAATCTCCTTTCCCTTCCTCCCCCACAACAAGCACTCTGTGAGGTGAGTGGGGCTGAGAGACTTCACAGAAGTGTGACTGGCCCAAGGTCACTCAGCAGCTGCATGTGGAGGAGCGGAGACTCGAACCCGGTTCTCCAGATTACGAGACTACCGCTCTTAACCACTACACCACAAAATGAAATAAACATTTTGTTTGCAAATTATGGTGTGTGTGTGTGTGTGTGTGTGTGTGCGCGCGCTGACAGTACTGCAAATCCAGAGAAGTGCTTAATCCAACTCAAAGTTGCATGCTGAACCACAAACAAATTCAGGAGCATTGGAGTGGGTAAGTAAAGAAAGTTAAAGGACCCCTGTACAGTTAAGTCCAGTTAAAGGTGACTATAGTGTGCGACGCTCATCTTGCTTCTGGCCAAGGGAACCGGCATTTGTCCAAAGACAGCTTTCTGGGTCATGTGGCCAGCATGACTAAATGGCTACTGGCGCACAGAAGACATTGGTGGAAGCCAGAGCACATGGAAACACCATTTACCTTCCCACCACAGTATTTATGTACTTGCACTGGTGTGCTTTTGAACTGCTAGGTTGGCAGGAGCTGGGACAGAGCAATGGGAGCTCACCCCATCACACTGATTTAAACTGCCGACGTTCCAATCAGCAAACCCAAGAGGCTTGGTGGTTTAGACCACAGCGCCACCTGCATTTCTTATGGATGAGTCCACTGTTATAAACAGACTGAACAAATCCCTCTTCCATTCATAAAAGTAAGGTCCAGGAGGCTTCCTTTTAGGGAGGCTGTGCTGGAGCTGTTTCACCAACACTGGAAAAGCTCTCTCCTTGGTGGTCATAGTACATGCTCCAGAAGGAAAGTGATTCACATTTCCCTCCCACTTCACCCTACTTTATAGTCACCTTGTGGCACATCCTGATTTGCAATGGGCTTGTTGTCTGCAAGCTTTTTCAAAGAACAGTAAGCAAATATCCAAGGTTACCCTTCACAAAACTACATTTCTCAGGTCTACTTGCACCTGGCATGCTGCACAGCTGCTCATCATGCAATTGGAGGGAGGGGAGGGGAATGGTCTCACTCCTTCTCTCCCCTCTCCTTGTTACTTTTGGAATTAGCAGCAGCAGCCCCATACAGTGAGTGGGAAGGAAAAGGGTAGCAGTTTTGAGAATCATTGATGGACGAGAGAAGGGAAGGTGTGGGCTCATAATAGGTGGCTGCTAAGCTATGGCTTAGATCTTTTTACATCCTCAAGGGTTTGAAACATATTCAGATTCACTTGAACTAAGTCAAACTATTCCCCAACATTACAAGGAAAGAGCCCAGTAGTCTGAAATTCAGTTCTGTTATGAATTTGCATGTTACGCATGTTAACACAAAAGTACCTAATAGACACTGAAATGCAACTGTCCTTTGAAATTCTGACTCCTCTGAATTTTGTGGTGCAGTTCTTCAACCAAGTAATTGCACGTGAAAAAGAGGGCCAGGGAAAGTACGCAGAAAAAGTCTTAATTTAGTCTTAGTGTAAACCACTTAGAGATTTTCTTACATTTTGCTAAATAAATATATTTGTTAAATAAATTAACAAATAACACACAAATGTGCATTATATTTAGAAAACTAGCTTGCAAAAATGTATAATGGGAAAAAATACACACTAAAATGTTGATTGATTTTTTAGCACTTAATAATAATAATAACAAACTGATGTGGAAAGACGGCTGATTTTAAAATGGGGAAAATGAGGAACAGGCAGAAACCAAGCTGACAGGTCCCTCCATCTGCAGCCTTTGTCTATGTCCCTGATGCCCCTGTGCTGTGAACACCTTGCTTTCTGCTACCAAGATCTTAACAAAAAACAAACTGTGAATCATCAGGTTGTAAGCCCATCACCTAAATCAGAATCCTCATATTTCAAAAGAAGGAGAAAACCTAGGGAACATGCTTATAAAAATTCCCCAGTGAATAAGCTATTTTAAAAACATATGCACATATATATTCTAAAAATCCAGCCACAAAAGGCATCTGTACAAAATGAGATTTCAAATATCACTTTTAATTTCTTGGCATGTCCTTTTAAAGGCATTCCTTTTCACTTCAGAGCAGACAAATAAATGAGATTGATTCTCAATTTGTGGTCAGAGCATCTCCCTATCCCTGAGACTATATTTGAAAAGAAGGAGAGACAAACGGCTGAAAAGAGACAGGCCGCTAAGCGATTCTCACTGGCGTGTGAAAGAGGCAACTCAATCAGCAGACTTGCCTCACACCTCTCAGGATGCCGCACGGCTTCTGTATCATGCTGGGGGTGGGGGAGAAAATTAAGAAAACTGAGGACCCACATGGAATATTACACCTGAAATTGGTATTGACACTTCGGCTAATAACGCCATCAACAATTCTCTTGCAACCAAGCTGGGAATATTGTCAGTACATTTGATTAAGGGCTGATACAGCTGAAAGAAGAAACTGGTGCCAGAAATATTTCTTTAGACTATGTTAAGGGCTTGTCTAGACTGGCAAGGTTTATGTGCATTGGCAGCTTACCATGCATTGGTCTTAATTTGATGTGGATCTTAACACCCAAGTTATTGACCATGCTGGAGTCAGGCACAGCTAGTGCAGCGTGTGGTGCAGCCTGTGAATGTGTGTTTTCTAAACTGCTCCCTTGCCAATAACCGAAGAAGTAGAGAGAAGGTAGATCTGGATCTGGTGGTAAATATAGACATTGAATGTGACTCTTACCTTTGAATGGAAGGCCACATTCCACCCATGAAAGAACCAGAAGTTTCTCCCCATACCCATATCTCTCCATCCAGGAAAGCAAATCCTTGATCAAAAACATGATGACAAAAGCACTTGAGGAAGTCACAGAGCACAACTGCTGGCCTGGGGAGGAAGAGTCCTGAAGAATAGAGAGGCCTTGAGGCCAGGCCTGAAGTCCTTCATTCCTGCAATAGACCTTTGGTCTGATCCAGCAGGGCTCTTCTGATGTGGAGGCACCATAGATCCCTTATTTCAGCCAATAATAATAATAATAATTTATTATTTGTACCCCGCCCATCTGACTGGGTCTCCCCAGCCACTCTGGGTGGCTTCCAACAAAGATGAAAGATACACTAAAATGTCACATATTAAAAAAAACTTCCCTTCAGATGTCTTCTGAATGTCAGGTAGATGTTTATCGCTTTGACATCTGATGGGAGGGCGTTCCACAGGGCGGGCGCCACTACCGAGAAGGCCCTCTGTCTGGTTCCCTGTAACTTGGCCTCTCGCAGTGAGGGAACCGCCAGAAGGCCCTCGGAGCTGGACCTCAGTGTCCAGGCAGAACGATGGGGGAGGAGACGCTCCTTCAGATATACTGGACCACGGCCATTTAGGGCTTTAAAGGTCAGCACCAACACTTTGAATTGTGCTCGGAAACATACTGAGAGCCAACGTACGTAATTTCACATATCCTCCACCTCTAGAATATATTGGCAGGGTAGAAGGCAAGGAGACCAACAGTAGGTGGAGTCAGAGTCAATGACAGGCAGAGCCACCCTCTGACTGGATGTAAGTCAAAGCAAGTAAGTCAAAGCAAGCAGGTAGGGACTGGCTAAGAGCTGGCTGAAGTTGGTGGAGCCAGACCACATAATGCCATACTCAGTTTTCAGTGCACGTATTACTAAGGCGTTTATTTGCGCCCTTTTATTTCATTTAGGGAGGAATTGCTGGAGCCTGCCATGCAAGATCAATGACTTTCACCTTTACAACATAATTGGGTCACCAGAGAAACACTGAATAAGTGAAAGTTCTAGGATCAGTTTGAGTATTTGTGAGTGTACATTTTAAAATAATTTTCTTGTGCAATGGGGAGAAATAGGGATGCGAGAGAATTTTGATTTGGTTTGCTTTTTAATACGAACCTGCCAAATTTTCATTTCCCAAACTAATGTGCAGACTGAAATCCAGCCAATCCTTCAAAATTTGCATTTCTCCAAGTGTTGTGATGCAGTCCTTCAACCAATAATAATCCTTACAAAAATGTTTATATTCAAGAAAATAGCATACAAAAATGAATAATAGGGAAAATTTGCTTGCAAAAATATGTATACTAGGCAAACCTTCGGGCAAATATGTGGAAAAAATAAATGAACACTGTAGTTAATTAAAATTCATATGCATTTTCCTAATATTCATGCATGCTTGTAAAAATGCAGACAAACTTCAATTTTTAAAACAAAAATGCAAATGGATATGGAAATAGGGTTGATGAAGAAGCTGAGAAAAAAACTATCAAAGTTGACAGGTTTGCCCTGCCATCGGTGGAGCATGGGGAACAAGAATCTCAGGTGATGGTGGGCAAAGGAGATGGTGGGCATAAGCTGATTTTCATTTCTTTCCCAGAAAGCTGCACTCCCGCCTCCCTTTCAGCCCTGACAGAGAGGACTCTCTGCTTCCACCCACCAGTCCCAGGGATGATCTATACAAAATCAATAATCTGACTCCCCTTACATTAAAGCATCTCCCTCTCCTCTGCTTTGATTCTGTTGGGAGGAACAGCCAACGCTTGTCAAGAAGAGCCACTTTGGCTAATTGGACTTCTGCCCTAAAAGCATCTGAGGACTGAGATGCATTCAGACCTAATGGGAGGGCAAAGGTTAATGCATGATTAGATGAGAAATGCTCCATCTTTGAGAAGGGGGTGGGGAATGATTTCCCCTTCCCTTAACAGGGAAGAAATTGCCTCCAGGAGTGAATGGCACTAAATTAAGGAAGAGACACTCCTGATTCCAAGGCTCCTGCTTTATGGCTCTAAGCATATGCCTTTGTCCTTCCTGCAGTGTCCTTGGTGGAGTGCCATTAGGTTTGCTGTTGCTGACTCAGCCTGTCGGCAGCCCCAGCCTGCCGCTGTTCTGCCTTATATCCTATTCAAAGCATGCCAAGCAGCCCACGACCAAGCAGGTCTCTAAAGACTGGGAAGATGATAATACAATTGCCTTGGGGAGGAAGATGTGGGAGAAGGCAAACAAAGCAAAGGATGATTAGTTCCCCCACCCACTGACCCCACCATCCTGTCTCCAGGAGGAAAGGATATTGAATGGCATTGATTAATAGCAGTTGAACTGCACACAGCTCTTTCCCCCTGCTGAGTGAGGCACAAGCAAGAAAACACCCAGCCACTGACATATTAATGCAGGAGAGAGGGAGAGAGATGCATCAAATCAGCACCAGGATCAGGAAAAAGGGGTCTGAAGTGAAAGCTGGTTAAGAGAGTCACAATTTGGGCAAGCCCAAAAGTTCAAAACTGCATCAAGGAAAAGAATTCCGTGAAATGTATTTTGCAAATTTGCACACAGTCCTTGATTGTGCATTCATCAGCATTTGCTATTTGGCATGGCAAATTGGGGCCCTGCAACTAAATACTGCAGTGTGAGGAAAGGTGCTAGAACAGATAATTAAACAATATGTGAGCACTTGGAGTTGGAAGAGACACCCAAGGCTCATCTAGTCCACATCCCTTCTACGCAGGAATCTCAACCAAAGCATCCATGGCAGGTGGCTATCCAACTTCTGCTTTAAAACCTACAATGAAGGAGAACCCACCACCTCCCGAGGGAGACCATCCCACTGACAAACAGCTCTTATTGTCAGAAAGTTCTTTCTGAAGTTTAGTCAGAATCTCCTTTCTTGTAACTTGAAGAATTTACCAACTTAATTAATTATATAAACAGTTTCTCAGTGTGAACCAGGAAGTGACTTATCCTTATTTGAAAATTATGAGAAATTAATTTCTAAAATGTATAGATTGCTGTTAGTATGGGAAACAAAGGATGAAATGGTTAAAACAACTATGGTTAAGTGGACAAAGGATGTTGGGCGTAGTATAGATGTTGCTGCAAATTCTCTCCACTTCCCAGTGGGGAGGACTCACGGTGGACCATGTGGTCACCCACTCCCCTCCAGGGGCAGGGGATTGACTCCCCCATTGCCTGGGGTATCCCGGCCACGTCAGAGCCTGGCCAGCCAATCTGCTGGCTGGGGTGTGTGGCCGGGTCCATTTAAGCAGAGGTGCGAGTTGGAGGGCTTCCTCTTTGGCTCGCTTCTTCAATCACCCACCCACCCTCCCTATTTTGCAGGTTTTTAGCACTCGCCTTGCTATGGACCTCGGTTGGTCACCGCTGAGGGGCCTGGTAGGAATTTTTCCACTTGGCAAATTGGCACTGGCCATTGGGTTTTTGCCTACCTCGTAGCAATCATCACAATTTTGTTAGGGTTGCAGTTAGGCATTGTTTGATCCTTGTGATGGGGGAGGGGAGGTGTGGCCATCACCTGCCCCTCCAAGCTGAAGGGTATTCCGTTAAAGGAATCCGGGGGTGTTGATCTTGTCCGAAGCCCGGGTCGGGGGCTAGGGCCATGACACAACCCCGACGGGAACACCAGGGGGAGCTCAAGCATCGACAGGGCTCCCCCTTCCGGTGGTTTACCCTTACCGGACTTCCTGCACATCGGGCAGGAGTCAGATATAGTCGGGTCCAATCAATGCCTAAGTCAATACTGCTCACATTCTGTAATCAATAAAGTTGTGGCCAAATTTGCCCAGTAACATTAACCTCATATCCGTGTCCTTGTGTGAGTTATTTCCCAACGAGGGGTGGTGTGCTGGTCCCGGGGGTAAGGTACCGTGGGTGTAAGCAGAGTCCACACGAAGAGGGGCGAGGTCCGAGGCGGAGAACCGGGCGGGGAACAGGAACGCTGGAACAGGAGGCTGAGCAGGGAACAAGAACACCGGATGAACAGGAACAGGAGGCCGAGCAGGGAACAGGAGCACCCGATGGTCAGGAACAGGAGGCCGAGAAAGGAACAGGAGTACCGGATGGTCAGGAACAGCAGGCCGAGCAGGGAACAGGAGCACCGGATGGTCAGGAACAGGAGGCCGAGCAGGGATCAGGAACACAGGAAGGTCCGAAGCCAACAACGACGTTGCTCCCGCAACCTGGGGCCGGGCTGACTGGGCTTTTATCCTCTTCTAAGGCCGGGGGCGGTCCCGGCCCCCAGGAGCCCTGCCTCCTCTGGCCTTAAGGCGAGCACTCCTCCTGGGGGCAACCAGTTCCCTTCGCCTCTCTGCCCTAAGCCTCTGCAGATCAGGAGAGGCCGAAGGGTTACTGGGCCCTGGAGGAGGCTCACCTGTAACCACTGAGTCGTCAAGCCCCTCTGGGGCCAGAAGGGTTTCACCTGGGGCCAGCTCCTGGTGCTCTGCCACAGGTGCAGGCTCTTCAGCATCTGGGCCTTGCCCCAGTTCAGCCGGCCCTGGAGGCGGGGACTCCTGTGCAGGCTGGGATTCCTCTGGTTCATCCTCTGAATCGGAATCCCAGGCCATCACACCATCCCCCCTCCCAGGCCCCCCCTCAACTGAGGGTCCGGACCCGACTTGCCGGGGTACATTGCATGGAACTCTCGGAGGCAGGCAGGTGCGTGGACGTTGGCCGCTGGTTCCCAGGAACGGTCCTCCGGTCCGTACCCCTTCCAGTCAATGAGATACTGCAGCTTTCCCCTACGGTATCGGGAGTCCAGGATGCGTTCCACCTCGTACTCAGGCTCTCCCTGAACCAACACTGGCTGCGGTCAGGGACGGTTCGGGTGGAACTCGTCGGGTGGGGCCACCGGACTCAGAAGGGACCTGTGGAAGACCGGGTGAACCTTCAGGGTTGCGGGTAATCGGAGACGGAATGCCACAGGAGAGACTTGGTCCACGATAGGGAACGGGCCGGTGAAGCAGGCGTCCAACTTCCGCGAAGGTCGAGAGGGGTGGAGGTGGCGAGTGGAGAGCCAAACCAGGTCACCGACGCGAAGTTCCGGCCCCACCTGGCGGTGGCGGTCGGCCTGGGCTTTGTACGCTTCCTTGGCCTGGTGCAGTTGCTCCACCAAAAGCTGTTGCTGGGACTGGAGCTCTTGAAGCCACTCCGTCACCGCCGGGACCGTGGATGCCGGCAGCACATGTGGAAACAGCCGTGGATGATAACCGTAACTGGCCTGGAACGGGGTCTGCTGGGTGGACGCATTCACCGCGTTGTTGTAGGCGAACTCCGCCAATGCCAGGTGGTCGACCCAGTCATCCTGCTGGTAGCTGCAGTAACACCGGAGGTACTGCTCCAGCACCGCGTTTGCCCGTTCCGTCTGGCCATCGGTCTGTGGGTGGTAGGCTGACGAGAGGCAGACCTCTGTCCCGAGGGTCTGGTGTAATGCTCGCCAGAACCGGGATGTGAACTGAACGCCCCGGTCGGACACCACGCGCTCAGGTAGGCCATGCAGGCGGAAGACATGCTGAAGGTACAGCTGAGCGGTTTCCTTGGCTGTGGGTACAGATGGACAGGGAGCGCAGTGCACCATCTTGGTGAAATGGTTGGAGAAAACCAGAAGGCAGGTACAGCCACGAGACGGGGGTAAGTCCACTACAAAGTCCAACGAAACCGTGTGCCAAGGGCGCGGTGGAACTGGCAATGGCTGAAGTAGGCCGGGGGGTCGCCCGGTAGGGCCCTTGGCGCGCCGGCAGACCTCACAACCAGCAACGTAGCGAGCCACGTCAGCCTTCAGGCGGGGCCACCAAAACTCACGACTGACCAGATGGGTGGTCCGATACCGTCCAAAGTGCCCCGCTGCTGGGGCATCATGAGCCATCCGGAGAACCTCCAGCCGTAGTGGCCCTGGCGGGATGTACAGGCGACCGTGGTGCAGCAGAAGGCCCTGATGCAGGACCAGCCCCGGATACTGTGGGCTGGACCCTTCAGCCAGCTCCCGGAGTCGTTCCTGGGCCCAAGCGTCGACCCGCTGCTGTTCCCGCACCCGAGCCTGCAGTGGCTCCGCCTCCTGGGTGGCCAGGAATGCAGCTGGAGGTAGGATCGTGGTGGGTTCTGCTTGCTGTACCGTGTCTGCGTTGTCTTCAGGTTTCCGGGACAGGGCATCCGCCTTCTGGTTCTGAGAGCTAGGGATGTAGCGGATCCGGAACTGGAACCGGGAAAAGAACAACGCCCACCGGATCTGTCTTTGGTTCAGCTTGCGGGTGGTCTGGAGGTACTCCAGGTTCCGGTGGTCGGTTCTCACCTCCACCGGATGTCGTGCCCCCTCAAGATGGTGGCGCCAGACCTCAAAGGCCACCTTGATGGCCAGTTGTTCCCGCTCCCACACAGTATAGTTACGCTTCGCTGGTAGGAGCTGGCGGGAATAGAAGGCACAGGGTAAAAGTGGCGCTTCAGGTCCATTCTGTTGAGACAAGACGGCACCGAGAGCCGTACTGGAGGCGTCGGTCTCCACCACAAAGGGTCGAGAGGGGTCAGGATGTTGTAAGATTGGCGCCCTCTGGAAACAGGCCTTCAACCCCTGAAACGCCTCCTCTGCCTCCTTGTCCCAGGAAAACGGCGTCTTTGGGCGCAGTAGCCGGGTCAACGGGGTGGTGCGATGAGCATAATCTGCGATGAAGGTCCGGTAGTAGTTGGCAAACCCCAGGAAACGCTGTAGGTCCTTGCGGTTCCAGGGTACCGCCCATTCTCGAACCGCTGCCACCTTCCCAGGGTCCATCTGCACCCCATCTGGAGAGAGCCGGTGACCAAGGAAGTCCACAGTCCGCTGATGGAACTCGCACTTGCTGAGCTTTGCGTACAAACGGTGCTCACGCAAACGCTGCAGCACGGTCCGGACATGTCCCTCATGGCGAGCCGGGTCACGGGAGTAAACCAGTATGTCATCCAAATACACCACCACGTACTTGTCTAACAAGTCCTGGAACACGTGGTTGATGTAGCGTTGGAACACAGCAGGCGCGTTGCACAAACCGAAAGGCATAACCAAGTATTCGAACTGCCCGTACCGGGTCCCAAACGCTGTCTTCCACTCATCCCCGGCTCGGATCCGAATCAAGTTGTAGGCCCCCCGGAGGTCCAGCTTGGTGAACACCTGTGCCCCTTGCACCCGCTCCAGCAACTCCGAGATAAGGGGCAAGGGGTACCGGTCTGGGATGGTAATTTTGTTCAGGGCTCGGTAATCATGGCAAGGGCGGAGTTCCCCACATTTCTTCTTAACAAAAAGCACTGGTGCCGCGGTAGGCGAGGTGGAAGGCCTAATGAACCCACGCTCCAGGTTCTTGCGCAAGAAGTCCTGCAAAGCCTCCGCTCTGGCTCTGTTAGAGAATATAAGCGACTCACTGGTAAAGGCGCTCCGGGTTGGAGGTCTATGCCACAGTCAAAAGGCCGATGCGGCGGCAGCTGGTCTGCCCCCCGTTCCTCGTCCTGGTAATCCTGGTACACGGCTGGGAGCGTGGGTGCTGCCTCTTCTGTGGGCGCGGCCGCCAGCGTCTCGGATTGAGCATGGGAACATGGGTCTGGGAAGTGCACGGTCCGTTTGACCCAGTCAATCTGAACGTTGTGAGCTTCCAGCCAGTCCATCCCGAGCACTAGGGGGAAGCGGGGCATAGAAGCAATGTCCAAAGTTCGCAACTCCCTGTGCTGCTGGAGACACAGGACCAGGGGCTGGGTCTCCTGAGTAACGGCACCTGAACGCAGAAGTCGTCCGTCAATTGCTTCCACCTGGACCGGTACTGGCTTGTTCCGAAGTGGCACCTGATGATGGGCAGCAAAAGCAGCGTCCATATAGGAGCGGGTTGCTCCTGAATCTACCAAAGCATGGGTGAGGATCCAGGCCCCACCTGGAGGGTATAAACATACCGAAACCATAAGATGTTGCAAGTCCATTGGTGCGGGCCCATTCTGCGCGGTTTGGGACCCCCGGTAGCTAGGGCCATCAGCTACTGGGGTTGGCGGTTTCCCTGCGGCTGGCATTTCTCAGGGTAGGACCGAGCATAGTGTCCACTTCCGCCACAGTAGAGACAGAGATTTCCCTCCCGACGCCGCGCCTTCTCTGCGGGGGAAAGGCATGGCCGCACTGCCCCGAGCTGCATAGGCTCCTCCGTTAAATCAGTTGTGACCGTGGGGCTGCCGGAAGAAGCTGGTGCCGCGAACTGGAAGTGTCGGCGACCCCGGGCCTGACGACGATCCTCCAGCCGGTCGTCTATTTGTAGACTCCGTTGAATGAGAGTGTCTAGCGTGGTGGGGCATTCCATTGTGGCCAGCTGGTCCAGTATCTCGTCCGAAAGCCCTTCGAGATACTGGTCCCGCAGTGCCGAGTCATTCCAGGTCAAGTCCTGTGCCAACAGCCGAAACTCTGTGGTATATGCGGCCACCGTGGACTTGCCCTGTTTCAACCGCCGAATCGCCCGGTTGGCTTGACTCCCTTTCTGGGGGTTGCCGAACGCGGCCTCCAAACGATTGCAAAACCCCGTATAGTCTGCCAGCAAGGGGGAGTCTTGCCTGAGTAGCGGCAACGCCCACTTGGCCGTCTGGTCCTTTAACAAACTAATCAAAAAGTGCACCTTGGTGAGGTCGTCAGGAAAGTTCCGGGCTCGCCCCTGAATATACAGCTTGGCCTGGGCAAGGAACATGGGAAAGCTGGCCGGGGCCCCATCAAATTTCTCGGGCAAAGCCACTGGGTACTTGCCAGGAGCTTGGGCGTCGGCCTCAGGAGCCGGTAGGGCTTCCAAGCGTTGCTGAAGTGCCATAACCGCGTCACTGAGCTGCTGCACGGAGTGAGTCAAGGCCTGGTTCTCCTGGGCCAAAGCCACCAGTGCAGCCGCCTGGTCAGCCATGGCCTCTGGCTCTTCCCGAACGCACCCCAACGAAGGGGGAGTGCGGGTGTGGCGGGAGCAAACTGTGCTGGTCCCGGGGGTAAGGTACCGTGGGTGTAAGCAGAGTCCACACGAAGAGGGGCGAGGTCCGAGGCGGAGAACCGGGCAGGGAACAGGAACGCTGGAACAGGAGGCTGAGCAGGGAACAGGAACACCGGATGAACAGGAACAGGAGGCCGAGCAGGGAACAGGAGCACCCGATGGTCAGGAACAGGAGGCCGAGCAAGGAACAGGAGTACCGGATGGTCAGGAACAGCAGGCCGAGCAGGGATCAGGAACACAGGAAGGTCCGAAGCCAACAACAACATTGCTCCCGCAACCTGGGGCCGCGCTGACTGGGCTTTTATCCTCTTCTAAGGCCGGGGGCGGTCCCGGCCCCCAGGAGCCCCGCCTCCTCTGGCCTTAAGGCGAGCACTCCTCCTGGGGGCAACCAGTTCCCTTCGCCTCTCTGCCCTAAGCCTCTGCAGATCAGGAGAGGCCGAAGGGTTACTGGGCCCTGGAGGAGGCTCACCTGTAACCACTGAGTCGTCAAGCCCCTCTGGGGCCAGAAGGGTTTCACCTGGGGCCAGCTCCTGGTGCTCTGCCACAGGTGCAGGCTCTTCAGTATCTGGGCCTTGCCCCAGTTCAGCCGGCCCTGGAGGCGGGGACTCCTGTGCAGGCTGGGATTCCTCTGGTTCATCCTCTGAATCGGAATCCCAGGCCATCACAGGTGGCTACGGAGTCTTGACACGCAAACCTCTGCCTTCTAGCTGACCTTCAAATGGGCATCAGCCACCTTTGTGAGTTAGTAGGATTTGACACAGAGAATTCTCAAGATACTGTGGAAATCACAAGTCAGAGTTTTGTAAAAGAATTAGAAGAAAGGAAACTGAGGCACAGAGAATACACAAACCATACACAAATTTGGAGGTGAAAATAAAGAATGAAACAGAAAAGTTCTTTCAGAACTGAGGAAACAATAGTATGGTAAAAGCCAGTAGGAAACCCTGAAGAAACAGAGAGGTCTGGACACTCCCTCCCACTTTCAGGAAAAAGGCTGGCATTAAAAACACAGTAATAAGAGGCATAAAGTGGACAGTTTCCAGATGCAAACTTCCTACGGGTATATAATAACATAGGAGCTCTGCTTGATCAGGACAGTGGCCCCTCTAGTCCCGCCAGATGCCTGTGGGAAACCAGCAAGCAGAACACAATCACAAGAGCCCTCTCCCCTCTGGAAGTTTCCTGTTCAGAATACCTCCAATGGTGGAAGCAGAGAGAGCCATCACTGATAACCTTATCCTTCCTGAAAGGTACCATTTAAACTTCTCCCACTTGGTTTCTCTGTAAAAGACAGGAGAACAAGAATACTGTTGATCATTCTAGGACTATCCCCTAACTAAATATAAGCTTTAGGTAGGCAATTTAAACTGCAATCCTTCTTATTCTTGTCTCTGTAGTTTACTATATATTTTTTGTAAACTGGATAGTGTGAAACATTGTAGTCAATGGTTTTTCTTTTTTCAGAGAGGGTAAAGGACAGCTGGTCTGACTCAATAGAAGGCAGTTTCCTACATTCCTGCCAAACTGCTAAAGATGCATTTTTGTGTAACATGCACTAAACATGTTTATTTCAAGGTAGTTTCCACTGAGTTCAGGGAGGCAGCCAGCTTCTTTCCTTGGAAATAAGTCCCAGGGAGTTCAATAAAACTTTCTCCTAAGTAAGTCTGGCAAAGATTGCAGCCTTCCACTGCAAAATGCAAGAGATGGGTTTTGTAAATGTTGCTGAAGGCACTCAGCTATATTCAAAGAGTAACCTCCAGTCTTACTGGTGTGTGTGTGTGTGTGTGTGTGTGTGTGTGTGTGTTGCTTTATAGCTAAAAGGCTTGAGGTCAAATCATCCTTGAAGGTCCTGGAAAGCCTCTTTCATTAGCACAGAAATATTTCTTTATGGTCCCCCTCCCCCGCTCCCTTTTCCTTCTGGATACTCTGATCATTATTGCTGCCCTCTATTGATTATGCTGCAGGCAGAGGGCAGATGACCAGCTGCACTGATCTTCCCGTATGTAAGGCCACCCTCATTTTATTAGGATGCTGATAAGATACCATGGCCTTTGCTGACACACCATGCCATCAATAATATTGCATTATCAGCACAGCCAGGCTGCAGCTTGCAGTGCTGAACAAATTTTAGACACTTCTGGCGCTGATGTACATTCAGAAAGGACAACAGAACTGCTAGCTGCTTTGTTATGCTATCTGGGATATAATTAGAATCATTGGGATGATTCAGCTGCTAACACCTTCAGTCTCTGGATTTCGAGAAGGTCACAAATATGTATGTGTGTCAGGACTAGTGATGAGGGACAAATATGATTTTCTTTTCATTTTAATGAGAAACTACATAATTCACAAACCAATAGGTGAACCAAAACACAGGCAACCTTCCAAACTTGCACTTCTCTGAATTTTGATATGCAGTTCTCTAACCAAATTACGAGGGGCGTTCATTAAAGATTTCCCCTGATGTACTTCCCGTGCACTGAGACAAATGAAACTGGGCACAGATATTAGTCCTTCTCTACATAGCTACCAGCAAGAATCAAACACTTCTCCCATTGCTTTATTTAGCTGCGGAAGCCTTGTCTGTAGAAGTCAGCAGTTTGCGTCAGAAGCCACAACTTGACCTCAGAAATCAGCATTTCATCATCTGGAAAAAGCTTGCCCTTCAAAAATAACTTCATCATTGGAAAAAGGTGGAAGTCCGATGGTGCAAGGTCAGGACAATAAGGGGGCTGAGGAAGGATTTCATGGCCACAGGACCGTGCTTCTGTCTGAGCAACATGCGAGTTGTGAACTGGGGCATTATCCTGCAGGAGGCAGGCACCTTTGGTCAGCATACCACGTCTCTTGATTCTGATGGCCTTCTGCAATTTCTGCAGCAGTGAAGCATAGTATGTCCTGGTAATTGTGGTGTCCTTTGCCAGGAAATCCATCATCACTACTCCATGCTGGTCACAAAAGACCATGAGCATGACCTTGCCCACTGACAGTTGGGCACGTGCCTACTTTGGAGGTGGTGAGGCAGATACATCAAAAATGAGAGGGCCATTTCAGACATTTGGGGGGTGCACAGAATGGGGCAAATATTTTTGGAACCTCGGTGCTGGCAACAGTTTCTCAGAAACCGCTAGATCATGGCTACCAATAGCATCTACCACTGTGCACTCTCCAACACAAGCCATTGGCTCCTGGGAACAAATGCTGTAGTGACACATAGTGTTGCTCATGTCTTAGGTGGTATTCTAAGAGGAACCACAAAATGTTTGGCAGTGTTGAAAACACAGAAACTGATGAAAACATTGGGCTGCTTTCACCTCCCAAATTCAAGTTGAAAGTTCTCCTCACTAACTTTCAGACTAAGCTGTGCTTCATTCAGAGCAAACATTATTCAGATGTCTGCCTGGCGTCACCTCACCAGGATTTCAGACAGGGATCCATCCCAACCTTAGATGGAGAAGCCATTGGGGACTGAACCTGGGACCTTCTGCATGCAAAGCATGGGGCACAACCCCTGAGTTCTGGCCCTTCCCCCTAAGTTTCCTTTTCCTCAAAGTTTCTTTAATGCACAAATCCAATTCCTGCAGCACTGGAATCAAGTAAAACACCAAGCATTGCTATTGGGAAGGCAGAAATCTGCTTTATACCAAGGAAAACCACAGGTCTTTCTTCCAGGTTAGTATTATCCACTGGAACTGCTCTCTCCAGGATTTCAGGAAGGAGCCTTTTGAAACCTTCCTTGGAAATTCTGGGGGCTGAACTTCAAACCATCTGTATGCAATGCTTTCTCACTGATCTATTATTTTCCTTGGGTAGCACTGCCCACAAAGGAGGCTACCTAATGTGAATATTTTTGCATCACTGCTAAAAGGTCTGGAATCAATCCAATTAGCAATCTCTTGCCTACCCTCAAGCACAAAGGGTTAACTTACAAAGATAGCCTAGATCCTAAACCAGAAACCTAAAAGCTCTGCCCTTCCTTCTCCCAATACTGATCTCTGAAAGGAAAGCACATTTTTCTTTGTAGGAGACCAAGCAGGGTGACCTTTTTCTGAGGTCTATTTTTAGAAGAGAGATGGTGCCAAGTCAAGATGTAGGTTACTATAACATATGAATCACCCTGCTCTTTGGGAAGGAGCAGGAAGGAGGACGTGGCCACACACGAAAGAAGCCTTGCCAACAGTCTTACAGATTGTAGTGAGGAGAGGAGAGCAGGCTCAGCATTAGTATTTAATATCTGAAAAAGGATAAAGATTAACTACAAAGGCCACATTAGGCTGGAATTCTAAGGAACACAAGACTTTGATCCTTTTCTGTTACAAAGTCAAATAACATTGTCTCACTCTGCTTTAATATTGAACTAATACTTTCTATTCAGGAGATGGTGGCTATTCTCTGCAAATATTGTCTGGCTGGGCAAGTACTGGGTGGAGAGTCAATAAAGATTTGGTACCCTGTATTGAGATTGGATGGTCATCACAAGGAGAGCTCTGCTGGCTTGCACAAATGGCCCAAATGGCCCAGAAGAAAGAAACCTTTTCTAGCATTTCCCAAAGACCCCAATCCAGTGGTGGGTGTGGCCTTGAGCTGGTAGTAGGAAGGCCCTCAACACATTCTTATGGTGCACAATGCACACAATGCACACAATACACAAGCATACACATAAACATACTGTTACAGGCCACCCCAGTGTCTGCCAAGTGGTAGCAAGATTCCAGGGGTCTTGTATTCCTCAGGAATGAGGCACAGTGGAAACTGTTAATGACTGCAATTGGACTTACAGGAAAAAGCTATCATGTATAATGAGATAAGAATCCAATATCCAATTCAGAGCAGGTCTCTCCGTGGTTTTAAGTTTAGTAATAAGTTGCAATTCAGCAGATAGGTTTACCACACCTATCAGCCAATCACCCATTCCCACTACCCTTCTGAGTAATACCCCTCCCCACCTTCTCACTATATATAAGGGTCTTGTGACTTCTTTTTCAGTGTATCTGAAGAAGTGTGGATGCACACGAAAGCTCATGCCAATAACAAACTTAGTTGGCCTCTAAAGTGCTACTGGAAGAAAGTTTTTATTTTGTTTCGACTATGGCAGACCAACACGGCTACCTACCTCTAATGGAAACTGTTGTGTCTTTATGAAATATGGTTCATTTTACACGTATTTATAACCTAAGGTTTGTTAGAGAGAGTGCAGAACATTACACCCCAAGAGCATCTCTCATAAATTATTATTACATTATAAATTATTATTACTGTATTACATGAATTATTGGTGGTGGTGTTGTTGCTACTGCTGCTGTTGTTGCTTATCTCATAACCTCAGCAAGCTTGGATCCAAAGCAACAGCCTACCAGGCCCCCTGGTTTGTTGTGTGCAGCCTCCTTCACGCAGCACCGCTTGTCCTAAGCCCCTCTCTTCTTCTTCCCCAAACCCCCTGTTCCAAAACCTATGTTTTAAAAGGAGACATTTTTCCTGTAGTGATGTCACACCCTCTGTTACCCCTGGCAACCTCCCCCTCTCAATTCTTCTGTTTCTGTCCACTTCTCAGCCTGCATGGTCAATTATTCTTAATGGACTGGTACTTGGCTCTTTTGTGTTCTTAATGGCATTACACCAAGCTGCAGAAGGCTAATCTAGTCCACCACCCCATTTTCAACAGTAACCAACCAGGTGCTTCTGTTGTTGTTTAGTCGTTTAGTCGTGTCCAACTCTTCGTGACCCCATGGACCAGAGAACGCCAGGCACCTCTGTCCTCTACTGCCTCCCGCAGTTTGGTCAAACTCATGCTGGTAGCCTCGAAAACACTATCCAACCATCTCGTCCTCTGTCGCCCCCTACTCCTTGTGCCCTCCATTTTTCCCAACATCAGGGTCTTCTCCAGGGAGTCTTCTCTTCTCATGAGGTGGCCAAAGTACTGGAGCCTCAGCTTCACAATCTGTCCTTCCAGTGAGCACTCAGGGTTGATTTCCTTCAGTATGGAGAGGTTTGATCTTCTTGTAGTCCATGGGACTCTCAAGAGTCTCCTCCAGCACCATAATTCAAAAGCATCAATTCTTCGGCGATCAGCCTTCTTTATGGTCCAGCTCTCACTTCCATACATCAATACTGGGAAAACCATAGCTTTAACTATACGAACCTTTGTTGGCAAGGTGATGTCTCTACTTCTCAAGATGCTGTCTAGGCCTGTCATTGCCCTTCTCCCAAGAAGCAGGCGTCTTTTAATTTCGTGGCTGCTGTCACCATCTGCAGTGATCATTGAGCCCAAGAAAGTAAAATCTCTCACTACCTCCATTTCTTCCCCTTCTATTTGCCAGGAGGTGATGGGACCAGTGGCCATGATCTTCGTTTTTTTGATGTTGAGCTTCAGACCATATTTTGCGCTCTCCTCTTTCACCCTCATTAAAAGGTTCTTTAATTCTCCTCACTTTCTGCCATCAAGGTTGTGTCATCTGCATATCTGAGGTTGTTGATATTTCTTCCGGCAATCTTAATTCCGGCTAGGGATTCATCCAGCCCAGCCTTTCGCATGATGAATTCTGCATATAAGTTAAATAAGCAGGGAGACAAAATACAGCCTTGTCGTACTCCTTTCCCAATTTTGAACCAATCAGTTGTTCCATATCCAGTTCTAACTGTAGCTTCTTGTCCCACATAGAGATTTCTCAGGAGACAGATGAGGTGATCTGGCACTCCCATTTCTTTAAGAACTTGCCATAGTTTGCCGTGGTCGACACAGTCAAAGGCTTTTGCATAGTCAATGAAGCAGAAGTAGATGTCTTTCTGGAACTCTCTAGCTTTCTCCATAATCCAGCGCATGTTTGCAATTTGGTCTCTGGTTCCTCTGCCTCTTCTAAATCCAGCTTGCACTTCTGGGAGTTCTCGGTCCACATACTGCTTGAGCCTTCCTTGTAGAATTTTAAGCATAACCTTGCCAGCGTGTGAAATGAGTGCAATTGTGCGGTAGTTGGAGCATTCTTTGGCACTGCCCTTCTTTGGGATTGGGATGTAGACTGATCTTCTCCAGTCTTCTGGCCACTGCTGAGTTTTCCAAACTTGCTGGCATATTGAGTGTAGCACCTTAACAGCATCATCTTTTAAAATTTTAAATAGTTCAGCTGGAATACCGTCACTTCCACTGGCCTTGTTATTTGCAGTGCTTTCTAAGGCCCATTTGACTTCACTCTCCAGGATGTCTGGCTCAAGGTCAGCAACCACACTACCTGGGGTATACGGGACATCCATTTCTTTCTGGTATAATTCCTCTGTGTATTCTTGCCACCTCTTCTTGATGTCTTCTGCTTCTGTTAGGTCCTTTCCACTTTTGTCCTTTATTATGGAAATCTTTGTACGAAATGTTCCTTTCATATCTCCAATTTTCTTGAACAGATCTCTGGTTCTTCCCATTCTATTGCTTTCCTCTATTTCTTTGCATTGCTCGTTTAAGAAGGTCTTCTTGTCTCTCCTTGCTATTCTTTGGAAATCTGCATTCAATTTCCTGTATCTTTCACCATCTCCCTCGCATTTTGCTTGCCTTCTCTCCCCCGCTATTTGTAAGGCCTCATTGGACAGCCATTTTGCTTTCTTGCATTTCCTTTTCATTGGGATGGTTTTCGTTGCTGCCTCCTGTATAATGTTACGAGCCTCCATCCATAGTTCTTCAGGCACTCTGTCCACCAAATCTAAATCCTTAAACCTGTTCCTCACTTCCACTGTGTATTCATAAGGGATTTGACTTAGATTGTATCTTACCGGCCCAGTGGTTTTTCCTACTTTCTTCAGTTTAAGCTTGAATTTTGCTATAAGAAGCTGATGATCTGAGCCACAGTCAGCTCCAGGTTTTGTTTTTGCTGACTGTATTGAGCTTCTCCATCTTTGGCTGCAGAGAATATAATCAATCTGATTTCGATGCTGCCCATCTGGCGATGTCCTTCTAGGAAGCCCCAAAAGCAGGGCCTAACTGGTACTTGGGAGGCCTACTGCTAATAGGCATCAATAGATATTTACATCTCCATAAATTTGTCTAATCCAGGGGTGGTGAACTTTTCTCTGCCTGAGGACCACATTCTCTCCTGGGCCACCTTCCAAGGACCACCTGCCGGTGGTTTGTGTGGCCAGGGGCAAATTACTGTAAGTGAAGCAATGAATATCATTTTACTTTTGTACAATAGGCTAGTTTCCACACACGCAACCTCCCTATCTTACATCTATTCAAGTAAGAGGCCATCAGTGGAGCCAGAATTCTTCTTTGGATCACATTTTAATCGAAGCCTGAGAGGAACTGAAGCTCATCACTCCTTTGAAGCATGTTTCCATGAGCACCTGAACTTCATTCCCAGACCTAGGCTCAGGGAACTTCACTGTCAGCCCGATTACAAAAACAATCATCTTTCCTACTGCTTGCTGGTGTAATGCTTAGGTCAGGGCTGTGGAATTTTTGGTCCTCCAGATATTGTTGGACTACAACTCCCATCTTCCCTGACCATGCTTGCTGAGGCTGAATGGAGTTTGAGTCCAACAATCCCTGCAGTGTTTCCCATCTCAAAACTAGGTAATTGCTCCCTAAATGGTCACAACTAGTTTGTCATGCATTCAGTTTCCCTGTGTTCTTCTCCTAAACGTTTTATTTTCATGAAGTGATTTAGTGTTCTGAGAGTGACAAGAATGTTTGTTGTCTTATTAATTAGGCTGGAAGCTGGAACAGAAGAAGCCATTTCAGCAATATAGTCACAAAGTGCTTTTGAAGTGTTTCAAGGGTGGAATAAAGAAGCAGCTTACTGAACAAAAGTGTTAATACTCAAAGGAATAAAAAAAGATTCAAACTGGGCATCATAAACCACATCCTCTGCAGTATTCTGAGAGTCTGGCTTAAGTGTACATAACTATGTCCTGTCTCCTCTAGTCCTCAAGATAAACCATTTCATATGATATTAGTAATAATGGCATTTGTATCCCACCCTTCCTCCCAAGTTACCAAGGACAACAAATGTGGAAGTGATGAAACAATGCCATTAAAAAATAAAATAAAAACATATTTAAAGCATCTAAAAACAATTAATTTTATTTTAAAAAATAAAATAAAAACATATTTAAAGCATCTAAAACAATTAATTTAATTTTAAATAAGTTTAGGCTGTCTGCTGGGGAAAGGTCCTCCTGAGGCAGCTTAAAACAGATAGAACACCACATTGTGTTCTTCCATTTTGGAAGGGTTTTAGGTGTTTCTAAATTTTAATTATTTTTATCTGTTTTAAAAATGTATTTTCTGTTGAATGTAATCATCTACCATACGTCAACATGGTGAAGAATGGAAAATATGCATTAACAAATAATTAGATATATAAGAACATAAGAGGAGCCTGCTGGTTCAGGCCAAGGGACTATCTAGTTCAGCTCCTGTTCTCACAGTGGCCAAGCAGATGCCTGTGGGAAACTAGCAAGAAGGATTCAAGCACAAGAGCCCCAGCGACTGGGATTCAGAATCATTGCTGCCTCCAGCTGTGGCAGCAGAGCACAGCCCTCATGGCTCGTAACCCTTGCTAGCCCTCTCTTCCATGAATTGGTCTTTTCCTCTTTTTAGCACTTCTGCACCTGCGCAATTTAGCACTTCTGCACCTGCTCGACCGCCGAAACCCGGAAGTAACCCGTTCCGGTACTTCCGGGTTTTTGCAGGTCCGTAACCTGAAAAAACGCAACCTGAAGCGTCTGTAACCTGAGGTATGACTGTCCTGGCAGTCTTATTTTAAATTGCTTCTGAAATAGTAGTGGTGGTGGTGGTGGTAATTGTTGCTCTTGTTCTTGTTTTTGTTCTTGTGTTTATATGCTGCCCAACTGACTGGGTTGCAAATCCTATATCAGGGTTGCCATGTTTCAAAATAATCCAGGACAAAGTGCCGCCTTTCGGAAATTCCTCCCAGACATCAGTTTCACCTTTGAAATCCTGGTAATGTCCAGGGAAATCCAAACGTATGGCAGCCCTACCTATATCTACTTCACACAGATGTCAATGCCACATCAGATATCTATCTCTATCTCTATCATCTCTATCTCTATCTCTATCTCTATATCTATATCATCTATATCAGCTATAGCTATCTGGCATGCACAGCTCAGTGAACATTCTAAATATTAACTGCCATTCTGAGGTCATTTTGAGATCTAATCACAAGAAGGCAGTGATAGAAGGCCTAGTCCCGGAACCATTAATAAATATCAGTCACAAAGTCCCCGGCTTTAAATTTTATGATCATGATTATTCACAGTGGATGCTTCTGCTGGGTTCCTCTGCCCATATATTATCTGCTTTGTGAACAGGTCACCATGCATATTAACAGCAGCTCCCAGAATTAGTTTGACCTTCCTATTTGGAGATTTTTGATGAGTCAGCAGATCACATTAAATAAGCCACATCAGTTTATATATATAAAGATGAAACGTGATCTCATGCTTTGTGGTGCTCCAAAATATAAGCAGGCCTTTCCAAAAGCAGAATATCAGTAGCTAGCTATTATTATGTTTTAACATCACAGCTTCTCAAGGATAGAGACAAGATCAATGGGTTCACTAAAGGACAAATGGTGGAATGGTTGCATTTTGCGTGCTCTGTGTATCATTTGCCAAAAACTAACAATAATGAAAAATCTGTGCAGAAATTCCAAATGTAGGGTATTTAAAGGTTTCCCTTCCTTTTAATTAATTAATTAATTAATTAACAGCCCTGCCCTGCTCACAGAGGTGCAGTTATTTCCACAGTTTCCCATCCAATGCAGAGGCAATGCAGATCAGGCAAGTCAGTTGCACTTCAGGACAATGCAGGAAACAGAACTACGATTGAACCCAGGTCTGCAATAAAGAAATTTAAACCATTTTAACTGCACAGCAGTTCCCCCACCTATTACAACTTCATCAGCTCAGAACTACATCAATATTTTGGTTTTGTTTCTTTGCTGAAATGTTTAAACAAAACTGTTGCAAGGTCAGATACCAGAATGGATGAAAAGCTGGCTAAA
The DNA here is from genome assembly GCF_964234715.1 of Podarcis melisellensis. Classification (NCBI taxonomy): domain Eukaryota; kingdom Metazoa; phylum Chordata; class Lepidosauria; order Squamata; family Lacertidae; genus Podarcis; species Podarcis melisellensis. The sequence goes on from NC_138532.1 coordinate 3,282,724, forward strand.
TATCCCAGGGAAGGCCAGGCTGATACTAGTTAACTCACTCATAAGACAGAGGCCACATCCCAAAGAGAAAGGTCACAGCAAAGCAAATCTGGTCAAATCCCGTAGGCACAGCCATACCCCAAAGAGAGCAAAAAGGCAGCTTTTCAGCACCCTGGAGAGTTCACGGCAGCCAGTAGTTGCTACTAAGACTCACTAGCTGGTTACTTAGGGCAACAGCTTTTTCAGCCCAAGAGCCACATTCCAATGGTGGGTGGGGACAGAAGCAAAAGTGGGTGGAGCAATGAGTATAGATTTTACCTTAGTATAGTGGGTTAGTTTATACACACTATCCTCCCACCAGACAAACAAGAGGCAGTGACAGAATTCAAGAATACATTCCAGCCAGGCAAAGATATCCGGGGGGGGGGGGGACAGGGTCAGAGAGTGGTACGGCCTGAGGGGCAGGTAGAGAGGCTTGGAGCTTGAGGTTCCCCAGCCCTGACTTAGAGCAAGCTACAACTTTCTGAAGGCTGACTGGCCAGAACCTCCTCTTCGCCCCACCTCCTCCTGAAGAGCTGTCTGCTCTTGTAGAGGCTATTCCTTGGCATGAGGCCTGTGAGTGGGAGGGGAGCCCAGAGCTGGAGGGGTCCTGTAACACCATGTTGTCTGGCCTGGATGCTCTGTGTGTGTCATGAAGTGTTCTCTAAATTAGTCTGCTCCCCTCATGTGCATTGTCCTATATCCAGTGTTGAAAAGAACCTAAGAAGAGTCAGCTGGATCATGTCCAGCATCCCGTTCTGACCGTGACCAACCAAATGCCTATGGGCAACATGAAGGTAGGAACTGCACACAAGAGCACTATCTCCTCCTCTGGTTCATAGCAACTGGAATTCAGAAGCATCATGCATCCAGCAGTAGAGGGAGAACATAGCCATAATAGCTACCAGTCATGTTTTGGTCTAAACCCCTTTTAAAGCAACCTAAGTTGGTGGCTATCACTGCCTCTTGTGAGAGCAAATTTCACAGTTTAACTATGCTCTGTCTGAAGTTCTTACTTTTGTCTGTCCTGAACCTTCTAATATTGTCTCTCTGGGTGTTACGGGGGGGGGGGGGCTCTTCTCTATCCACTTTCCCCCTACCCCTTCCTTTGTTTTTTCTAGAAACTTTAATATTGTTTTTGAGAAAGATAATGTGAACAGTTACAGACTTTAAACTCAGGCTGCTATGTTTTTCTCCAGCAATCATTAACCAGCAGGGTTCTACTGCTTCTGTGTATCCATCACTGAAAAATACAGACTTTTGATCAAAGCAAATGCAGCAGTGTAGACAAATCAAAGTTTTGTCTTTGCATGTGTTTCAGAAGGCTACAAAAATGAATTATTTTGAGATGGTAGTTGGATCCCAATGAATACTTCAGGCTCCGTTATTTTCTTTATTCATCAAAAGATGCTGGTGTTTTATGACAGCAGAGGCACAGCACTCATCTTGCTGATTCATTCTCTTGCACAGACCTATATGAAGTCCTTAGGGTAGCAACTGCACAGGCAAAACAGGAGAGGTTAGTTTTGCTGGCAGAGACACAAACCAGCAGTGCTATGCTGAAATTTTCTTCCATTCTCTCCCCTCCCCACCCTGGCAGCCATTCTCTATCTATTCATGATGGGGGAAATGCAATTGAGAGCTTGAATTTGAGAGTTATCAAAGTGAAGAAAGCACTTTTAGTGAAATTCTCATGAGCAGGATCAGGGGTTTTGTCATTCTTTCTTTATGTTTGAGGTAGCCGATAATTTCATTCTGAAATCCATCTCACCTCAGTGGGCTGCATCCTGCAGCCTTCCCAGATGCTGCTACTTCAATCAAACCCCACATCCTGATTTGGTTTGGGATCCAGGCTTTGGCACAGCCCAAGTGCACAATTGTTACAAAGGGAAAGCAGAAGGCAAGAGGCTGGTTTTCCCAAGACCATGCTGTCTTTCAGGGACTTAAACTACCCATGCCCATGACAAATTTGCCCTCTGCTGAACCTCACTGACTTTTATGACATTTCGTCTTCATCAGTTTGGGAGGGGGTGTTGTATTCTCTCTTTTGTCTGCTTGTGTGCCTGAAGGGAACTTCTGATAGCCCCAGTGAAACCCCACTGAAATGAAAGGTGGTCTTTCAGCTGCAGACCCCATTGACTTTCTTCCCTAATCAATTAGCTCTTAAACTATGAGTTGCACAGATAACCCAATACAGTATAATATCTTGTGTAAAAAGCAAAAGAATTATTTTCTCTGAATTTTTCAGGAAGGGGTTATAAGCCCAGGAGACTTTCAGGCAGTGATGCAGTACCAGGGAAGCAGAATAACAGAACAGCAGATTTGCCAAGCTAGCTTGCAGCTACCAAGAAGAAAAAGAAAACCCTATTCTTTAAAAAGAATGATAAGATGGTTCTTCCATCTTGGGTCTATGGAAACTTCAGGGGAGGATTGCACAATGATGTTATAAAAATGCAAAGCAGAACAATGGGAATAGGGGAAAAAATTGGAAGTGTAGTTAACTGATCCTGGCACAGGCAAATAAGGATTTGTTTTCCCTTTTCCCAACAGAAAGTTCATGCAATTCTTTTGTCAGCCAAGTTTCCTTTGGCAAGTTATTTTTTAAAGTGTTGATATACAAATGTATTGGTTGGAAAAGAAATGGTGAGGAACAGTGATGGGGTAGTGTGCGCATGGAATTGATTCAGTTCATATTTAAAGGTCAATCTAACACTTCTCCAAATTTAGCAGGGCAGTTCTCCAGCCAAGCAATATGTTCAGAAACACATATGCTAATGTAAAGTGTGCATAGAAATGCACATGTTAGGGAAAAAATCACACACCAAATGCATTGTATTGGGAGAAAAATAAATATTAGGGAAAATACGTTTTGCAAATATTTGTATATTAGGCAAAACTGCATGCAAAAAATGTGTATGTTAGGAGAAATGCACACTAATCTATGTTTTTAGCAGTTCTTACTTGTATCTGTCACAGGTGGCGCTGTGAGTTAAACCACAGAGCCTAGGACTTGCCGATCAGAAGGTTGGCGGTTCAAATCCCTGCAATGGGATGAGCTCCCATTGCTCGGTCCCTGCTCCTGCCCACCTAGCAGTTTGAAAGTGCAAGTAGATAAATAGTTCCTGCTCTGGCGGGAAGGTAAACGGTGTTTCCGTGTGCTGCTCTGGTTCACCAGAAGCGGCTTAGTCATGCTGGCCACATGACCCAGAAGCTGTACGCTGGCTCCCTCGGCCAGTAGAGCGAGATGAGCACCACAACCCCAGAGTCGGCCACGACTGGACCTAATGGCAGGGGTCCCTTTACCCTTTACCTTTACTTGTATCTGTAAGCCACCTTGAGTCCCATCAGGGAAAAAGACATTGTATTTTTTTTGTGTGTGTGTGTAATAATTATTTTAAAATGCTGATGGATTTTCATGAGGACTTTTTAAAAACAATCATAGCTGATGTGGAAATGTGGATAAATGAACTTTAGAAAATATGAGAAACTGAGAGAAACCTAAATCAATACATTAGGTGTGGTATAGTGTTAAGAGCGGTAGACTCATAATCTGGGGAACCGGGTTTGCGTCTCCGCTCCTCCACATGCTGCTGCTGGGTGACCTTGGGCCAGTCACACTTCTCTGAAGTCTCTCAGCCCCACTCACCTCACAGAGTGTTTGTTGTGGGGAAGGGAGGGAAAAAAGATTGTTAGCCACTTTGAGACTCCTTAGGGTAGTGATAAAGCAGGATATCGAATCCAAACTCTTCTTCTTCTCCCTGTTGGGGAAGCAGTAGCTTGAGGTGTGGCAACTGGTGTGTTGGAGGGCAAAGTAACTGACAGCAGACGGAGCCAGGGATCAAGACAGCTGGCGCCAACTAATTCTGGTTATCTCCCCATCCCCAGCAAAGATGCTAAAGATACTTAAGCAATACAGTGAAACCAGCCTGTGCCAGAGGCATAGGCCGGGAGGGGCACAAAAATCACTATTGGAGATTGACTGGTAGAGATAGTGACAATAGACCCCTTTTGGATCCTGCAGCACCTGGCAGGACAGGGGAGAGAAGAGATTGCTGGGAGGCTGGAAGTGCCATTGCTCTCTCCCCATCCCTCCCTCCCCAGAGAAAGAGGGGGCAGGGGCAGGTGGGGGGCACCCTCATTTACACCCCACACCATTGGAGACTGCCACTCTCAATGCAAGAAGCACAGAGCCCGGCAGACAGGAAGCAAGCAAGAACAGAAGCCCCCAGAGGTCTTCCCTCTGCCTGCTCACATAAGAGGATCTCCTTCCCGCCATGGTTCTTAGATGATCATTTAAATCACTAATTACATTACAACAACATTTTTTGTTAAATTATATTTCCCAGGCAATATATCCCTGTATATCTATCTATAGTTAAAGAGCTAATTGGGAGATCTTGCACATTTCCTAAGGAGCTCTGAGGCTGTAAGCCTGTGCACACTTTGGCATGAGTAAAGGCCACAGAGTGCAACCAGGACTTCCTAAATCAGGGCTCAGAGACAGCAAGGAGCTATCCCACAAGCTTTGCTCCTTTGGAGGTTGGGGCATCTTGTGGCAATCTTAATCCCATTTATTAGGAAGTAAGACCCGCCCCCCTTTGAGTCAGCAGGACTTAGGCCTGAGTAGAGTTGCACAGTTACACAACAATCCTATACACTCAACCTGAGAATAAACTCTATTCAACTCCATGGGACTTCTTTTGTAAGTAGGCCTGCAGAGGATTGCACTGTTGGCTGATTTATTTGGCATAACTGGCGGAACCCTTTACAAGCTTTGTCTTGTATGAGTATTGACAACATGCCCAATATATAAAATGGGGAGTGTGGAAGGTATTACTTTGTAAGAATTTTGGACTGGCACTCACTGGAGCCTTTGCTTTTTAAAAAATAAATAAACCTCACCTCAAAATAGTTCAGTTACAAACGACCTGGCCTGTGCTCCAGTCTATGAGGCTTGAGAGTGTTTCAAGTACTTGGGCCGTGTAAAATGTAACAATTTCTCATGTCATTATTGTGGCAAAGTGATTTTTTTTCTGAGAGGGGCGCACCAATATAGCTCCCTCCCAAGGATACACCTCTTAATGCAGTACAACTGCTCCCATTTCCCCCTCTACTGCAAAACTGTCTGTGCTAATTGGCACTGACCCTACAAGATCTGAGGCCCAGGGCCCTTTCCAGTCTTACTACCTGTATCAGATGCTATTCCCAATGGTAAGTGTGATAGCTGTGGCTGGTGGGAGCCACCAGTCAACACTCCAGGGTAATCAAGGGCTGAAAGGAGAATTCTCACTCCTATTGGTAGCAGTCAGGTGCGGGGGGGGGGGAGAGGTTCAGCCCGCAGTGGGCAAGTGCTCTGTTGCTGAGTGGGTAGTAGCTCTCACTGATGTCAGTAGCCCAGCCACTGCACTCTCCCAGGGCTGACTGCAATGTCTTCTACCTTAGCTCCCAGTGGTTACCATTTAAGGTAGAAATTCCACGGCCCTTTTGCTCATGCAACAGTGGTGGCAAGCAGTTCCCACTATTGAACTGCTTCACTAACTTGCATTGTGTGTAGTCCAGCTCTTAGCTAACACAGCACAGAACTGACTATCTTGGAGGGTGATGGAGATTTTAAAGAAGATGCTGGTTGTACAGAGATGCTGTGGTTGTGGGTTTCTTGCACAGGTTGGCTTAATTGACCTTTCTGGTCCTTCCCATTCTATAGGTTATAGCAGGCATAGGCAAACCTGGCCCTCCAGATGTTTTGGGACTGCAACTCCCATCATACCTAGTTAACAGGACCAGTGGTCAGGGATGATGGGAATTGCAATCCCAAAGCATCTGGAGGGCTGAGTTTGCCTATGCCTGGTTTTTAGCCAACTGACTTCTACTCAGAGTAGACCTCTTGAAATGAATCAAGTTAGCCATGTCTGTTAACTTTATTGGGTCAACTCTGCGTGGGGGTAGCATTGTATTCCCCCCTACATTTCTTTCTATGGAAGAAGAGAAAGTTATTACTGCTTAACTCTTCACAATTATTTAGTTCAACGTTAGCATTAGTGCTATTGCCATGATGGGAACCTTGACAGTGTGATTCCTAGGAGTTTTTGGTCTCAAAATTCTTTCCACACTAGGAAAAAAAATGTTACATTACTTATCTAGATGCATTGCACAGTTTGGTAAATAAATGCAGTTTCTAAAAGTTTCTGAACTGTGAGCGACTAAAGAACTCCCACTGCAGGATATATACCATATAGATACCTTTCTTGCCCACCTCTGTTCCTACAAAGCATAATGATGCTCTCACTTGGTGAGTCAAGCCTTTCAGCGCCCAGTTAAATGCAGGAGTATATTGAGCTGTGAGCAGGAGTGGGTGGCAAATCAATTGATTTAATCTATAGTGGGAATGTCATAAGTGGAAAATGTGCAGAAAACTGGTGATGGTGGTTAGAATAAGTGAATAAGAAGACATGAGGAAGATGGTGTGTGTCCAACATTTGACTGAGAATGCACAAAGGTGATAAGGAGAACAGTGTCCTATCCCCAATGTGGAAGTAAGATTCAGTTGCCAATCAGATCAGTTTCTGTATATGGAAGGTGAAGGAGGCACCATCTTGCCCTTTGCCACAGGCAGAATGTCTTGGACTGGCTTGTAAGCTTGCGCACCTCCAAATGTTGGACTACAGTTCACATTGTCTATGACTATTGGTTATGTTAGCTGGGGCTGATGGGACTGAAGATTCACAACATCTGGGGGTCTACAGTTTACCTACCACTACATTACAGAAACACTTCAGTTGAGTTACCTGCGCGCGCGCTCTCTCTCTCTCTCTCTCTCTCTCTCTCTCTCTCTCTCTCTCTCTCTCGTGTGTGTGTGTTATTTTATATGAAAAACGTTTTTAAGCACAACTGTGCACTAAGGATTGTTGGGGGGGGGTTATATGGACTCTGGCTGATTGGTGCCACCCACAGGTGGCTTGTGCTACAAACTTTCAAGATGGTTGTTTTTCAATGCTTAGGATTACATCCACACTATACATATAAACTACATGGCTTTCTCCCAAAGAATCCTAGAAACTTTGCAGAACTACACTTCCCAACACTCTTAACAAACTACAGCTCCCATGATTGTTTGGGGAAGCCATGCTGTGGATGTGACCTAATTCTGGAGAGTAGGAGTTGAGTTGAGCTTCACAAGGGCATGCCAAGCTGCAGCCTGTCTTCTTGACCCCTTCCTTTCACTCTACCACTTGAAGATCTTTTGATTAAAGCCTGTTTTTACAAGTCACGCAAAGGAAAACTTAATAGCTCTACAAAATCCACTTTCCCCTTTTCATGTCTGAAACTGATAAAGAATTGGAATGCCAAGTGCAACTGAACTGATATTAAAATAGCACATGAGGCTATGCCAAGAAATGCATTACTGTGGTGATAACTCATTAACTCAGCACAAAGAGATACTACATTGTTAAAAAAAAGACATTTGCTGGGTTACCCATACAAATTACATTAATATCCTGCCTTTTCCCCAAAGCACATGTATACTCTGCTCATTTTATCCTCACAACAGCTCTTTGACTCAAAGGGAGGGAGGGAGGTATGTGGGATAAATTTGATTCAGTTCACATTTAGGCCAGCTTATATAATTTGCACTTTTTGAAATAATATGAGAACCAAAACACAACATCCTTTGAAATCGGCACATCTCCATTTTTGAAATGCATTACTTCCACCAAGCAATGTGTGGAAAAATGCATATTCTTAGGTGAATTGTGTATATAAATGAATGTATTAGTGAAACTAACATAAAAAATGCATTATATTGTGGGAGATTGCATCACATTTGCACTAAAATGCTGGTGAATTTTCACATCTATTTATTTTTTAATGCAAACTGATATGGAATTGTGAAGAATTGAACTTAAGACTGGAAAAGCGAGAAACTGAAATTGAAATATTCACCCATATTCATTGGTTACCAAGATTAACCAGTGAGCTTCATGGCTGATTTAAACCCAGGTCTGCCCAGTCCCACTACACCATGCCGAGCAATTGCTGCTGAGGACAAAGTAGGGGAGATTAGAGAATCCATGGGAGGATGGAAGCTTCATCACCCTGCATAGATGATTCAGGAATTCTGTCACCAGGTCTTCCAAAACCTGGAAATACTCCAAGATGTTTATGATATGACGTTTTGGAGAGCTTCCTTTCATTAATGAAAATCTATTTAGGACATTGGGGATTAGGCTTTTGGAAGAGAGCTTAGTATAGACTCCTAGATCACAAGCATTAAATGAGCAAGACGCCTGCATTAAGCAATTTTGCTCAGTGTCGAACAAAGATAAGAGAGCTATTTAAGAAAGAGTGGTTTGTCCCCGCTATTGAATGAAAAAGAAACAATGTTGAAACAACTCAATTTATCAACAAAGAACACATGCCACATCCATTATGAGACCCTGAACACTAAACAAAGGACTGTGGTTTCCCCATCCCCCTGAAGAACCAGTTGATCTGCCTGGCAGGAAATGGATATTAGGACCTTTTAATTGGATAAATAAAAATGCTCCTTCTTTCTGTGGGAGCAGTCAAGTCCAACATTTCCTGTTCCTGTTTGGACACAGAGAGGAAGGCACTCAAGGGGAGGTAGCTCCAAACAAGGAAGACTTCCTGTGGCCAGGTAGAAGGCGTGGCCCTAGCTGACCCAAATAAAAGGGCTGGACACACAGCCATCTTCCTCTTTTGGGATTTCTCTTTGGACCTTCTCTTTTGGCCAGATTTAGCTCCTGGCTCTTAGCCAGCACATGGCTCATCTGTAACAAAGGATGTAGGCCCGTGTTGTAAGTCTGAGACTTAGCTCAGACTTCTCTACACTTTAATCAACAACTGTACCTGTAATGGCAACTAAAGCCTGCCTTCAGATTGCTACTGAATGTGAGTAAACTTTATTCTTACTTTTCAAGAATACTGTATTGTTATTTTAAGAGGGAAGTAAAGGAGAAATTATCAGGAAGAATCCAGTGTGCACAAAGGGCATCCTGAATTGCTTAATTAAAAGACTGAAACCAGCTACTCAAGATGTTTCCTATTTATCTGCAAGCTCTGTGCTAGTGTGAGTAAGGAAGGATTATATGTAATTAGAAGGGATGATAGAAGCTGGACTCCTCCATTGTGGTGATGATGACATATGGGGACATGGGGTGAGGATAGCAAAGCCAAAAGGAGGACACTTGCTATTGAATTAGTTCTTATGCATAGCATGTATCAAAATATAAAACAAGTCAGAACCACATTTATGTCAAAACAATAATACAATATACAGGTGAAACTCGGAAAATTAGAATATCGTGGAAAAGTTCGTTTATTTCAGTAATTCAACTTAAAGGGTGAAACTAATATATGAGATAGACTCATGACATGCAAAGCAAGATATATCAAGCCTTTATTTGTTATAATTTTGATGATCATGGCGTACAGCTGATGAAAACCCCAAATTAACAATCTCAGAAAATTAGAATATTAAATGAAATCAGCAAAACAAGGACTGCAAATGGAGCAAATAAAGGCTTGACATATCTTGCTTTGCATGTCATGAGTCTATCTCATATTAGTTTTACCTTTTAGGTTGAATTACTGAAATAAATGAACTTTTCCACCATATTCTAATTATCCGAGTTTCACCTGTATATTGTATTATTGTTTTGACATAAATGTGGTTCTGACTTGTTTTATATTTTGATACATGCTATGCTTTGTTATGCTGAAGATTCCAAAATGTGCTCACTGGGTCATTTTCTGTTAGTTTCCCTTGGGAAGTTAAAACAGGATATAAGCAATTCATTAAAGGAAATCTGGAGAACCAAGGGAACCTAGGAAGCTGCTTTACACTGAGTCAGCCCAGGGCCATCTTTAGCATATGCGCCACCAGGGTGCAATGATCCGCCCAGTGGCCCCAAATTTAGTTTAGCTGCCCCCAAATTAACTTTTATTGAGCTTTTGGGGGAGGGGAAATCGCTCACCTGTAACAAGGATGCAGCAGAAAAAACTGCTTTTGTTTCCTGACTCGTCTGGAAAATTTGACGCTAAGGAGTAACAGAGCGACGGGTGGGTGGGTGGGGGGGACTTTCACTCCATTGCTTTTCACTGCCACCAATCGAGAGGGATCGGTATACAGTAGTATACATTTGGCACCCCCAGAATTTGGCACCCAGATCCCCACACACCTTGCATCCCTAATAAAGACTGCCCTGGTCAGGCCACTGGTCCATCCAGCAGGGGGTCTGCAGGGTTTCAGGCAGGGCACATCCCTGGCCCTCCTGGGACCTTCTGTATGCAAGCAGGTGTCCTATCCCTGAGCTATGACCCTTGCCCATCTCTGGTGTACATATGGATTGTACCTTTGAAGCCTATGATTCTACTGTATATAAGAGTGAGATCTGCTGGTTGAACCAGTAGATTACTGGAGATTATCCTGAAGACTTGGCAAAATGCCCAAATATCTTTCATTTTGATTGTGGAACTGTATTCTACTTATTTATTGCATTTTTACACTGTCCATCAAACAAAGTGAGTGGTTTACAAATTTACTTTAAAAACACAAAATAGAACCAGTGGGGGGGGGTCAGAAATAGTAGAAATCAGCTAAATGCAATTCAAAGTGCTGGTTCTGACCTATAAAGCCTTATGCAACTCAGGACCCCAATATCTCAAGGACCATTTCTCACCACAAGAACCAGTCCAGCCCCTTTTTCATGTGCCTCACCTGAGAGGTAGTGACAGTGACCACATGAGAACTGGTATTTTCAGTGGTGCCTCCCCCCCCCCCCCATTTTATAGAATCTTCTCTCCAGGGATAAATTTCACAAAATAAAAGTTAATTGGAGGAGACAAGATTGAAGGTATATTGGAACACAGTTCAAAGAAAAGGAAATAAAGAGAGAAGATGAAGCTGTTAAGAGATAGAGGGAAGTTAAGAAGAAGGAGGAGGAGGAAGAGGAGGAGGAGGAGAAGAGGAGGAGGAGGAGGAGGAGGAGGAGTTTGGATTTGATATCCCGCCTTTCACTCCCTTTAAGGAGTCTCAAAGCGGCTAACATTCTCCTTTCCCTTCCTCCCCCACAACAAACACTCTGGGAGGTGAGCGGGGCTGAGAGACTTCAGAGAAGTGTGACTGGCCCAAGGTCACTCAGCAGCTGCATGTGGAGGAGCGGAGACACGAACCCGGTTCCCCAGATTACGAGTCTATCGCTCTTAACCACTACACCAGATGATGTACATGTAGATGAATACGAATATGTATAGAAAGAAAAATAGATTATGTGTGTAACTGTAAAGGAAAAAGACACTGTAAGATCTGTAATTTTTAAAATTGCAATAATTAATTCTTTTTTATAAAAAAGTATCTTCTCTCCAGGGAAATGTGTCCTGGCACCACTCTTTTCAGTTTTTAGGTGTTCAAGACCTTTTCATTTACCCCGGCCTTGGGTGGTGAGGCTGGGTTCTACTGTGCTATTGTTTGTATGCCCACCAACCAATGCAATAAATCATTGTCATCAAAATCTCTGAACAATGACTACATTAAATAAATCAATCAATTCAACACATTCCTGCAACCCAGAAGCCCTTAAAAGCAACCACTGGCATCTGCAGTTGGCTTTGGCATAACGGGGAGCTGTTGTAGAAGAGGATTTACTTCCCCCCTTCCCCTTGCAGGGAAGATGTGATTCAAGCTGGCTGTGTGTGAAGAAACAGCAGTTGGGGAGAAAGCTGCAGAATGGAAACGGGCAGACTTCAGGCCCGGCAGATTTACTCTGATTGTCTACTAGAACGTCAGGATCAACCAAGCAGAGCCAGGTGCAGTCCCGGATTTACGTATAAGCTAAACAAGCTATATCTTAGGGCCCCACTCTCTTGGGGGCCCCAAAAAAAATTAAAGGGAAAAAACTAGATGTACATTTCCAAAATATAAGATAAAAAATAAAATAAAACCAACATACAGCAGCAGTGTTTTGTCTTGTGTAGGCTCCTATGATGTAAGTAGTGGGCATATATAGCATATATTCAACACAAAAAACAGCAACAATTTGTTGTTGACAAAGGACAGCTGGACATATAAAGGGCCCCATTACCTTCAGTAGCTTAGGGCCTCATCAAACCTATATCCGGCCCTGGCCAGGTGGAAAAGACATTAAATTAGAATGAAAGGATGGGCTACCTCTAAGCTAGGGGCGGCATGTACCATTTCACTGCCTGAGGTGAAATGGAAAAGTGCTGCCTACACACACACCGCTGAAGCCATATGCAGGAATACTCCCCCCCCCCAAAAAAAAAAATCATCACATGAACAGCAATCCATGTGTTATGTACTGAAGTTCTCACCCTGGGCCAGCAGGGGGATACTGTAGATAGTTATGCAAATAAGGGATCGAAAGTGACGTTCAGTGATTGGATAGTTTTAGAAAATTGTTTCAGTTACGTTGTACTGGAGCTCTATATAAGCAGGCTGACTGAACCCTTCAGTTCTGTTCTGGCCTGTGAATAAACAAGAGCTGTTTGAAGAATCGCTGTGTCGTCTGATATGTTCACCCACAACACCATGAAAATCATAGGAAAATTATAGCACACAACCAAGTAAACAGGGTTGCAAACCTCTTTTAAAAAGGTAAGTAATTAACATGGAAATGAACATTAGACTTCTACTACATTGTGTTAGATTTCCAGAAGTGTATTTTACATTATGTGAAACATCAAAAAAATGTGAAAATTAACAGAGAAGAAAATGTGAGGAAAATGGAATAAAGTGCTGTCTGAATATAGTCACTAGGTGGAACTTTTAAAGGTGCAAGTTATGCAGATCATAGAATCATAGAATTGTAGAGCTGTAAGGGATCACGAGGGTCGTCTAGTCCAACGCCCTCCAATGCAGGATCAAAGTGATCAAATAAGTATGTATATGTTAAATAATTGGGAGCCAGGAACTCTTGCAGATCTTTGGCAAATCACTCAGAGGTCTACTAGTAGATTGTGGTCTACCTTCTGCCCACCCCGGCATAGAGAGACAGGGTGACATTTTTGTTTGGGCTCTGGAAGTAGGTTGTTTCCCTAAAGATCTGATTTGAAAGCAGTGGCATGTTTATAGCTGTGAACCTTCCCCTATGTTCAACCTCAATGCTAGTTCCAAGGACTGAAGGGAGAAAGGGCAAGAACCCTCCATGGGCCCCTGTTTCCTCAGTGATTCTATACCCTCCATGCTATTATTGCCAGCTGCTTCTCTTCTCCATTTGCTGTGTGCAAAAAATCAATGAGCAAACAGTCCGTGGCTCCTGCTTCTACAGCCCTTCCTCCAAACCACCTGGCCAGAGTGAGAGTCGGGTGAACAAGCACATTGCAGTGGTGGAAGAGCGGGTCCAGGGGCCCTTGTCAGTAGACCCCTGGATGGTGCATGGGATCACAGCAATTGCCCACCTACCCCAGCTGTTGACACAGACTCTGCTCTGCCTGCACATTTGCAAATAAGTGCAACTATTACAAAGCACAGAGAAAATGCAGAGAAAATAAGGAATCAAATGTGATTGATAAAAGGACTGGACAATCCAGAAACTTTTATACAGTGTGGCAAAACATTATTACATTAAAAAATCAAACAACATTAGATTATTCTCCATCGCAAGCTAGTCTCCAGGTATGGACCTTTTAAGCAACATCACTGGTAGGAATCTTTCATTTTTTATAGGTCGATATTGTCATGAGATTTCCTCTTTGATTGATCTTCCTGTAAAAGACAGACAGACAAATTTAACTTGATTAGCAGGAGAATGCTGGTAGATAAATACCCTTTAACATTTGATGAACATGCTTGAGAATTCCATGTCATGTGTTTTGTGCTCTGTTGTTTTCAAGACAATCTTGGTGTGGCAGAAACTATTTCAAAATGCCATATGAGTGATCTCCTTCCAAAGAAGCATACCTCTTTTTAATACCATTTTAAATACTGAATTTTAAATTGTAGCCCTGGGACTTACTGGTGAAGTACAGGCAATAAATGTAACAACCACAAAAAGCATGCTGCACCCCTGGAATTCTTGGTATTCAGAGAACTGGGATGAATATAACAATATCTGAGGTTTTTTTCTATTTCCAAACACAGTTCTTTCACTTTTAATGTATCTTGTCAACTGCAGATGTTGAAGCTCATAGGAGAAAATAGTTACTGAATAGTCATGCAAACAAGCTATCATCTCAAGCAAAACTTTCATTGCAGTCACATTATATGTAGTTAGGATATCAAGCTGGACAAGTCAAGTGTAGTCTTATTTGGAATACTACCAGTCAGCCCCCATTTTCAAATGGGCCAGTGGCTGCTAAAATGTTAAAGGAAAATACCAGTTTACCATCTTCTATCAGATCAGCCTTCTGCTCTCTCTCAGTGGCCGTGTTTTCCTTGCCCAGTGCAAGAAAGAAGTGCACCAAGCAAGGCAGATTCCCTTAAAAATGAATGCTGATTAGGAGAGTTTTGAATCTATTGGCATTGGCAAATGGATGAATGACATCATGCATTACACAACTGAGGTGAATAGCAGGATAAAACCATATCCAAAGCAATTTCACATGGTCTCTCACCTCTAACTACTTTCCTGTAAAATAAGTCTAACTTCAGTGATGATTATCTGGAAAGTGCCTTCACACATTTTGCTAAGATTCACCCGGTTTTGCAAGCTACAATAATTATGCAATCATGTCATGGCAGTTAAAGTTAAGACAGAGATAGAACAGAGAAAAGAGCACTTAACTTTAAACCTCACAAGGCATTCTTAAGCATCAAACACTGAGGTTTTTAATCGTCATAGTGAAATGAATTTTCTTCTGTAATTAGTGGAGCTGCACATCTATTTCAGTCACTCCAAACCCTTCCCATCCACCAACCAGGTATTATATTTCAACAAAGCAATTTTCAAGGGAAAGATGGCCAGTATGCTAAAAACAAGAGCAATGATTTAAAATTACCCCCACACACACACTTTCTTCCTTTGTAAGCCATTTTTTAAAAAACAAGCACCCAGTCTTCATTCATTCTATCATAGAATGTTGTGTATACACAGCATAAGTATCAGGAGTGAGAAGCAACTGCTGTCCTTTCCAGCTGTGCCCCAGATTGCATATAATTCAATGGAGGCCACTGAGATCCAAACCAGCCCCTCTTCCCATAGTCTTTCCCTTATTTTCCTGTACAGGTCATGTTCTTATAGTTTGTAATCCATGAGATCTGGGTGGATTACAAATTCAATTCCCTTGTATTTCCAGAATGTATTAATTTGGAAAGAAAATACTCATTTCCCATCAAAACCCTGAAATGACCCCATGTAAAAAATAAAGACATTTGCACCCACTGTATTAATGCTGCAAGGGACTTTTTAATGTGTGGTTATGACTTACTGTTGGCGGAAGGAGCGAGCCGCATTCCGGTGAGTGAGCCTGTCCTTGGCTGTGATGCTGGCTTTAGCCCTCTCACTGGTCGGAGCTGAAGGAGCTCATGGGCAGAGGGATTGGGAGAGGGAGGCTGGGGAAGATGAAACAGGTTTGAAAAGGCAACTGAAACCAGTTTAGGTTAGATTGCTTTTCAAAACCATTGGGAATTTTTTTTTTAAATGAAGGGATTTCACTCATTTTTTTTAAAATGAAGGGATTTCACTCTGCTGAAATTCATCGTTTACAACTTTAAAAAGGGACACAGGTGATTTTCATCTGTGATCTCTGCTGTGGTTGATTTCAAATACTGTGCACATATATCTTAGTCGGGTATTTGTCCCTAAAAAGTGTTAGGAGAAGCATTAAATTTTAAACTAAAAGGAAACTGAAGAAAAATAGAAGATCAAAAAAGACTTAATCCTACTAACACAGGGACAGTAAATTGTAGACTGATGATGGACTTTGAGAAAGTCCCCCAAAAAGAGTTTAGGCAAACCAAATTTAAACTGAAAACTGAAAAAAAATTCCAAGATGGAGATTTTAAAGAGAACCAGGAAAATTAAAAATACTGGACTGGAAAAGCCAAGAGAAAATAAAGATAAATGAAGGTATGTGAAGCGGGGAATCAAATTTTATTTACCTTTCAAACTAATGAGTATTTGGATGAAAAGAAGGAGCACATGAAAGGATACATGGATATGAAGTCTGCTTAAAGCAGTGGGGAATGAGTAGGGAAAATAGAAGGCTTTTCTTTTAAAAAGCCAACTAGAGAAGTCGTTTCATGAATGGAAAGTTTGGGTTTTTGGTTGTTGAAGCTATAAATGTGTGTGTGTGTGTGTGTGTGTGTGTGTGTGTGTGTGTGTGTAGAGAAAAAAGAGCAAAGAAGACAGGAAGGAGACAAAACCCTTCCTTCTGATTTCATGTTTGCTCAGGTTGCCTTGGAAGTAGAGAAAGACAGGTAAGTTAAAAACTTGCTGAATAGGCAAATAAAGCATTTTGAGGATGAATCTGGTGATGGTGACTGGAGAGTGACTGCTCAGGGACATAGTAAGTCCAGGATCCTGTGGAAAAGTGCTTCCTCTGAGGGAAGTTCCTGAGAGTGGCTAGAGTGGTGGATTAGTATCTGGAGACCAGAGTTCAAATCCTCCCTCTGCCATGAAGCTCTCTGTCTCTCAGCCTAACCTACCTCACAGGGTTCTTGTGAGGATCAAATGAGGAAGCAGACGAGAACATCAACTCCACTAAACCTTTCCAGCAGAACCTGCAAGATTACAAAAAGATATGGGAAATGGAGCTCAAATGGTAACTATGGAACAGGCCAGGCAAAATTACCCCTGATGTGTAACGTGATTATCTAGTGGTAATAACCAAGGATTTTGGATTTTATTTTATTTTCGCTAAGCATCTTCTAGGAACAGCTATTTAGCTCATTGCTGAGACAACACAAAGCGTTGACTCTATACAAAAAACTTGGATCCTCTATCACTGAAGGTAATATATTTAAAATACCAATTTAAAAACCAGATCTAGCAGTCAGCTTCCTTTGCCAGTAACTTCCCATCTGGAAACTAGCACTGCAGTTGAAGGAAGGTAACTTTTAAATACTCTTGATTTGTCAGAAGTGGTGACAGGTGCAAATACCTATCAAGTAAACTTGAAATGCTACATCACAATTAAAGTAACAATGCAGTTTCATGCATTCTGACTGAAGGGCTTCTAGGTGAGTATCTCGTGCTTGGCTGGAGCGAAAATCTCTTTTCCACCTGCAGTTCTTGTGCTAAGACACTTTAAAGTCTTAACGTTTTATTTACCTTACAAGCTAATTAGTCTTTGGATGAAGACTACTCAGTGATCTTTTTCAATGCAATGCTTTTGTACTGGTCTCTCCTTTCTGTATATTCCCATCCTAAAATGGAGCCTTAAACTCTGGAATATGTCTCCAGTGTGTCTTGCAAGTGGAGGATTCCAGTGGAGGGAGAATGAATGCTTGAGAAGCGTTGTAGTGAGTAGAGCTGTACTGAAATGACTGGTCTTTCCAGCAGCAATGGCAAGATTACATAATCAATGGGAAACGGACGTCAAAAGGTAACTATACAACAGGGCAGGCAAAACTATCACCAATAGGTAACGTGGCTGTGGTAGTAATAACTCTAAATGGCCTATGATTTCACTGACAAATGCATTAAAGGGGTGGATTGTGCTGTATCCATCACTGCTCCATGTGCATCCCTCCCGAAGTGGCGCACTCGGTGGAAGAGGACGACCATCCCAGATTGGAGGAGTGTACCATTCTTCGGTCAAGGGTATACGAGAGCTGCACTCCCCTGCTATTGTGTTCCATCTGCAACTCTTTGTGCTAAGACTCTTTCAGGTTGCAGTGACTGAGACGTAAGAAAAGGCCCTATTCCGTGTCACTACAATGAAGCTCACCTGCAGGTAGGAGAACACGTCTTCTTTTGCTCTAGCTCCTCTTTTCTTCAGGCTTCCCAGAGTTCACTGTACCTGAAGCAGATCTGTTCAGTTGATGAGAAAGATGCAATGTGCGTAAGAGCTCTTGATAGATCAAGAAAAACTCTGCAGTGAGAGTCACCAGCACTAGGACAGTGCTGATTTAGGTAGATTCACGTTGCACCATTCAGTATTTTTTTCCAGGGCAATGTTTTTTGTCTCCTTTTTCCCATTTTCTTTTCTGATGGTCTTTTCGCAGTTCTCTCCAAAGATCCTGCAACACTCAAATGAAGCCAGCTCTTCCGGCTGAGTCCCAGAAGTCACAGTGGTAAGAATTAAAAAAAAAAAAAACACAAAACTTATTTTCTGCAGGATTGGTGGAAGGGGGCTGGGGACAAACTAGTGACTCTAGATTGTAACCCAACTGAAGGTGCTTGCAGACACATGAAGTCACACCTCAAATGGACAAAGGAAAGGGTGAGCATTGAGCAATCTTTCCTCTTTCCACACCAAGCTTAATGGCAGAGATTTAAGTGTGAATCACATCTCTCTGTTCTGCCCCTCTAGATTAATGGCTTATCTAGCTTCAGTCAAAAATGGCGGTCAAAATGGTATTCCAGGATTGAAGGACATTTAGGTGAGTATCCCTTGCTTGGCTAGGGAGAAAATCTCTGTTGTGTTCCATCTGCAACTCTTTGTGCTAAGACTCTTTCAGGTTGCGGTGACTGAGTCGTCAGAAGAGGCCCTGTTCCGTGTCACCACAGTGAGACTCACCTGCAGGTAGGAGAACACGTCTTCTTTTGTTCCAGCCCTTCTTTCCTTTTGTTCCAGCTCCTCCTTTCTTCAGGCTTCCCAGAGCTCACTGTACCTGAAGCAGACGAGAAAGACACAATGTGAGTGCTCTTGCTCTTGATACTTCAAGAAAAACCCTGCAGTGAGTCACCAGCATTAGGACAGTGCTGCTTTGGTTGAAATGGTATTCCATGATTGACATACATTTAGGTGAGTATCCCTTGCTTGGCTAGGGAGGAAATCTGTATTGTGTTCTGTATGAAACTGTTTGTGCTATGGCTCTTTCAGGTTGCCGTGACTGAGTCGTCAGAAGTGGAAGCCTTTTGCAGCAGATTACTTCGTAACTCTTAAGTTTGTTTTTTTCCTGAGAGAACATTCTATTTTGTATGACTCAGTAGGGTAGCAATCATTTTAAAAAGTGCATACATATACAGCATTTGCAAATTAGTCTCCTTTTTTATTTTTAAAGGCATGTGTCAGTGGTCACTATACACAAAGAGGCCAATTTCTGCAATTTGGACACTGAGGGGAGGTCAGAAGGAGAAGATTGAGAGGAGGATCTGGATGCTGAAGGGGCAACAAAGTTTCGGGAGCAGGAAGAACCTGTGCAAGGGAGCAGTTCAGACTCCAAGGCTGAAGCAGAGGAGGGGGACAAGAGACTGCTGAGGAATCCAGGGAGTCTCCCTCTCCTGCTGCGACAATCTCCCCTCCAGCCTTGTCTCCAAGAATACACAGAATAATGAGGAGAGTGGAACAGAGGCCAAAGATGCTCAGATGCTGTTTGAGACTGCTGGGGAGAGGAGAAGCCCTAGAAGGCAGGGACCGTCAGTCCTGACAACTGCTGTACAGGGACAAGACCTACTGGGAAGCGTTGCTGAGTTGTATGTTCATTTCCTTGAATAAAAAGTTGAGTGAGCACTGAAAACTGGATTTGCTTCTTCATGCTGACCTGCCTCCCTGACAGCCTGGCCCTTTGTGTTTCCCCTGATTGTGGGAAGTGCAGCTTGACCCTAACTTTACTTAGGAAGGAGAGAGTGTTGGTCAAAGGCGTCCTGGTAGTTGCCCCCCCCCTTAAAGGCTGTAGCTCAGTGGCAGAGCACATGGTTAGTATTTAGAAGGACCCGGGTTCAGTTTCTGGCATCTCCAGGTACAGGTGGGCCCAACTCACAATCCTCTTTGATATGATCACCTGTTCAAAACTTGGCATATTGGAGAGATGGCAAAATGGATGGAACTGTTAAAAGATACAAATTTAGAGTATTTTAAGGAAGACTGGAAACCCTTTCTAGTTTAAGTAAAAGGTTATTATTTCCCATATGTGAAGATCACAGTGGATCATCAGTGGATGATCATAGACATATCTCAGCCTGACTTAACCTCACAAGGCTGCTGGGGTGAGGTAGAATGTGAGCTCCTTGGAGGAAGGGCATAATAAAATCAAAATGTAAACCTTGGTCTCTAATCGTTAACTGCCATCTTTTCTTCCTCCACAAGGAAGTGGGAATAGAACCAAGAGAACTCAAGAAGCTTGGGTTGGGCAGTGCAGAGAGGGACAAGGAGGCGAGGCCATTGTCTCACTGCAGTAGTCATCCCAGGGTGCTCCCGTTTATTTCAGTAGTGTTGGTGTCGGGAACCTTTGGGCTGCCAGATGTTGCTAAACTTCAGTCGCCATCATCACTGGTCACTGCACATACTGGGGCTGATGGGAGCTGTACTTCAGCAACACGAAGCAGGTCAAGGCAGGAGATGTTTAGGATCAGAGTTTTCCTTCTCTTAGATGGACTACCTTCCTAGGTGGATGAGCCCCTCCTGCCTCTCACTGCCCTCTACAGCACATGCAGAAACCGCCTTTTTGATGGTTGGACCCACTCTCGGTCTCGTCTGCTCAATCAGCCAGCCAGAGCCTACCTTCGCGTGCAGGGGAAGTCTCTAACTGACAGAGGGTTTGAGACCCAGGGTTTGGTTTAGCCAGCCAGTCAAAGCCGTTCCTGGGATGTGGTCTCTGTCACATGCTGGCAGCTTCTAGGAGCCACAGGTGAGAGGACAAAAAGGTGGACAAAATACCCCCAGAAGGAGCACAATGTGTTCCCCACTAGAGGGACAACCCAGTGGTGTAGCAAGGTCAGGTGGTACCCAGTGCGGAAAATTCTTGTCACACTCACACACACACACACTGAATTTTATTTCATTTTTGCCTGCAAAAATGGTTTGACTTTATTTCTTATTTTCTTACAAAGGAATGTGGATTCTGGGCCTCTGATATCAAGTAGATGACTGTGGACAGATACTTAAATCTACAGGCTGGATTGTGTTTTGTATTGTTTTATTTATATTTATTGTTTATTAAAACCTTCAAAGTGGTTTACCAAAACAAAAAACAAAAAAGCACCACAGCGGTAAAATCAAGAAAAATTAACAACCCTAATTTAAAACATATAAAAGCTAAAATATAAAAATAGATTAAATTTACTTCAACTTCCTAAGCATCTGGGTATGCTTGCCTAAAGAAGAATGTTTTAGCAGGTGCCCGAAAAGAGTCTAGCAAAGGCATGTGCTTTGTTGCAAGAGGCGGGGAGTTCCAAAGTGCAGGTGCTGTCGCAGTAAACAATGCAGTACAGATATTATGTGGAACCTGCAGTAGTGCTTGAAACTACTGAAGGGGGAGGGTTATTTATTGTGATTTCACCATGCTCTGTATTATCTGAAAAGGAAAACATTCCTTTAAAAAATAGGACTGCACAGCAGCAATCTAGTCTCATCATGATCAGTGGGACTTATTCCTGAGCCGACGGTGCATAAGATGGACTGCACTCCTATGCACCCCTCACATCCAGTTTGTACCTAAAACTCTGCACAGGCCTGCACCAGAGAATTGTAGAGTTGGAAGGGACCCCTGAGGGTCATCTAGCCAAACCCCTGGGGCAATGCAGGAATCTCAACTAGACCATCCCTGACCGATGGTCATCTGTCTTCTGTTTTCCCCCTCAGCCAGGACACCCAATAAGGGAGACTGGAGGTGGGGGAAAAGGTAAATTTTGGCAATGGGGCAGATTTGTCAGGCGTGCGCAGGAACAGCTTGAAGACTTTACACAGAGAGGAACCCCACACGGGTTTCCCCACATGTAAGGTAACAGGCAGGGAGCCAGCTCAGATAGAGGGAAAAACATTGGGGGAGGGGAGGGGGAAAGAGTGCCCAAGTCTGCCCATCTGATCCTCTTTGGGATGGGGGCACTAGGGCTCTGGGACCACCCTCCCCAAAATATTTACTTGTCTTCAATGTATTGTTACCACTGTTCTTCTATAGTACAGAACATCTTTAATTTAAACACTTTCTCTAATATTAAAATGGCAGAAGTAATCAGCAGCATAGATATCAAAGGCGAGAGAATAGTTCCTAATAGATACAAGGGAGACCCAGATACACTGCAAGCACACGGAAGTCAATAACCCAAGAGTGGCTTCTAAGGGGGGGTTGGCTGAGGACAGGGTTGGACGGAAACATGTGGAGCTTTGCAGAGGTGAGACAGAAAGGGTTTGTCAGAGGGAAACTCACTTTCCCTTTTTAAGCACTGGCCAAAATCCCTTCCAGGTTTGCAGCGCCACCCCTGAAGTGACCCTTTAAATCCACTTGGTAGTCCAGCTGTAGGCGCTCGTCTTCCAGGCACACCCACTGCTTCCTTCCTCTCCCCTTCCCGCCCCCTCCGTTGTTTCCTCACCTGCCTCCTTCCCGTCCTTTCTCCTGCCTGCCTGCCTCCTCCAGCCAGGAGTGTGCTCCCAATTTCCCAAGCCTGCAGCAAATGTCACCCCCCCTTGGGATGACACGGGGGGACTGCCCCCACTGCCCCCACCTTGCTCTGCCACTGCTTGGAGTTGCTGAGGGTTGAACCTGGGATCTTCTGCATGCCTGGCAGGTGTTCTGCCATTGAGCTATGGCCCTTCCCCAGCCCTTCAGCCCTTGGCAATCCTCTCATCTACAGGCTCTGTCTTTTCTGCCCCAGCAGAAAGAGAGATTCAGTTCTGCAGCATCATTGCCAAGTGGCAGACAGTCCTCTCTCCACAAATCAATTAGACACATCCCCGGGAAGTGCAATTAACCCAGATACAAATGAGACTTGAAGCAGCAAATGTTTCCTCTTCCCTGTGTCTTCCTTGCAGAAACACTATATTTCTACAGGGATCTGCACTCCAGTTTTATCTCTCTGGCAAAGGCAAGTCGATAAAAGGAAAAGTCAAATGCTCCAAGGAAGACACAGATTTGTGGGTGGCTGGGTGGGGGTCACATTACCTACTGAATAATGAATATAGCAGAGCAAAGCAAACAAAAAAGTTTGGTACTGAATGTTTCATTGATCACTTGAGTAGCATATGCTGCTTAAATTATCTGTCGCCACCTCCCGTCAAATCTGGCAAGTTGAGTACAAAAAAAGGAGGCTGTACTGAAATTAGAGTTGAGATCAATTTGGGGAAAGAAGGGGGTTTTCCCAAGCAAATTCAGATTTGCTCAGAAAATTTCACACCTACCCACCCAATGTTATATATTTGTTAGAGGTGGGCATGCTTTCCAAGGCTTCACTTGGATTGTCTTGGAAATTACACAATTTCCCCAAAGAGGGGGGGGGGGGATAGAGAAATCATACAATTTTTCACAGAATCAGCCAATCCAAAGGGCTCTCCCTGACTGCTTCCTTGACCCATGACACTCCCCCTTAGCAACACAGGAAGCTGCCTTATACTGAGCAAAATCATTGATCTATCCAGGTCAGTACTGTCCACAATGGGGGCGCCTTTTGCATGGTTGTGTGCAGCCCCCCAGGTCCCAGTGTGGCCCCTGGTAGTTTGGGCTGGCTTCATCCTCCCCAGGCTGGATACCTGGAGGTCTCCACCTAGAATCATAGAGTTGGAAGAGACCACAAGGGCCATCGAGTCCAGCCCCCTGCCAAGCAGGAAACACCATCAGAGCACTCCTGACATATGGTTGTCAAGCCTCTGCTTAAAGACCTCCAAAGAAGGAGACTCCACCACACTCCTTGGCAGCAAATTCCACTGTCGAACAGCTCTTACTGTCAGGAAGTTCTTCCTAATGTTTAGGTGGAATCTTCTTTCTTGTAGTTTGGATCCATTGCTTCTCTGGAGCAGCAGAAAACAACCTTTCTCCTTCCTCTATGTGCAGGGGCGCCGACTTATAAAAAATATTGGGGGGGCCCATACCAACTTATAAAAAATATTGGGGGGGCCCAAGACCTCCAAACCGCTGCTGCTGGGGGAATGAAAGGGGCGAGCCCCGGGCTGCCAACCTTAAGTGAACCTGTGAGGGCCCGCCCTTTGCGGCAGCCGTTTGGCTGCCGCCGTGGGCGGTGAATATTAATGATGTATCATTTTTGTGCTTCATGCTGTGGCCACAGACATGTGATCTGATGGTGAATTTGGGGTGACCCAATGCAAAGATCCTGAGGATCCCTGTGGATCCATGTTTTGTAACCACGTTTTTGCACCATTGCAGCCCCAGGCAACAGTGGGTGCGTGATTTTTGGGGGGCAGGCTGTAGCCATGGACATGCTATGTGATCTGATGGTGAATTTGGGGTGACCCAATGCAAAGATCCTGAGGATCCCTGTGGATCCATGTTTTGTAACCACGTTTTTGCACCATTGCAGCCCCAGGCAACAGTGGGTGCGTGATTTTTGGGGGGCAGGCTGTAGCCATGGACATGCTATGTGATCTGTTGGTGAATTTGGGGTGACCCAATGCAAAGATCCTGAGGATCCATGTGGATCCATGCTTTTAAACCACATTTTAAGTGGGGAGGGAAGGAAAAACACAGAACGGACAAGGAGCACGAGAGGGGTGTGCAGAGAAGCAGCTGGCTAAGAATGCAGGGGAGGGGTATAACGGCAAGGAGGAAAGGAAGGCAAAAGTTTTCCCTCACCTACCCACCCAAGCCAGCCAGCTCGCACGCGCTCTCTCTCTCTCTCTCTCTCCCTCCTGCCTGCTTGCCTGGAGGGGAGGGGCTTTCCCTGCTCTTTGTTCCGTTTGAGCAAACACAGCAAGGAAACAGAGGAGGGTGGGCAGTAAGACCCTGAGGCAGAATGCAGGAAAGCAGCCGCTTCCTCTTTTTGAGGGAAAAATACGGTAATAATTTTCTTAAATTATTGGGGGGGCCGAGCCCCCCCAAACGAATTTTTGAGGGGGCTCGGGCCCCCTCAGGCCCCATGGAGTCGGCGCCTATGTCTATGTGACATCCTTTTATATATTTGAACATGGCTATCATATCACCCCTTAACCTCCTCTTCTCCAGGCTAAACATGCCCAGCTCCCTTAGCCGTTCCTCACAAGGCATCGTTTCCAGGCCTTTGACCATTTTGGTTGCCCTCCTCTGGACACGTTCCAGTTTGTCAGTGTCCTTCTTGAACTGTGGTGCCCAGAACTGGACACAGTACTCCAGGTAGGTCTGACCAGAGCAGAATACAGTGGCACTATTACTTCCCTTGATCTAGATGTTATACTCCTATTGATGCAGCCCAGAATTGCATTGGCTTTTTTAACTGCCGTGTCACACTGTTGGCTCATGTCAAGTTTGTGGTCAACCAAGACTCCTAGATCCTTTTCACATGTACTGCTCTCAAGCCAGGTGTCACCCATCTTGTATATGTGCCTCTCATTTTTTTTGCCCAAGTGCAATACTTTACATTTCTTCATGTTAAAATTCATCTTGTTTGTTTTGGCCCAGTTCTCTAATCTGTCAAGGTCATTTTGAAGTGTGATCCTGTCTCTGGGGTGTTAGCCACCCCTCCCAGTTTGGTGTCATCTGCAAATTTGATCAGGATGCCCTTGAGTCCATCATCCAAGTCATTGATAAAGATGTTGAATAAGACCGGGCCCAAGACAGAACCCTGTGGCACCCCACTAGTCACTCTTCTCCAGGATGAAGAGGAACCATTGATGAGCACCCTTTGGGTTCGGTCAGTCAGCCAGTTTCAAATCCACTGAGTGGTAGCATAGTAAAGACCACATTTTACCAGCTTCTTTACAAGAATATCATGGGGCACCCTGTCAAATGCCTTGCTGAGATCAAGGTAGACTACATCCACTGCGTTCCCTTCATCTACCAGGGTTGTAATTCTGTCAAAAAACGAGATCAGGTTAGTCTGACATGACTTATTTTTCAGAAATCCATGCTGACTATTGGTGATCACAGCATTCCTTTCTAGGTGCCCACAGACTGTTTGCTTAATGATCTGCTCCAGAATCTTCCCTGGTATTGATGTCAGACTGACTGGGCGGTAATTATTTGGGTCCTCTCTTTTCCCCTTTTTGAAAATAGGGACAACATTTGTCCTCCTCCAGTCTGCTGGGACTTCACCTGTTCTCCAGGAATTCTCAAAGATGACTGCCAGTGGTTCTGAGACCTACCTCTGCCAATCGCCCAATCCCGCCTGGGGAGGCATTGCCAGGGGATTGGCCAGGTAAGGGGAGGGACCGTCCTGCCCACACAACAGAAGATGAATCTTACCTGTGAAGTGGCAGTTGGCTCCAGAGCTTCTCCCACCCTCCCCTCCCTCCACAGGTACGCAGGCTCTGCTATGTCAGGGTCGCTGTTGAAGGGCTGGAAAGGAATTTTCCTGCATTGGTAGGTTTTGCCTTCCCCGTAGCAAAATGTCACAACTTTGGAGGTTTCTGGCCTTGGGCGGAATCCTTTAGTCTAGCTTCCTAAATGGGGGGCAGGGCATGAAGCAGTGCCCCATGCCCCCTTGCGGCGGTGATACCAGAGTTGCCCATTAAAGGGGTCTTGAGGGGAGGCATTGGCCATATGCCGAGAGGTTGTCATTGCTCTCCCCTCCAATGGCGCAAAAAGGGGGGGCAGGCTCTCTGCTTGAACATATGTTCTCTAGAGCCAGCCCAATCCCCACACATTTTGGATAACCCTGAAGTCTCCCAGATCCACGGCTGGGGACTGGGAAGGATAAACGCCCAGTGCCTGAGCCAAGGTCTCCCTACATCTGAAACTTAATAAAGTTGTGGCCAATTTTAATCCCGGAGCACGTTGTCTTGAGTCATTATTCCGCTCAGGGGACACCTAGGGTTGGGGGGGACTCCACCTGTCCATGCAATGTCCGGCAGCAGCTCTCTGGGGTTTCAGATGGAGAACATTCCCACCTGAATAAACTTATTTACATTAAAAGTAACACTCCTTCAACTAAAATCTGTGTTGTACGTGAATAACACCTGCAACCTTCATCTGCTCTGACTGGTAGCAATACCTCCAAATCATAAAAATCATAAAAATAAAAAACCACATACAAGGGCACAGGTCTATAGAGCAACCACAACAAAGTGCTGAAAGACACGTGACTGTCACAACAGTGTATTGATAATGCGAAGAAGTCTACAACAAAACAGACAAAATGTGCAAAGGGCACATTTCATCAAGACTTACAAAGAACCACATAGCAAAAAAATAATTAAGAGGGTTTTGGACCCTTGCAGTGGTTATTATCCTCTTGGAATTGAGTAACTTCTCTGGAGGGATAAACATTCCCAGAGTCCTCCATGTTGGGAAAACTGGAATCAGAGCCTTGAAACGTTTGTGAGGTGTTGTCATCTGGACAAGATCTTTGAAACAGGACCTTATCCGGAAGCTGAAACATAAAGAACAGCTGCCCTTTGGCAGAACACTGCCCCATCAAAGAAGTGAGTTGTGCCAGTATGGGATCTTATGGTGCTCCAGCAATAATTTCCAGAGTATTAAATTGGCATTGTCCAATGGCATAGCACTAGGAAGGGTGAGAGCAGTCAAGAAGTGGCAATTCACCTGCAAAATGTCTTCAAATAGCTGAAGGCCTGACACAGCAAAGATGGCAGGGACTAGGAAGGATTAGACGCAATGGGTAAAAAAATGCAAGGAAACAGATTACAGCTCTACTTTCAGGAAAGCATCCTGTTGGTAAGAGGTGTTTGACACTGGGAAAGACTGCTTCAGAAAGCAGTGGGCTCCCCTTTGCTCCAGGTATCCTAAGCAGAGGATGGACAGGGATTTATCAGGGATGCTGTAGTTGTACTAACACTGGGTGAGGGGTCGGACTAGATGACCTCAAAGGTACTGTCCAATTTTGATATTCTATTACCACCTGTCTCATGCAGGCAACTAAACCAGCAGAAGCACATTTTCAGGTGTATTTCAAATGACACCTCTCCACTAAACTTGAGGCAGCAAAACTCTCATATTCTAGCCAGAGAATAGCACAAAAATAAATTGCAGTTGCAAGTGATAGGCAGACCCTATTGTGCAGGCACATCCAACAGGTAGATCACTGCCAGTCTTTAACTCTGTGAGTAGATCGCAGTTTCTTGGGAGTTGGCCACCCCTGCTATTGTGGAACCATAAGAATAATCCTGGAGCCAATCTAGGCAGCAACCAGATCCAGAATGGCTTAGCTTCAGGAAGGTGGCTCCATCACACTCATTCAACAGACATGTGGCATCCTTGGACAGCTGCCAGGCCTCCAGCACACCTGCCCTGGAGCTCCTGCCCTGAGTGGCTAGGTTTAAATTTCCACAATGTCCCTCATTTAGTGTTGCATCAGGGCATTATGGGGAATTCAAATGGGAGCACAGCTGTCAGGCAGTGGTGGGTGGTGCATATTGGGACTGGTGGGACAGGCTGAGGGACCATCAGTAAGTAGAACCAGAGCCAATGAGAGGCAGATCCAACTAATTCTAGTCTTCTCTCCTTCCTCCCTGCTGAGATCTACAAGGACAAGATGGACAGGCAGTGGTTGTAAGGAAGAAGGCAAGAAGGTGGGGTGATTGGCTGAGGGTAGATATTCTCATCACCATTTCCACCCCCTGCTCCTCCTCTTCATCATGGTTGCTACCAGCTGCTTGCTTGCCGGTAGTGGCCAGAACAAGCGCTTGTGGTTGAAGCAAGCAGGTCACAAGTGGCTCTTCTCAGTGTCTCCCGCCCCTGGCCCTCAGAAGAGACCCAACCAAGTCCACCACTGATACCAGCCCAGCCCTTGGGTCAGACTATTTGTCCATTTGGCCAGTACTGTCTGCTCTGACTGGTAGCGACTCTCCAAATTCTCCAGAAGAGATCTTTTACATCACCTGCTGCTGCGTTCTTTTGACTGCAAATGCTTGGGATTTACTTGGGAACTTCTGAATGCAAAGCATAGGTTGCTTCTCTGCATTATGTTCTCTTCCTTCTCTTGCTCAGCTTAAACAAGAAAGTGGCATTGGTTTTCTACTGCCTCCTCATTAAGAAGTTTTGTTGGTGAAGCAGAATGAAAATTATGCAACCCATTTTCTCTGCATAGCTGACCTTTTCCAAAGCAAGCCTTTATTTTAGAGAGGTGGGCATGGGGTGGGGGATTTGTAGACCTGAACTCCTGGACTCTGCTGCTGGACTCCAGCTGCCATCAGCCCCATGCAGTTTCATCAGGAATGATGGGAGCTTTGGAATGTAAGAGATTCTTCTGCTTGGAATTGTGTTTTTTGATGGGAAGGGGATCTTCTTAAAAATAAGCTTTAGGGTTAAAAACCTATGAAGGCTATAAGACATGGTAAGAAGTTCCAATAAAATAACAGTCATCTTCCAAATATGTGTATTTTGCCTTAAGTAGAAGTTGTGCCAGAACTGCAAAATATACTTGCTGCAATCCCACATGCAGTTAGTTGGGTATATGCAGTCAAATTGAATGCAGAATTGCAGCCACTGAGGTTGCAGCTGAACTGGCTTCTTTAAAAGTTTTTGCAAACAGCCCACCAATTTATTTAACCTTCATATCACCTTCATAAAAATATTTGGAAAGTAATATTGTACAGTCACACATTTATGGTCTGGAGTTCATGTTATAAGAGCAATAAATCATTGGAAATGAAAATCTTGCATTTAAAAATATCTGAAATAGATATAGAATTTTTTGCATAAATATACACTCATTTCTCCAGTATGCTATAATTCACTTAATCTGAAGCAACCTTATTGCCTTTAATGACACCACTCTGAAGAATGTGGGTTAGGAAATAGCAGCCACAGATCCTTTCAAATAATGACATTATCAGAAGAATTATATGGGCTATGAAAATAACTGCACTGAAATCATGAGACAAGTAGAGTTTTCAGAATTTTAAAAATTCAGTAAATATGCCAAGCTGAGTAAGCATTCATTGTGGTAGATGGACTTACAAGTAATCCATACATCAGAAGGAAGGAAGGAATAGTTGGTTGTGAAATCAAGCTACAGCTTAGGTACTTTTTTGCAGTGTCATCTTGCATCATAGCATTGGATTGTAGCCAACTAAGTCCTACTCAGAGAAGAACCATTGAAAACCATGAACCTAAGTAACTTATGTCCATTAACTTCAGTGTAAGACAAGTCTGGGATACAACCAACCTCCTTACAAAGTATAAGATTATTCTTTTCTTTTGAAATTGTAACCTATCAGTCAATTGTTTGATATATTGGATATATATGGGGCTTTTTAGAAGATGGAACTCACTGTAACTCAGTTCCAGCACCTCTCAGGTGGGTGCCATTGCCATTATTAGAGAACAA
Source organism: Podarcis melisellensis (assembly GCF_964234715.1). Lineage (NCBI taxonomy): Eukaryota > Metazoa > Chordata > Lepidosauria > Squamata > Lacertidae > Podarcis > Podarcis melisellensis. The sequence goes on from NC_138532.1 coordinate 3,312,975, forward strand.
GGGAGGCGTTCATGGTGAGTTCCGGCACCTCTTTTTCTAGAAAAATAGCACTGGAGATGATAGAGATGATAGATGATAGATAGATAGATAGATAGATAGATAGATAGATAGATAGATAGATAGATAGATGATAGATAGATAGATAGATAGATAGATAGATGATAGATAGATAGATAGATAGATAGATAGATAGATAGATAGATAGATAGATAGACAGACAGAACATAACCTTAAGCCAGCTTGGCACATATTTCCTCCCTTTGCTCTATTTTTATTTTGCCTTTCCAGAAACTTAAGAGCCTCATTCACAGTCTAGCTAATCTGAACTATTTGGATTCATGCCAGTTTAGCCTACCATGATCAAGAACACATCATCAGAAGTTACACTGAAATCCTTGTCACTTACTTCCAAGTAAATTCCATGCAGAAGCCACATTATGTCCCTTCATTCCCTTAAATGGTTTGACATTCTTATAGCCCCTCCCACCACCATGATCCCATGCATGCTTATTTAGAAGGAAGGCTATTGACTTCAGGAATGCTTTCACCTAAATAAGTGTGCAGATGGTTGCAGCTGTCTAGTTGCAGCTGTCCAGCTGTCCCCTACCCCCACCCTCATCCCGAAGTCCTCCTGCATTCAATGGAAATAGGATTGCAAATGTTCACAATGCCTAGTGTGTGCCTTGCAAAAAGTAAATATTGGTTTTGCTGTAAATTGAATTTCTTCTTGTACAACCCAAAGAATTTCTTCTTGTACAACCCAAAGAATTATATCCTGCCCACATGCTGTCTTCCTTCCCCACCCCCCACTAGGACTAGCACTTTAAAAAGCTTTGCTGCACCATTCAGACATCGATTTCTGCCTTCATCTACTACCCCTTCTCTTCCCAGTGCTAACTAAGCAGATTGCTTCACCCCTCAGCATCTTGGGAAATATCTCAGTATTACAGTGATTCAAGCAGCACAGTCCTACCCATCTCTACTCAGGAGTCAGTCCCATTATTTCAATGGGGCTTGTTCCCTAGCATGTTTGCAGTCTTAATATACACAGGATGCAAGCTGTGATAAAAATGGCACCTTTGGGTCACATATGGTCAGAAGAATATTAAAAAGAGTCCATCTAACAAGCTGTCTGTGCAAATGCAACTCTGCAAATGTCCCAGAGAAGCCTGCTTCAGTCTCTTTCTCCGCTGACTGCAGTGCTGCAGTTCTATGACAACACCATATTAATGAGCCAGCAGCAGTGTGGACTTCCGGATGGCTTTCAAAGTTGATCTTCCAACTTTGGGTAATAGTGGCACCATGAATAACCTCTCTTACACAAACAAGAATGCAAAAATAGCCTCTCTATCTATCTATCTCTCACAAACACACACACACAGGACTTATAACTAGCCAAGCCTAGAATCATTTCGCAGGTGCCTCCTTAGAAATCTGCATGCATGTTCTGAACCCTGCAAAGGCAAGAGCTGTAAAACAAGTCTGAATGAGGCTCCACACCTACATGGAAGGAGTTCCATTTCATGAAGTGGGACTTACTTCTAAGAAAAAGTCCTTCAGGCATGCCTGTGTTTCATCATTTGCCATGGGATACACACAGAGAAGTCTTCCCTCAGTTTAGAAATGAATTCTCACTCACTTATTCAATTCGGGTTTTTTTAAAAAAAACATTTTTAAACTGCTTGTTTTATTTTATTTTATTATTTTAAAAACACCGTGCCACACCAATTCCATTGAGTGTGGAATGATCCGGTTCATGAACAACTTACTCTAGAGTTGTTTCACTAGATTCAGTGTGGCCCTTGTGAAATAAGTGGAGTGTGGGATGAGCACCTGCTGCTGCAATGAAATTGCAAGCTGTGCAGCCCAATTTTATGAATGTCTTCAGTAAAGTAAATCCCACTTAGTTCCATGGAAACTCACTTTCTTCAGATGTGAAGAGCCTCATAGGTTTCAGAAATGAAACAGGGGAGTTGCCATGTAAGTCTATTGCAGCAAACAATATGTGTATTTTTAATATATAAAATAATAGCTCACTGCAGGTGTGTAATGAATAGAAGGATAGATAGACAGATGGGACAGCTATTAAGAATGTGACAATGCCGGTTTTAAAAAGGATAGACTTGGTGAATGCTATATCACTCATACAATGGTTAAAGGCTGGACTGTAAGGTAGCCTTCCCAGCTCTTAACTACTTTAGACATCTCTTCCTTTTAAATCTCTCTTCTCGCCCCAATCAGCCACCGCCCTGGGCTGTCTGACCTTTCAATGTCAAGCCCTTGATAGGTACTTTAACTACTGATCCTTTGATTACCGCGATTCCTTTTAATGAGTATCTGTCATATTTTAATAGAAAAGTCTTGTTTGTTTTTCAGGAAAGAGAAATTCTTTGTTGGGAAATCGAAAGGGTTAGGAAGGGACTCTTCCTGCCGCTCTGCATTGCAGATGGGGAATCAACTCCACATTTAGATCTTTGCAGAAAAGCGGCAGGACGGCCGAGCTTTGCTATGTCAGTTTAGAAGCAAAAATTCAGGCACCAAACACACACACGCACGCCGGTACTGGGGAGGTTTATTCAGCAGCGAAACGCTTCCTTCTTAGGCCGCCCACGGCCCGTTTCTCCCTGCGGCGCTGGCCTTGGTGCTGAAGCCGCCATGACTGACACAGACAAGACACCCGCGCCCGCGCCTTACCTGAAAACCCACCGCGGCAGATCGCCCCACCCCCACCAACCCAGCGTACGATGCTTGCCTGGATCTCCTAGAAAGGGATCCAGTAGCCACTCACGCCGCCCCCCTGCCACTGTCACCACCCTGCCCGATGTGGGCCAGGCGGCGGCTCGTTGGGTGACTGCTCCACAGGGGGCCGCTGCAGCGACGTCTGGAGCCGGGGCAGGAAATGGGGGGGGGGGACTTGGGAGGAGACGGGGGGGAGGGGAGGATTGGATGAAATAAGAATAAGGAGGTAGAAATGTGGGTGAGGAGCGGGTTACCATGGGGAGGAGAGAGAATGTGCACCATTGCACTCCTATATGCACACTTAAGCCCCACTGAACATTGTGAGACTCACCTCGCAGAAAAAAGTGCACCAGAACCGTAAGTGAACGTTCACATTCCGTTCAGAAGGCGCGCAGTGGGGTGTGGAGGGGGGAAGTAGCCAAGGAAGGAAGGAGTTTATGAAAGGACAGTCTGGCATTCGGGTGCCTCTTTCCAGGGGAGAATCTGAAGGAAAGGGTGTGGCTTACTCTCAAGGGGCGGGGCTTCCGTCCCTTGGCCCCGCCTCTCCTCGCTACCTCATACCGGCCGGCATGTCCCCTTCTGAGGCAACGTGCGTCTCCGGTATATAAGGCGCTGCCTTCTGCCGAGTCCCCGCTGCCCTGAACTCAGCGCCGAGCGCCTCTCACCAAGTCTTCCAAGATGAGCTACACGCTGGAGCCTCTAAGCAACCCGTCTTACCGGCGGGTGGCCGACAGCCGGACCACCTTCAGCCGGGCCAGCATGTCGCCTTCCAGCGGCTTCAGGTCCCAGTCGTGGTCGCGGAGCTCCCCCAGCACCGTCTCTTCGTCCTACAAGCGCAACCTGGGCGCGGCGCGGGCTTCCTACGGCTCGACGGTGCTGAGCTCTTCCGAGAGCCTGGAGCTGAGCCAGTCGTCGCTCTTCAACGGCGGCGGCGGCGGAGGCAGCGGCGAGCTGAAGCTGAGCCGCTCCAACGAGAAGGAGCAGCTGCAGGGCCTCAACGACCGCTTCGCCGGCTACATCGAGAAAGTGCACTCGCTGGAGCAGCAGAACAAGGAGCTGGAGAACGAGATCGCGGCGCTGCGGCAGAAGCAGGCGGGCCGCTCTCAGCTGGGCGACGCCTTCGAGCAGGAGCTGCGGGAGCTGCGCTGCGCCCTCGAGCAAGTCAACCACGAGAAGGCGGCGCTGCAGCTCGACTCGGAGCACCTGGAGGAGGACATCCAGCGCCTCAAGGAGCGCTTCGAGGACGAGGCGCGCCTCCGGGACGACACCGAGGCCATCATCCGCGCGCTGCGCAAGGACATCGAGGAGTCGTCCATGGTCAAGGTCGAGCTGGACAAGAAGGTGCAGTCCTTGCAGGACGAGGTGGCTTTCCTCCGCGGCAACCACGAGGAGGAGGTGGCCGACCTCCTAGCCCAGATCCAGGCCTCGCACGTCACCGTCGAGCGCAAGGACTACCTGAAGACAGACCTGTCGTCCGCCCTGAAGGAGATCCGCTCCCAGCTCGAGTGCCACTCCGACCAGAACATGGTCCAGGCCGAGGAGTGGTTCAAGTGCCGCTACGCCAAGCTCACCGAGGCCGCCGAGCAGAACAAGGAAGCCATCCGCTCGGCCAAGGAGGAGATCTCCGAGTACCGACGGCAGCTCCAGGCTAAGAGCATCGAGCTCGAATCCGTCCGCGGCACCAAGGAGTCCCTGGAGCGCCAACTCACCGACATCGAGGAGCGCCATAACCACGATCTCTCCACCTACCAGGTAGGCGCGGGGAGGGGGCTCTGGTGGTGGGCGTGGCTTGGGGAGGGGGCAGTGATGCTCTCCACCTGCCATCTGCGGCTGCCTACATTTGTTTCCATGCAAAATGCAATGGGGGCGGACAGGAGACGGTGCGTCTCAAGGGGCGGGGCAAGCCCCCCGCCCGTAAGTAGTTCTACCCCGCCCCTCCCAGCTGCAGGAGCCCTGCAGTTACTTGAAGGAAGGGCACTTTCCAAGGAAATTCCAACTGAATCAAAAACTGAGCTTCAAAATAAGACTTGCTCAAAACCTAACTCCATTGGAATCGATAACTTCGGGAAAGGCATTCATGATCGGCACCTTAATGTGAAAAAAAATACTCATTACTCTTTCAGAAATATGAAATGTGATTTGACCCTTCTGTGCCCCAATACGTGCCATTGAACGTGAAAAGGGGAGTCTTTTAACATTTGAGCCACAGCACACCCTCAAAATGAAGCACATTTCAGAGAGTAGGTGATCCATGGACGTAGCCAGGATTTACCTTAGGGGGCAAGCTTCATGTTAGGGGGGCAAAATACCCCCATGGTGGGATCCCAACTGACTCTATGCAAAATGAATGGAAGGGCCAGGAAATGTTCTTCAGCTTCTTGTCTTTTACCAAAGGGGGAGGGCCATAGCTCAGGGACAAAGCTTCACCTTTGCCTCGTGTTTAATCTCCAGGGTGGGAATGTCCCCTTGTTTCAAGTGTCACCCCTAGTCAGTGAGACAGTGCTAAGCAAGATGAATCAGCATAAGGCAGCTTCCTATGTACTTCAGCCCTAAGGGATACCTTGATTGCATTGGCGAATGTGTGTTAGTTGGAATGGGGAAATGATGCTACAAAATACATAATGGAAATATTTATTTTGGTTTTTTTTTTAAAGTGGATAATAAGTTTTTTTTTTCTTGCCAGCAAAGTGCAACTCCAGGAAGAGGAAGGGATGGGTGGGGGGAGCCATCCCACAACTTGCTCTAAGCTCCACTCCTCTAAATGGCAGAGCAGAGATGGGAAAGATTCTGCCTGGCTAGTCCCATACAAAATGCAGCTCCCCAAATGAGAAAGGAGGGGTCCCACTTGCTTCCATGCAGGATGGAATCATCCACTTCCAAACAGCTCTCTGGTAAAAAATAAAATAAAGCATTTTCTAGGAGTGTAGAAAGTATTGTGCCCTAAGGCAAGACTGACTTTGGAATGAAGGATGCTAAACTTAGCCTGAAAGAAGTGTCACTTTGGAAGTTCTTGTGATAGCTCTGGAACTCCATTCACCAATCATAAGCATCCCTGATGCAGAACATCCCATAACTGATGCACTGCAGAACTACCACAGGAAGAAGTGAAAAAAATATGCATATGCTGCTTCCCAAAGTTGTTAGTAGTACCAATAAAAAATGAATGCGTTGTGGCAATGCAGTTTAAAAATTGATCCTTCGATGACAACCTGAGCTGCAAAGCATGACCTTTACAGTAGTTCTTTCTGATCCAGTGGTACTGGATATAATTTAATGTTCCAAAGCATAGTAACTGACTAAAAGCAGCAACAACGTCCTGGGGAAAATTGCTATCAAGAACTGCTGGCTGTTATTATTACAGTATTAGCATTTCTGAAAATTTAAATAAAATGCAACTCACAATAAAGTGTGTATGAAGAAATTCAATAAAGAATAGGAATTCTGATCAACAGCATTGTGTAAAATCAAACTAGGCTCACATAATTTCTGCAACAAAAACTCAATGAATTTGAAACAATATTTTATTGGTATTTATTTTTATTAATAATCATTATTTGACAAGGAACCTTTTCTCATAGCATGGGGAATCTGTGGGAATCCAGATGGACTTTTGCAGAATGATTCATCATAAAATTTAGAGAAGGCTCACACAGCAGTGGGGCGCTGTGTTTTGTATGCCAATAATTAAAGGTTATATTTGCTGCAAAATGCAAGCCCCACTGCAGCCACCATTCTGCATCAGTGTCTGCTGAACTTCAGCAATGCAGAAGCTAAAAGTGCTGAGCAGATTTTCTGATAGAGCTGATCAGTGCAAAAGGCAAATCCCAGAGTGCCTGCTTTGGGATAGGAAGATGGATTCTGAGCTTGAATTCTATACTCTATAGACTATATGTGAACACAATTCCATTACCCCCAACTGGGCAAATCACAATGCTTAAAGTGGCTTTGGCTAACATGATTGCAGTGAGGACCAGTACTTGCATTGAATTAACTGCCAAGGAGGTGACTATGGATAAAAATAAGATGAGCAAGCAACAAAAAGCAATCTGAGATGGATCTCTCTGCCAAGTGCACCCCAAACTTCTGCAATGCAGAACTTGATGGCACCAGGGAAGTCATAAAACCACCCTTCCAGGGCAAGAGGCAGCCCTCAAAGATTTCCACTGATAAAGGAACTTGCGCACTGCAGAATGACGTTGGACAGAGCATCTGAAAAATACTTGAATCCCTCTAAAATAAATATTAGTTAGGGAAAAAGCAAATCAATAAACAGACTAAGTAGACCTTATTTTTATGGTGCAAAATGAGGCAATGCAGAATTGCATAATGTGATCAAAGTCCAGATATGAAAGCGAGCTTGTACTGCCTTCTATCTCAGCCTATTTCTGATGCCCCACATATAGCAAAAGCTCTGGTGACTTATCCATTTGATTGCAATGTGCTTTTTGTCCAGTATAGGATTCAGATATGTAAATAACATAGCAAAAATGTATCTTGCAGCGCAAACTTGAAACCAACATTGGCTATTATCCCAAGACAACAGAGTGGTTTTGTTTCTAGATATTTAACAATTTATCCACCAAATACTTATTGCTATGAACAATGTTGTAGAAAATACGACCTTAGGCTGCACATCCCTCATCCATAAAAAATAATGCTTCCGGTGCGACAAAACTGCACTGAACTCCATGAGATTTCATTCTAATGTAATTGTTTGGATGGAAACAGCCATTGCCAGCCATGTCTGAGTCAAAGGAGCCCTTCTCCACCCATGCAAGGGAGGGGGTTGCATGCGGTTCTCCCCTCTCCAGCTGCAGCCCCTGAGGGCACACCCTGAAAAACTGCTTCAGACCCCTAGAAGTGACTTTGTAGGAGGGCTGCAGGAACTTCCACCACAAGGGGAATAGAACAGTCTCTCACATAAGCAACCTTACTGCTTGCTAAAGTCAATAGGCTTAGAAGTGAACTAGTGATGTGCAATTTTAGTCTTAAGAGACAAATACTGGCAACATTTCCCATCAATTTTCCTATAGATATTGCTTTCTAAGTAGAGTAGTATCTAGAGCAATCGACCCACATAAGCATTTTGGCATCAGATTGCTGCAGATCTAGTTAACTCAATGGATTTAGACTCTGGGCTTTTAAATCAATTGCATAGTTAGACTCAAGTAAATTACTATATTTTGCTGCTGGCCTCAAATATTGGAGCTGAGCCCAAATTTCTCAAATTATTTTTTTATTGAGAAAACTTTTGAGAGTTTACTTTTTCTCATTTCTCCACTAGAAAAAGATCACTTTACATAATTTTCTCCACTTGAACACCATCCTTTAATTTACTTATATACTGCCCTGAAAATTAATAAATAAACTGTCCTAATGGTGAGCCCCAACCCTAATAAATTGTTGTGATCTTTTCTTCTTCCTCTGGAGAAATTGAGAGAACTGCCTGCCCTCACCATTTCTCATCCCACAAATAAAGTGAAGAATTTCAAGTTGCCATTTCTACACAGCTTTAACAAATACACAATTTTACCCAAACTTTAAAATAATTATATTGTTCTGTTTAACAGAGGTGTGGATAGTAAAGGACACTAGAGTAGGCTGCTAGGCTGCAGTGTTCCTTCCACTGACTTTGGAGCTAATTTCCATAATACAGAAGTTGCATTTTGAAGCACAAGGATTGCATGTTTTTTGTGGGAACTACAGCTATTTGGGAAATTAATTTTTTCTTCTCATAGGTCAGTGTGATTCACAGCTTGGTGAAGCAAAATAGAGAAATACAAACTGATGAAGTCCAATTTCCAAAACTGACTTACATTTAAGTATATTGTCTTAACCAGGTTCCAATTTTTACCTAGTAATTTTAAGAGGCAATCTTAAATAAATTATAACAATAGCAAACTGAAATATTGATGTTGTGTAGAATGTGCTTCTGGTTTTCAGATTGTAAGCAAGAATAGGCTACTGGTGTCCTTCAGGACTTTGCTCCAGATTTCTCTCTTAGAAGTTAATCCAAAACAGAATTTCTCACAGCATAGATATTTCTAGTTTTGATTACTTTAGTCTATAGGAATGGTTGATATGGAGATTGAAGGGGAGAATTTTCATCAACTTTTCAGTAATCCCATAAAGTTCCTCTCAGTATTTCACACAAGAATAGCAATTTACTACCAATCTTCCCAGACCAGTGGTCTCTGGAACTTAGTTTTCTGGGGGCTCACAACCTATGAGCTTTTTATTGCTGTAAGAAAAGAGATCTTTAGGTCATTGGATCTCATCTAGTATTGGCTGGTCAAGTTGAGGAGATAGAGACCATCACAACCTAGGCCACTTCTTCAGGAGTTGAGGAGCACAATTCAAGCTTCACAAGCATCTCTCACAGTTCAATCACTCTTCCATCCATGTCCTCCTCATAAATATTGAAAACTTTTGTATGCTGTCAGGTATATGCTGGTAATTAAGAAAATACTCTTCTGTAACAGTTTCTCTCTCTCTCTCTCTCTCTCTCTCACACACACACACACACAAACACAAACACACACACTGTATGGCTTTATGTATTCTTATTGTGAACTGCTCTAATATTTCTTTCTGAATAGCAGTAGATATATAGTTTAATAAATAAATAAAGTGCTTTATTCACCACTGCACTCCTATTTACATTTTGCTTGTAACTATCCTAAATAACTGCCTGTGTCTTGGTTGCAGGATACGATTCAACAACTGGAAAATGAATTGAGAGGCACAAAATGGGAGATGGCTCGTCATTTGAGGGAATACCAGGATCTCCTCAATGTCAAGATGGCTCTTGATATTGAAATTGCCGCATACAGGTATAGTGAACAGAATGCCGACGTGGCTGATTTAGGAATTGCACTGCAGATGTTTTTAGTTCCAGTAGCAGCAGCAGCAACAACAAAATCCCACAGGGCTAATCTTTGAATCCCACAAGGCATTGTTGACAAATAAGCAAGGCATTTTGCCAGATTCTTAGCACAATTTGAAACCTGGGCAATAACGTTCTGCTTTGTGCTGTAGAGTTTCAGCAGAAAAGACGTTAGCAGGGTAACATACCAAAGATCAGTGGACAAATTGATAGGGGAATTGATGGTGATTATTATGGTTAGTAATGGTGGTGATAAATAAACAAACCACTTAATGCCAAAACAAACAAAAAACCCCTGGTCTTCACTTGGTGCCGATAAGACTATGGCATGGGTGCTGGACACACCTTTTCGGGGAGAATATTCCATAACTGGGGTGCTGCCATGTAGGTGAGGGGTCCTTTATCCTTTTCTTCTTCAGCATTTCCCCCCTTAAAATTGACAGTCAATAATACAAGCAAGAATGTGACTGGCTAGCTGCATCACAGCCACAATAGTACTCCTCATCCAGAACACTGCATAGTTTTGGAAGCAGCATTGTCTGCTGTGTTCATAGGGATATAGAAAGCTGTCAAACCATCAGACCATCTAACTCAGTATTGTCTGCACTGACTGGCAGAGGCTCTCCAGGGTTCCAGGCAGGGTCCTCTCCCAGACCTACCTGGAGATTGAACCTGGGACCTTCTGCATACAAGGTGGATGTTCTACCACTGAGCTATGTTCCTTCCCCAGAGGACACTTCAGATTTAATATTGATATGCAAAAATGCTAAATATTGAAACAACACAATTTAGATTGACGGAGTATAGTTCTTCTATAGTTGCCCATATCTCTTACAAATATTTTATTGCTATGTGCAGTCCTGGATTTAGATAATGCTGGGGGGGGGGCAATACGTTCAAACAAAGTAAATATTAGTCCTGAGATTTAAACAATCACTTGAATTTTTTCTGTTGTTGTTTTTCCTTTGTTTCACTGTCCAGGAACATGTGTGTGTGTGCGCGCGCATGCGCATGCGCGCGCTAGTTGTCCACAGGACAGAAAGCAGCTATCTAAAGGCAGTATTAATTCGTCCTTAGGTTATATACTGAAATATAGATATATAAGATAAACTTTAAGCACTCACTCACTGAAATCAATGAAATATGAAAGTTAAGCCCATGGTTAAATTTCTCTCATTGAAATTAATGGAGCTTAAATTTGGCATTATCATGTCCCATGTATGTGAACAACCCTTTGAAGTAAATATAGAGAATTTGTAATCTTATATGCAATGGCCCTTTAAAAAGCAGCACAAATATTTATCCCTCAGTAGGCAATCGTAGAATTTTAGAAAGAGAGCACTATTTGTGGACGATGCTCTACAAGTTATGCATAGCTAGAAAAATGTCCATCTAATGATGGAATGTGTATGAAGAAGCTTAGCTGATCATTGTTCACATTGATGCTTTCCTTCCAAATTTGCTACTCTTGTCCCTTAGTTGCTAGGCAGGCGATTGGTCTGAGAGGAGAGAGAGTATTCGTGTGGCAGTTGATGATGTTACAGAAGCATTGATAGGCCCCTAAAGAAGGTCCAATATGAAAGGGCCATTTTCTCCTAAATGAAAGTCTGCAACTTCCCCCAAACACAATGTATTTTCTCCCCATTCCTCTAGGTCAGGGTTGGGGAACCTTTGACTCTCCAGATGTTTCTGAACTACAACTCCCATAAGCTCCAGTAAGCATAGCCAATGGCCAAGGATGATGGAAGCTGTAGTTCAATACCATTTGATGACCACAGGTTCCCCATCACTTATCTGGGTTTTGTGTTGGTACCTTTTCCATTTATATCAGCAATTTAGTTCAGAAGGAGAAGATGGGTTGACAGGTTTGCAGGGTGTGGGATGCTATTTGATAGTTTAACAAGCTAGAAGCAATTTCCAGTTACTCAAAATAGCTTTTTAAATCTATCATAGCTACTTACAGAGGTGCTTGTTCATTCAAAAATTCATCTTGAAATGTTAGAGATGGATGTTAATTCCTCCCTCTTCTTTCCCTAGGAAACTTCTTGAGGGTGAAGAAACAAGATTCAGTGCCTTCTCTGGAAGCATCACTGGTCCAACATTTACACATAGGCAACCTTCAGTAACAATATCATCTTCCAAAATCCAAAAATCCAAAGTTGAACCTCCAAAGCTAAAGGTCCAGCACAAATTTGTAGAAGAAATTATTGAAGAGACAAAAGTTGAGGATGAGAAGTCTGAACTGGATGAGGCCCTTGCAGCTATGGCTGAAGAACTGGCTGCTGGAACAGCACCGGAAGAACAGGAAGAGGAGGAGGAAGCTGTAGAGGAAGAAATTATAGCCAAGGAAGAGGCCAGAGTTGAAGCAGCAGCTCCAGAAGCTGAGGAAGGAGAAGGAGAAGAGGAGGGTGAGGAGGAGGGCGGTGAGGAAGATGAAGGTGCAAAGTCTGATGAGGCAGAAGAAGGAGGCTCTGAAAAAGAAGAAGAAAAGAGTGAAAAGGAAGAGGGTGAGGAAGAAGCAGAGGAGGAGGAGGAAGCAGGGGAGGGAGAAGCTGGAGCTGAAAGCAAGGAAGAAAAAGAAGCAGAGGAAGAAGGTGAAGAGGTGGAAGAAACCATTGCACCAGAGAAAGTAGAAAAGACCAAAGCATCTCCTCCTAAATCTCCTGCAGCAGAAGAAGCAGAGGATGATAAAGAAGCTGAAAGTGAAGAGCAAAAGGAGGAGGAGCAGGAAGGTGAAGAAGAGGAGAAGTCCACCTCCCCAGCAAAGGCAGGTTCTCCTGAGAAAGCAGGGACACCAGAGAAAGCATCTCCAGAGAAAGCTGGGACACCCGAGAAAGGGTCTCCTGAAAAACCAGCAACTCCAGAGAAAGCAGGGACTCCAGAGAAAGGGTCTCCTGAAAAACCAGCAACTCCAGAGAAAGCAGGGACTCCGGAGAAAGCAGCATCTCCAGAAAAAGCAGGGACTCCAGAGAAAGCAGCATCTCCAGAAAAAGCAGGGACTCCGGAGAAAGCAGCATCTCCAGAAAAAGCAGGGACTCCGGAGAAAGCAGCATCTCCAGAAAAAGCAGGGACTCCGGAGAAAGCTGGGACTCCAGAAAAAGCAGGGACTCCAGAAAAAGCTGGGACTCCAGAAAAAGCAGGGACTCCAGAAAAAGCTGGGACTCCAGAAAAAGCTTCATCTCCAGAAAAAACAGGGTCCCCTGTGAAGGAAGTGGAAGAGACCATCTCAGTCACTAAGGCAGCAAAAGTTGGTACAGAGGAGGATTCCAAAGAAGAGAAGACAGAAACAAGTGAGAAAGCATCAAAAGAGTCCACCAAAGAAGACATAGCAGTGAATGGAGAGGTTGACGAGAAGAGTGAAGAAAAAGAAGACTCCAAGGCAAAACAAGTAGAGGAGGAAGACAAAGGGGTGGTGACCAATGGCCTAGACATAAGCCCCTCTGAGGAAGAGGAGAAGAAAGGGAAGAGTGAAGAGAAAGTCATGGTAACCAAAAAAGTTGAGAAATTCACTAGTGAAGGGGATGACGGGACGACCACATACATCACAAAGTCTGTGACTGTCACCAAGAAGACAGAAGAGCATGAGGGGACGGTTGCAGAGAAGTTGGTGTCCACTAAGAAGGTAGAGAAGGTCACTTCTTCACATGCTGTATTGAAAGAAGTTAAGGAGAGTGACTAAAATAATCATTTTCTCCCTCTTCTTGGGTCGGTGCAAAAGGTTAAGCCATATGACAGCTGCAAAATGCATGTAAGTGACGGCTTCGAAGCAGAACGGGTTCTCTCGTGGAGTCTCCAGATCCACTTTTTCATTTCTGATTTTATTTTTGTGCAATACCCAGGGATGTCAGGGGGAATGCATGCAAGCCCAATGTGCTCCCTCTGCAGAAATTAGAGAATTTTTTAAAAAATGCATGAGCTGTTATTCTTACAGAGGAAGTTGCTGAATTTCCTAAGCTGCTGATGGGACGCTTCTGAGGAACGTCTTAAGATGTATTATGCAAAGAATCAACTGAGCCAAATACAAACAAACAATAACAAACGAATGAATGAGTAATAATAATATTAATCATACCCAGAACTCTCCTAGCCTTAAGCTATTTAATCATTATGTTTACCTCACTGGTGCAATTAAGATGGACTTTTGTTCATGGGAGAACCTGCCTTGACATGCACAGTATGCAACCTTTTGTTGTTTGATGTAAGCAGTCACAGCAATTTGTGCTCAATAAAGGTCATATTGGAAATGTGCCTGGCTTTGCCTGGATTTCTCATATAGCTCCACAGTTTTATAAATTATTCAGTCTTTGCAGCAAACTAGGAACATGCTTCTGATAGAAGGTATATGCTGGGCTGCATTAAAATCTAATAAACATTATTGCTTGTAGCCATAGGCTATTGCAAATATAGTAAAATGCCTTCTAGCACAGTCATAAACCAGGATAAATATGCACTCTATTTAAAATGCAATCAAAATTACATTAAACCTTGCATGCTCAAACTAATGAGTCAGCTTTACAAACCACAGGCATTTGGTTCAAGATCCTCATTTGGATTGCCTTTGTTGCAGCTGCAAACAGTGCAAGTTGATAGGAGATCAAGTAAATGACTTTATTCTGCATTGGTCACCTAGTACAGTGTGACACAGGATAAGGTAACAATTCCTGTGCTGTTTTCCAACTTCCACTTCTGACCCTTTGATTCCAGAAAGTATTGAGTTTCATACAACCATGTCATGGTGACCTCTGGTGTTAGGCCTGCAAGGCCACACTCAGTCCAATTATCACATGAGTTCCCATTGGGCACACTTGAGTGAGCCAGCTCAGAATCTGCAATTCAGAAGGAATGGAACAAAGTCAACAATGAAATATAGACAACATAATGCAAGCTTTGAACACAATTCCTAAGCACTATGAATCAGTAATGAGTTTCCTTGTTTTACCTTCTGTGAGAAGAGTCCATGAAGGCTAAGGGGGCATCCAGATAAGCTTAAGAACTTGTTTCTGGGAGTATGCTCTGGATTTTCCTTTCCAGGGAAATGTGCTTAGAATTACAGCCCTGGACAGCTCCTGATCTCGATTTTGACATCAATGGTATAAAAGTTAACTGCTCATTCTACTTCAGTGGTTTTAAACTTTCTACATAAAGGGAAATCATTCTAAGGTGAAGCTGTGTGCAACTGGCCTCTCAAAATTCTCCATCCTATTTGCAGCAGTTCTCTAGTAAGCAAACTTTTTCAGCAGGGGGCCGGTCCACTGTCCCTCAGACCTTGTGGGGGGCCGGACAATATTTTGAAAAAAAAAATATGAACAAATTCCCAAGCCCCACAAATAATCCAGAGATGATTTTAAATAAAAGGACACAGTCTACTCATGTAAAAACACACTGATTCCCAGACCATCCGCAGGCCAGATTTAGAAGGCGATTGGGCCGGATCCGGCCCCCAGGCCTGAGTTTGCCTACCCATGCTCTAGGGCTTCAGCCCGAGTTTTTCTCCATCACTCAGTACAATTAGGTTACAATCCTATGCATGTTTACCCACAGCAAAGACAGTGGGAATTGCTTCTCAGCAAACATGCCCACTAAGTTCTACTCAGAATACAGTGGTACCTCTAGTTACAAACTTAATTTGTTCTGGAGGTCCATTCTTAACCTGAAGCTGTTCTTAACTAGAGGCGTGCTTTCGCCAGTGGGGCCTCTTGCTGCCATTGTGCCGCCGGCACACGATTTCTGTTCTCATCCTGGGGCAAAGTTCTCAACAAGAGGTAACTCTTCTGGGTTAGCAGAGTTTGTAACATACAGACTGGGAGTAAAGCTGCAGCCCAAGGCTTAAGAGGTTCTAGAACAGAGGTAGGCAAATTTCAGGACTGCTTGATGTCCATCGGTCACAATCAGAAGCAAAACGATGCCTCAGAGTAGGGAGCCAGTTACTGGTAGCAGCCCATAAGTCATTCACTGATTAACCTGCAGATATCCACAAACATAAACACAAATCACATCTAATACAAAACTTGAAAACAGACCACCCATGCTGAGCAAACTTGGTCAATCAATTAATATTGATATTTTACAGCTGAGGGACGCGGGTGGCGCTGTGGGTTAAACCACAGAGCCTAGGGCTTGCTGATCAGAAGGTCGGTGGTTCGAATCCCCATGACGGGGTGAGCTCCCATTGCTCGGTCCCTGTTCCTGCCAACCTAGCAGTTCGAAAGCATGTCAAAGTGCAAGTAGATAAATAGGTACCACTCCGGCGGGAAGGTAAACGGCATTTCCGTGCGCTGCTCTGGTTCGCCAGAAGCTGCTTAGTCATGCTGGCCACATGACCCGGAAGCTGTACGCCGGCTCCTTCAGCCAATAAAACGAGATGAGCGCTGCAACCCCAGAGTCGTCCGCGACTGGACCTAATGGTCAGGGGTCCCTTTACCTTTAATACTGAAGTTGAGAGATAAGCATAATATTTTGATTTTTTTTAAAAAAAAAAAAAAGATTAATTGTACACTATTGACTACTAGAAATCCTTGCTGATCTACTGCATATCTTTTTCAGTAGATTCTGATCTAAGTTGTGCCCCCCCCCCATCCTCATACATTTATGTGCTGCTTCCATGCATTGGAATCGAAAAGGCTGCTGAGCACCTGAAGACAAGATACATACCCCTTATGAAGTATATGGTTCTGGAAAAGAAACTACCAAACTCCACACTATTATGCAGTCAGTTATCTCAATTTAAAGAGGAAATAAATAAATGTAAAACCACATCATCCCAATTTGCTATCTGTCTGCAGGCAATTTAATGCCCCAAACTCTAGCTTTCATAGAGGTGAATGCAAAAACAGCCACTCTCTGGGTTACATTTCTACCTCCATTAAAAAGACCTGTCATTTCATTGTGCAACTTCTTCAATACACTCTTTTGCACTCACTCTTGATCTTGCTCTCAGGAAGGCTATACCTGTGGAGGAGACCGTACATACTGGACCTGCCCCTGATATTGCCTGCCTGCCCCATACATCTGTATGTCCAGTGCAACTTTGGTAACAGCTGTTTATGTGCATACAGCTGTACACATAGCACCTAACACACAGCTGGTAAGGAAGGCAGGGGGGCTGGTTGGTGAACAAAGCTCCTTCAGGCATGGTCCTCCTCCCCTGCCATGTATTTGGTCTATGCATAGAAGTAAACATGAATGTGTGTGCGTGCATGTGTGTCTATCCTTCTCTCCCACTCATGCATACAAGCACAAAGGACTAAATTGCTAAGGGCCCCAAGTTACCCAGTTGGCTTTGTGGCTGGGCAGGATTTACATCCACTGCCAGGGTCTCTATGGTATAAGTCCTCTACCCAGGCCTGTGGTCTCCAAATATGTAGCTGGATGTCAAGTCTCATCAGCCACAGACAGCATGCCCAGTGGTCAGGGATGATGGGAGCTGGAGACTTCTGGTGGACAAGTTACCCATCCCTGATCTAGCTGTTATGCTATGCTGGATCTTGGTTATCAAGATCTGTCATTGAATTCCAGGGAACAAGGTCTTGCATATTCTTCTGCAAGACACTCCCTTTCCACCCATGGGTCAAAGCTGTAACTCCAGCATCCTTTTGTAGATTCAGCATTAGTACTTTTTTATCTACAGCTGCAGTGTGTGTGTGAATGTGCAGAACAAGCCAATTTGAGTGTTTCCCCCAAATACATTTATGCATCTAAAATGCCCAGTGGAGTTGCCATTTCAAAATATTTATAAATAGGAGAGTTTAATTCTGATGAATATTTCATTTTGCCATGAGGTTTCATCTGCTGACATATAACATCATACAGAGAAGTGCGAGCATTTTCTCTTTTGTCCAATCTGCACTAATACTTCTCTCTCTCTCTCTCTCTCTCTCTCTCTCTCTCTCTCTCTCTCTCTCTCTGTGTGTGTGTGTGTGTGTGTGTGTGTGTGTGTGTTAAACACAGTGTAAACTTCTGATGGGAATAATTGATTCAGAAACCCTCAGAAGATTGTTAATCCTTCAGAATGCCTGTGCAGATTCTGTTTAATTGTGGGGGAGAATTTAGAGCAGATGCATAGATATAGATCAGATCTAGCAATGGAGGGTGGTCCTTTAGGGCTAGTGGGGCACTGCCCCACCAACCTCAATTTGCCCTCAGCCAACTCCTGCCTGCCTGCCTTTTTACTTACAACCAGTTATGGGGTGGCTCTTGCTGTCATCTTCCTCCTCCTCCTCAGTCTCAGTGTTGCCCTTGTGGAACTCAGCAGGGATGAGGATGGGGATAAAACTAGAATGAGACAGGCTCTGCCTGTCATTGTCTCTGAGGCTCCCTGCTGTTGGGCTCCCTGCTTTCCGTCCCATCAGTCCCAATGGACACCAGTCATCACTGAGATGGAGATGAAGACATCATGCCGTGACTACCCAAAGAGCCCTCACATTTCACAACCAGAAAAAGATGTCAATTGTTACACTAAAGTGCCACTTCGTTTCAACAGAATTTATCATTTTGCGAACATTTTCCTGCAAGGCCACTTAGTCCAAGGTTATAAAGGTAAAGGTAAAGGGACCCCTGACCATTAGGTCCAGTCGTGGCTGACTCGGGGTTGTGGCGCTCATCTCGCTTTATTGGCTGAGGGAGCCGGCGTACAGCTTCTGGGTCATGTGGCCAGCATGACTAAGCTGCTTCTGGCGAACCAGAGCAGCACATGGAAACGCCATTTACCTTCCCGCCAGAGTGGTACCTATTTATCTACTTGCACTTGACGTGCTTTCGAACTGCTAGGTTGGCAGGAGCAGGGACCGAGCAACGGGAGCTCACCCCGTTGCAGGGATTCGAACCGCCGATCTTCTGATCAGCAAGCCCTAGGCTCTGTGGTTTAACCCACAGCGCCACTCGCGTCCCTAGTCCAAGGTTATACACACCCTTAATTGTGCCCTGTCTTCCCCCACAAAGTATTCCTTAGTATTTGAACTGTCTGGGGATGAAGGGAGTGCCTGGGTATAATAAAAATCAGTCATGGAATATGATTTAATGCAAAGGCTAAGCCTCAACGGGCGTGAAGTAATTCTACAAATAAGGGCACCGCTACACATGAGCAGAGTGCATTTCTTTCTGTTGCCCTGGAAAAACTAGTCTGCCCCCAGAAAATATCTCCACAGTTTGGAAAACCTACTAAAGGGGTAAAATGATACCTATTTCTTTTCTGGCTGCAAGGCTCCAACAAAAACAAGCCCCCTTTAATTCAGCTGGAGTTACTTTGTCTGTCTCTGTATCTCTGTCTTTGCCGGGCAGGATGTAAAGCGCCAGCAAAAGTTGTCTCGGTTCTTTTCTTTTCTCCCCCCCCCCCACCTCCTCCGCCCTCCAATTTGCCTGGTACGCGGCTCTCCTTTACTGCAATGCGTCAAAGCGAAGCTCCGAGATTGAGCCACGAGACCGACGAGGTGACTGTTCCTAGCGAAACCAGCAGGGACGTCCCACGGAGACGCAGGCTTGCCAAAGGAGCGGCGGCGGTGCTCTGTGGCTGCTGGATTTCCCTGAGCTTCGGAAAGTAAGCCCTCTCCCCCCCCCCCCAATTGTCTGCTGGAGCGCAGTCTGTATTCATGAGCAGCTTAGGGACTCTACCGCAGCCCATCAGAACTTCAGTCATTTTTCCTTTAGGAAACAAAAACCCGACCGGCAAGGACAAAAGAACTTTCGCTCTTTCTAACACACTTTTATTGATTTACTTAACAGCCTTTCTAAACCAGTTTGTATTTTTTTAAAAAAAAGCTATTAAGCGGTATGCAGCAATATCCCATAAAAAAATCAGTAAAACTGGATTAAAATGCAGGTATTTATTAATAACAGGATGCAATTTTATGGGTCATAGAAAGCCTTGACCAAAAGATGTGGGTTGCATCCAGTGCTAGGTCCGTTTAGAGCAGACTCATTGAAATTATTGACCGTGACTAACTTATGTCTAATAGAGTATGGGTCTACTCTAAGTAATCGTTAATTGGATACAGTTCTGTGTTTTACAAGATGTTTGAAGCAAGTGATGGTGGAACAATGCCCCCCCCATCCCTTTAGATCCCTTGATTTTTACTTCCATTTGGAATAGTGATGGCTTCATTGAACAATTCACAGAGATCTAGCAGCATATACAGTAAAAGCACCCAAGATACTGCAGGCAAAATATTGGAGAAGTCATCCCTACTAGAATAGATGGGATGTGGAGCTGAGCTCAGCATTTATGGCAAAATTAATGAATTCTGCAAGGGCTAAGAGGTGGGGAGAGAAAGCAAAACTTGAATAATTTTAATGCAAATTGGATGTCATTTATTGATTTCTGTAGAATCAATTGTTTATAGCCCAAGGCTAACCTCTGTTTCTCAATCTTTTAAAGTTAATGTTAAATTCAAAAGTTTATGTGTTCTGTATTAATTTGTTTATAACCACCATCCTAAACGTTACCTTATTCTTGGGATATTTAATGACTTAGGCTGCGGTCGTAACCCTACTTTCTAAAACCCTAGAGTCATTTGCTGATATATGTTTCTCTTGTACTTTTACTGTTTCTTTAAACCAGGCATGTCCAAAGTCCATTTCGGGGGCCTAATCTGGCCCACTGGTCAGTTAAATCCAGCCCCCATGGCAGTTCATTTCCTGGGGTGAAATCCTAAAAAATCCTGAACAACTTTAACCCTAAAGAAAAGGTCAACAACTTTGGTCGGCCCTTTGCCTTTGGCCCTTCACTTCATCAAATCTGGCCCTCTTTGAAAAAAGTTTGGACACCACTGCTTCTAAACCAAAAAAAATCTGAGCAGGATCCAGTGGGAAAGTTAGTCTGTCTGTTGCAGCAAAAATAACAGTGAGTCCTGCAGTACCTTAAAGATTAACAAATCTAAAACTTATGCATAAGCTTTCATGCTTTTGATGAAGTAGACTTGACATACACAAAAGCTTATGCCACCTCAAATTTATTTAAAGTGCCATAAAGTTGAAGTTTTTGAACAAGATGTGTTCCCATTAGATAATCAGAGGTTTTATTATAGCACTCTCATTTCTTTCCCTGCTGTTTATTTGTACATTTCACCTTGACTTTTCCACTCACTTAAAGGAGAACAGTTTTGCAGGCCTCCATTCCAAGCAGTCCATGGTCTTCCTGGCTGTAACACCAGCATCATTAGAAGTTGATTTAGGTGCACCAGTTATGTCTATATCAATCACCCTTTACTCAGAATGAGGCAGTAACACTAAGGAGGTAGAATTCTGCTCAGTGCTTGAAAGTGAGGGATCATGCTTCTCCCACCCAACATGATAAATTAATTACCATAACAATTTGGTCCTATGCTGATGTACTGCATGGTGGAAAGTGTTTTTCAGATGTACAGCAGAATGCATATGTGTGCGTGACTCACACACAGTAAAGTGAACGACTCTGGGGTTACAGCTCTCATCTCGCTTTACTGGCCGAGGGGACCGACGTTTGTCCGCAGAGTTTTCTGGCGAAACCAGAGCAGTGCATGGAAATGCTTTTTACCTTCCTGCCGGAGTGGTACCTATTTATCTACTTGCACTTTGACATGCTTTCAAACTGCTAGTTTGGCAGGAGCTGGGACTGAGCAAGAGCTCACCCCGTCGCAGGGATTTGAACCGCCGACCTTGCAATTGGCAAGCCCAAGGCTCAGTGGTTTACACCACAGCGACCTAAATTGGTTTTATTATTTATTTTTGAAAAAATGAGCAAGGAAACCCCTAAATTGGTGTCTTAATCAAGGGCATAGCCAGGTGGGTGGGTGGGGGGAGCTGCCCCCCAAAATCAAATAAGTAGAAATAACCAACTGCTCAACTGTGTTGCAGATAACTTGGTTTTGCCCCCCTAATGCCTACCCCCCTAAAATAAATCCTGGCTATGCTCATGGTATTACTATTCCAACAAAATGAGTGACTAGGCATGTGCAGAGTGCCTTTCTTTCAAATTCCTGCTCTGAGTGCTTGCACACACATTAATATACCCTTGGCATAAATCCAACCACCTATTTCAAAAGTTAACACAAGTGTGATTAATCTGTGGCCCTAGGAGTAGGGTTTCATGCAGCCTAGTTTTCTGCATGAAAAAAGGCCTCTGCAACAAGCAATTTAAACATCTGGCAAAACAAACAGTGCAGTCCAGTGCAGTGAAAGAGAGAGAGACCCCACCCATAATTAATAAGTGAGCCCTGGTAGCTTGCCCTCTGAGGGACTGTGGCTCTCACCAGCTATAAACAGCAACAACAGTTCCCTACATGTGGGTGGAGACACTGCTCTTCAGCTAGTGGATTGGGACCTCTAGGAGGATTTGCAGTCAAATCACAAATGCATGATTGCTAGATAGTCATATACAGGGGACTCTAAGATCCCATATGCCCAAACTTGCGTGGTGGAAATGGAAACAATAGAAACTTAACCTTTACTTCTTCATCCTGTCACCGCACTCTTCTTACCTGCAATGGGGTAGGATGTCTGCTAAGCTTGAAAAAGGATTTAGAAATATGGTCAAATTTGAAGCTATCATTGCTAGGCCGAATTGCTGTGATAAAAATGAATGTACTGCCAAGGATGCTGTCAGGGTTTCAGGGAGAGAAGAGCAGATGGGGGAGGAGACAGAGAGCGAGGGGGAAGAATCCCAGAGAGATGAGGAGGAGGATGACGATGCCCAAAGGTTCTCCATGAGTCTGACCAGTGAGTCAGAGGATTCCCAAAAGGGGGCTCCCCTGGTCAGACCGAAAGGGGGACAAGGGGGAAACAGTGAGGAGCAGGGGAGAGAAGGGAGAAGCCCCAGTGGGGGTCGGAGGCAGGAGCCGGCTGCTCAGCCGGAACGGAGTGAAGGGGGTGGAGTTACAAGTGTGTCAGAGGGAGCAGAGCAGGAGAGAGACAGGGGAAGGAGATCGGAGCAGGGCGCTCAGCCGGAAGGGGTGGAGAGCAGCACCGAGAGCAGTGTAGCGGTCAAGAGAAAGGTCAGGAGCAACGTACGCGCGCCAAGTTCAAAGGTAGAGGCGCGCGGAAGTGAGGAGAGCCCTGGGGAGGAGCCCGGCCCTAAAGCGAGAAGGAGGGGGGCAGAGGCGTCAGAGGATTCAGCCTCGGGCGAGTCCCGGAGAGGGGGAACTCAGGGGGGCAGAAAGACCCTGCGGAAAAGGAAGGAGAGGAAGAGGTGGTCCAGGGCTAGCCTCTTAAATTGGTGCCGAGGCGGGACAGATTCAGAGGGGACTTCAACAATCTAACGGTACAGATGTAGAGTCACAGAGATGGAGTGTAAATGCAACCATGATCTTCAATAAAGACTTTCTGTAAATAAACCGGATCGGAGTTGGGTCTCTTGTGAGCTGGGACCAAACGGGTGACTCTGACAGTAAGTCCCCTCACCAGAACGCAAAAAAATTTTTTTTTGCAAAGCTCACCACCGGGAGCAGCCATGAGCGCGGAGGAACAGCTGATCACGCTGCGGAATCAAGTTACCGAGCTCACAGCTGCAGTCATTGCATCGCAGAAGAAGAATGACGAACTGGACAAGGCTTGCCAGGACCTGCGAACAAGGTGGGAGCAAGCGGCCAGGGCAGGGGTCCCGGGGTCCAGATCGGAGGGCGTTGCACTTGGACGGCGGGGGGCGCCCTAGTTACGCACTTTAATGGCAACCTTCAAGATTACCCTAACTTCAGGGCGGACATCGTGTATGCACTGCATTTACTCCGTCATGATTTTAAGGATGAGGAGGAGAGAGTGGGGTTCATAATTTCGCATCTGCATGGGGAGGCCAGAGCTTGGCTGCGCAATTTGTGGCGCGAAGATGGCCCTGCCCGCCGCAGTTCTGATGAATTTATTAAAGCGATGGATGCTTGTTTCCAGTCCTCTGTGGATGTGGATATTGCACGGAGACAGATGCACGGACTGCGACAAGGCAAAGCCACTGTGCGTCAATATCACTCCAAGTTCTTTGCATTGCTAACTGCGTTGGGCTGGGAGAAGGATAGTAAACCAGTCAGAGATCTTTTCTGGGAGGGGCTTAGCCCCCCCGTCAAGGATGAGATCGCCAGGGGGGATAGACCCCAGACCCTGGAAGACGTCGTGCATCGGGCTTTGGCTATTGGAATCCGACATGAGGGACGCCCGTGGCACGAGGGGGAGGGACCCCAGGCGCGTGCACCAGCGAGAACCCCCCCTTTTGTCCCCAGGGACTTCAACCAGTCGCACCCCTCGCCCTTGGGGAGGCAAGGTGAAGAGCCGATGGAAATAGGTGGTGCTAGGGCTCAGACACCATCCAGAGCCCCTGTTTCCGGTGCAGTGAAGGCGAAGCCGCCTAGAGGGACCAGGAAATGTTACATCTGTGACAGTGCACACCATATGGCGAAAGAGTGCCCCCAGAGGCTCCAGAAGCACACTGCAGCTCTAGCAACAGTGTCAGCGGAAGTGGTGCAAACGGAGCAGCCTCAGGGAAACGACAGTGCCTGGCTGGAGGCGGAGCTACTGGGGCTCAGCCAGGCGGATCTGTAGATCAGTCCCCAGCACCCTTGCAACGCACAGACCCTTTACCCCCCAAGCCAGCAGTGCAACTCACTGCAACCCTTCAGCTGCCAAATGGACATTCCCTGGAAGTTCCGATCACGGTTGATTCAGGAAGCAACGCGGATTTTGTGGGAATGCAATTTGTCAAGCAGCATGGCATAGCGCTCCTGCCTGCGACGACCCCCCTGAACGTGGTCACAGTGGACGGCAGGAAATTGCTGGGAGGGCAAGTTGTGCAGCAGACGCCTCCCATGGTGATGCAGATTGGAAATCATCGGGAAGTCATTAGCTTCAATGTCACCCACCTGTCAGACACACCCATTGTGTTGGGCATGAGTTGGCTGGAGAGACATAGTCCCGCTGTAGCGTGGTACCAGCGGCAGATCACCTTCTGCTCATCGTATTGTGCTCAGCATTGCATCCAACCCAATCAGGAGGAAGGAGCTGAGCAGCAACTGCACCTGGGCATGGTGCAGGCAGTGCCTCACAAGTACGAGGGATTCTTGGAGGTTTTCTGCGAGAAAGAAGCTGACAAGTTGCCGCCTCACAGGCCTTACGACTGTGCGATCGACCTGGTGCCAGGGGCGCAGCTGCCAACTGCAAAGCTGTATTCCATGTCTGAGGACGAGATGCAAGAGCTCAGAGAGTTCATAGAGCATAATCTAAAGCGCGGGTTCATCCAGGAATCCAAGGCAGTGGGAGGCAGTCCTGTTTTCTTTGTGAAGAAAAAAGACACGCCCCAAAAAAGACTCGTGGTGGATTACAGGTTCATAAACAGACTGACTAAGCCCAAGGCCTTTCCCATGCCCAAGATTGACGACCTCCTAGCGACCGTTAGGAAGGGTAAGATCTTCACCAAGTTGGATTTGCGTGGAGCGTACAATCTCATCCGCATCCGCAAGGGCGATGAGTGGAAGACTGCCATGTTCACGCCTCTAGGCACGTATGAATACAGAGTTATGCCGTTTGGTCTCCAAAATGGCAGCCACGTTTTCCAAGCATTTATGCATCACGTGCTGGCGGGACTCCTCTACAAGAAGTGTGTATGTTTTCTCGACGATATCCTGATTTTCTCGGAATCGCCAGAAGCTCACGAGAAGGATGTAAAGGAGGTCCTACAGAGGTTGAAGGAGCACAGGCTGTACGCCAAGTTGGAGAAGTGCCAGTTTGATGTGACGGAGGTGGATTTTCTTGGCTACAAGCTTTCCGACGAGGGGCTGGCCATGGACAGAATCAAGGTACAAGCGGTGTTGGACTGGAAGAGCCCACGCAATCGGAAGGAGGTCCAGAGATTCATCGGATTTGCCAATTTTTATCGCAAATTCATCAAAGGTTTTGCCAATGAGACGGCAGCAATCACGGACACCCTCAGTTCCAAAAAGAAGAGGTTCGCTTGGACGGAACAGGCAGAGCGCTCTTTTCGGAAGCTTAAAAGCCTCTTCGCCTCCGAGGAACAGCTACTGCACGTGAATCCCGGCAGACCCATGCGAGTGGAAACCGATGCGTCCGACAGAGCGGTTGGAGCCGTCCTTCTGCAGGAGGATCCGCAAGGCAATTGGAGGCCGGGTGCCTTCTACTCACGGAAGCTCAGCAAGACGGAGCGGAACTACACCATATGGGACAGGGAGCTGTTGGCCATTCATGCAGCTTTCAAAGCGTGGCGGCACTTCCTCATAGGAGCCAAGCACACAGTGCAAGTCCGCACGGATCACAAGAACTTAGAGTATTGGCGAACGGCAAAGCTGCAGACCCAAAGACACATGCGCTGGGCAGAATTCTTTGCAGATTTCGACTTCAAGATAGAATACATCCCGGGGACTCCAATGTTATAGCAGACGCACTCTCCAGGAAACCGCAATACCTGGAGGAGACGACACCAATTGCAGCGAAGCACATTTTCGCACCGCAGGCGTGGGCGTGCGCGGCTATCGCAGTCGACCTGGACGCGGTGCGACGAGCGTTGCAAGCGGATCAATTTGCACAGTCCAAAATGGAGGAGCTCCGCAGCGGGTCGCAAAGAGACAATGAGTTCCAGTTGCGGGACGGACTCTTAACTCGCAAGGGTGCCCTCTACGTGCCTAATGACGAACTTCGCGCAAAGGTTCTGCAGCAATTGCACGACGCTCCCAGTGCGGGACATTTCGGCAAGGAGAAGACGATAGAACTAGTGGCCAGGGACTTTTGGTGGCCCCAGATGCGGGGAGAGGTGGCGGATTACGTCGCCAGGTGTGACACCTGTCAGAGGTCCAAACCAGTACACCAGAAACCGGCGGGATTGTTGGAACCGCTGGAAACGCCGCAGCAACCGTGGGAAAGGGTAGCACTGGACTTTGTTACTGACCTGCCCAGCTCCAGGGGCAAGACGGCGGTGCTGGTGGTTGTGGACTTGTTCACCAAGATGGCGCACTTCATTCCTTGTGCCAAGGTGGCGACGGCAGAACAGACCGCCAAACTCTTCATCGACCACGTGTTTAGAGTGCATGGACTACCGCAGTCCGTCCTGTCCGACAGGGGGCGCCAATTTGTTTCCAACTTCTGGAAGAAGCTTCTGGGTATCCTGCACGTCAAGATCGACCTAGCGTCGGCGAGACATCCGCAGACCAACGGCCAAGCAGAGAGGGTCAACGCGATCATGCAGCAGTACCTGAGGTGTTACGCCAATCAGCGACCAGCAGCGTGGGTGGACTACCTGCCGATGGCTGAGTTTGCCTACAACAACACGAAGCACGCATCGACCGGGGTGACACCGTTCTTCGCGAACAATGGCCGTCATCCCAGAACCTTTCCGAGGCTTATAGCGCCAGGAGAGGGGGTGCCTCAAGAAGCCGACCAGTTCGCAGCAGAGTTGCAAGAGGTGCACGAGGAGCTGCGGAGACATTTAGAGCTGGCCAAGCAGGCCTATAAGGTGCAGGCGGACAAGCACAGAAGGGCGGGAGAAGACATCCAGGTGGGGGACTGGGTATGGTTAGCAGCCCAAGCTATGCCAGCCAAATCGTTAGCCAAGAAGAAGCTAGGACACAGGCAGCTAGGACCATACCAAGTTGAGGCTAGGATCAATCCAGTAGTATTTCGCCTGGCCCTTCCGGAAGGCTCCAGAGTGCACCCGGTCTTTCATAGGTCGGTGCTCACTCCCTACAAGGCCCCGCACAGGTTTCAGGAGTCAGAAACAGTACCAGACCCACGCAAGGGGGCACCAAAGAAGGGGAGGTCGCCTAGAGCCGAACCCCTTAACGAGGTCACAGAGATACTGGACTCGAGATGGGGGGAGGAGGGGGTTGAATACTTTCTCGCCAGGGAGGGCACACCAGCCACTGCTAATAGTTGGGTGCCAGGCTACGAGTTAGACGAACCCCTTTTGAAAGAAGAGTTCCATGCACTTTTCCCACATAGACCCATGCCAGCTGAGTACTTTGATGACTGGCTTTTCACACCCACATTGTCAGATAGCACGTTCAGGGGTTTCTCTTCCCCCGAGGAAAGAACACCAGAATCAAGCCCGCCCAGGGGATCGTGCTCGGGGGTGGACACGGAAACCCCTTATTGGTGGGAGGAGCAGCCAGAGGAGGAATGGCGTAAGAGGTGGCTGATAGGTCCTTGGCGGGCAGCACCGGAGGAAGTAGCGATGGAAGCAGAGACTGAGAAGCATTTGGGGGAAGAACCCGAGTTTGAATACACATACACAGAACTGCCAGCAGAGAACATTGACGTAGACGACCTGTATCCTGAGCCTACCCCCGAAGAGCCGCAGTTTCCACAACCGGCCCCCGGCGAGCGGGAGGGGGGAAGGGGGGGCTTCGAGGGGGGGATGGATGTCAGGGTTTCAGGGAGAGAAGAGCAGATGGGGGAGGAGACAGAGAGCGAGGGGGAAGAATCCCAGAGAGATGAGGAGGAGGATGACGATGCCCAAAGGTTCTCCATGAGTCTGACCAGTGAGTCAGAGGATTCCCAAAAGGGGGCTCCCCTGGTCAGACCGAAAGGGGGACAAGGGGGAAACAGTGAGGAGCAGGGGAGAGAAGGGAGAAGCCCCAGTGGGGGTCGGAGGCAGGAGCCGGCTGCTCAGCCGGAACGGAGTGAAGGGGGTGGAGTTACAAGTGTGTCAGAGGGAGCAGAGCAGGAGAGAGACAGGGGAAGGAGATCGGAGCAGGGCGCTCAGCCGGAAGGGGTGGAGAGCAGCACCGAGAGCAGTGTAGCGGTCAAGAGAAAGGTCAGGAGCAACGTACGCGCGCCAAGTTCAAAGGTAGAGGCGCGCGGAAGTGAGGAGAGCCCTGGGGAGGAGCCCGGCCCTAAAGCGAGAAGGAGGGGGGCAGAGGCGTCAGAGGATTCAGCCTCGGGCGAGTCCCGGAGAGGGGGAACTCAGGGGGGCAGAAAGACCCTGCGGAAAAGGAAGGAGAGGAAGAGGTGGTCCAGGGCTAGCCTCTTAAATTGGTGCCGAGGCGGGACAGATTCAGAGGGGACTTCAACGATCTAACGGTACAGATGTAGAGTCACAGAGATGGAGTGTAAATGCAACCATGATCTTCAATAAAGACTTTCTGTAAATAAACCGGATCGGAGTTGGGTCTCTTGTGAGCTGGGACCAAACGGGTGACTCTGACAGATGCTGTTTTTGTTTCAAACATTGCACATTTTGGATAAAATGGATTGTTTCAAGAAGTGACAGAGAGATATTTCCAGATTTGTCTGGCAGGGCAAGAAACCTCGAATAAAATTTAAGATATTAACTGATGCTAAAGAAAGAGGTGGATTTGCCCTGCCAGACTTTAAACTTTATTATGAATCAGCCACTTTTTGCTGGCTGAGAGAATGGCTGCTTCGTGAAAACACTGACGTGCTGGACCTAGAAGGTTTCAACAATGTATTTGGGTGGCATGCATATTTGTGGTATGATAAGGTCAAAGCACATAAAGCGTTTAAAAACCATATTGTCAGAAAAGCACTGTTTAATGTCTGGATAAGATATAAGGACTTGCTTGATAATAAAACCCCAAGGTGGTTGTCACCAATTGAAGCGAAGGCTCAGAAAAAGCTCAATATGGAGGCCAAATGGCCGAAATATTAGGAAATTTTGGAACAAGAGGGAGACAGATTAAAACTACAGAGTTTTGAAAAACTAAAAAATAGAGTGCGAGACTGGCTCCATTATTACCAAATAATGGAGGCATATAATTTGGACAAAAAAAATTGGCTTCCAGGTGGAAAAATCAAAACTGGAAACAGAACTGTTAGATCCCAAAATTAAGAACTTGTCAAGAATGTATAACTTGCTGTTGAAATGGAACACTCAGGATGAAACGGTGAAATCAGCTATGATTAAATGGGCACAAGATGTTGGACATAATATTATGATGGCTGACTGGGAACAGTTATGGACCACAGGTATGAAGTTCACGGCATGTAATGCCTTAAGAGAGAATATAATGAAAATGATCTACAGGTGGTACATGACACCAGTCAAGCTCACAAAAATTTATCATTTGCCCAATAAGAAATGTTGGAAATGTAAAGAGACTGAAGGTACATTCTTTCACCTTTGGTGGACATGCCCAAGGATTAAGACTTTCTGGGAGATGATCTATAACGAAATGAAAAAGGTATTTAAATATACCTTTCTGAAGAAACCAGAGGCCTTTCTCCTTGGCATGGTCAGCCAATTGGTGCCAAAGAAGGATAGAACTTTCTTTATGTATGAAACAACAGCAGCAAGAATACTTATTGCAAAGTACTGGAAGACACAAGATCTACCCAGGGAAGAATGGCAGATGATGGACTACATGGAACTGGCGGAAATGACTGGCAGAATCCGAGACCAGGGAGAAGAGTCGGTGGAAGAAGATTGGAAGAAATTTAAAGTTTATTTACAGAAACATTGTAAAATTAAGGAATGTTAGAAGGATGTTGAAATGAAGTTATGTGGTTTCTATTTCTATTTTTCTGTTTTTTTTCTTTTTGTTTTTTTTCTTTTTCCTTATTGCGATGTGTTGTCTTGTTTTTGCTTAATTTGGTGTTTTCTCTTTTTTCTTGTTGTAACCTTAAAAACTTTAATAAATATTACTTTTTTTTAAAAAAGGATGTCTGCTAAGCTCTCCGGGGAGTGCACTCCATTTGGAACTGGACTATGGACTTTTGTAACTTTTAAGAATTATTGCCTGTCTGATTTTCATCGCTGTAACTGTTGAATCTGAGCAAAACTGTGATGTGAGTAAACCTTGTATTTTTCCTGTTTACTTAAAAAGTCTGAGTAATTTCTTTGTTAAGAGGGAGAAGATGATCCAAGTCTGCCTAAGCATCCTTGGATATCATAATTGTTGTAGAAAGTTATGCAACCCAAATAGCTTCTAAATATAAGCTATACACAGTGGTGATTTTTAACTCTGCTGAATTTCTGTAGGTCCTTGCATTCTCACACATGTGAAAAGAGAAAGGATTATTAATAAAATATCCTCTCCTTCTCAGTAAAATCTATCCAACCCACTTACTGGATCACAACCTGAACCAAGCTGGGCTGCAACAGGAGAATGACCACCATACAAGCAGATGGTAAAAGATTAAGAAATGGGTCCCCAAATGGATGTTTGGGTGGAAAGTGGGTCCTGGATCTGAAAAGATTGGAGATACCTGGTTTCATATACCTTTATCAGACTACATCAAATTAACCCAAGTGTTGGGCACTTTTGGCCCTCCAGATGCTGATGAATCACAGTTCCTATCATCCATGGCCATTGGCCACACTTCTTGGGGCTGATGGGAGTTGTAGTTCAGCAACATCTGGAGGGTCAAATGTTCTCCATGTCTTGGCTACTACAAGACTACGAAGGAGGTAATTAGTTTTTTTGTGGGGTGGGGTAAAGGTAAAGGTACCCCTGCCCGTACGGCCAGTCTTGACAGACTCTAGGGTTGTGCGCTCATCTCACTCTAGAGGCCGGGAGCCAGCGCTGTCCGCAGACACTTCTGGGTCACGTGGCCAGCATGACGAAGCTGCTCTGGTGAGCCAGCACCAGAGCAGCACACGGAAACGCCATTTACCTTCCCGCTATAAAGCGGTACCTATTTATCTACTTGCACTTAAGGGTGCTTTCAAACTGCTAGGTGGGCAGGCGCTGGGACCGAACGACGGGAGCGCACCCCGCTGCAGGGATTCAAACCGCTGACCATGCGATCGGCAAGTCCTAGGCGCTGAGGTTTTACCCACAGCGCCACCCGCGTCCCATACGTGGGGTGGGGTAGTCTCCCCTTAACCATAAATTTAGTAAAGGGGTAGAATTTAGCTGATTTTTGGAGCATGAAAGGAAGATACCAGGCCAGTGCAAAATACAGGCTGGACCAGTTCTCCTGTTCAGGAGATCACTGATAGTGATACCATTAGCAACACAAGGAACACTAAGTACTGAGCCATGCAAATACTCTCCTTCCCCTGGCTTGTGGAAGTGGACAAAAGTAGAAGAATTGAGAAGGGGGTGGCCAGGGGTAACACAGTGGTGTGTTGTTACCACATGAAGAAAGGTGTCCTTTTGAAACAGGACTGGTTTTCTGCAAGTGCTACTGGGAAGGGGGGGGGAGTGGGAGGAATTCCATGTGGGGACTGAAGGGCAGCTGCCATGCTGGCTGGCTGGAGCAGTCTATTATACAGACACAGGGGTGGTGCTTAGGGTGCCTCTGAATCCACTGTTGTGCTGCTGGGAAGACAAGCCCCTCTTGGGATGCAAATGCTGTGAAATTTCAGCACAGCACTAGTAGTTTTGCAACTCTAGTTTTGCAACCCAGTCCAGACGCTGCCCCTTTGTTTCATTTCAGTGTGCAACTCACTCCTTCTCTGTATCCTGTGGCGCCACTCTTTACAGTGAAATTTACAATGCATCAGGTGATGTGGGCCATTCTTCTGCCACAATTACTGTTAGCTTGAAAGATACCACAAGATGCTGTTTGTGATGGGCCAAGATTAACCCATTTAATTTACATGATCCATTTAACTGGGAATTACACGGGCTGTGCTAGTGAACGGTTCCTTAGATGTTAAGGAGGGATATGACCCTCCAGATGTTGTTGGACTCCCATAAGCTCCAGCAATCAGCAAAGTCAATGGTTAGGAATAATGGTAGTCCAACAATGTTTGGAGAGCTACAAGTCCCCCACTCTTGAGTTGAAGGGTGTTATGTCCTTCACATCTGATTGGGATTATTCCAGGGGAAATGTGTGATGATTTCCTGCCTGCCTATTCTTAATGAGGACACCAGAGGTGGGTGTGATTTCCCTTTTCACTATTCTATTCTACTCTGCAAAGCTTTTGAGAGGAATCACTTTCAGTGTTATCCCAACACATCCTCTTCACACTCTTTTTGTTTCATTATCTTGGCTCCAACAATTATTTCCCACCAGAGGCAGGCTTAAAGTTGCTCACTGTTGCATGTGGAAGCTCTTCAGGCAATAAATGAGATGCTCAAGCAAAGCTTCTCACAGCCTTGCTTCCTGAAGATGCCCAGGAGCATACCGGGTGGGGTTGCCATCACTGAAATGGATGGATTTCACCATTCAGCATTGGTTTCTTCACCATCAATGCATTTAGTTTCAAATGTAGCAATCAGACAAGGGCTTACGTGGGAGTAAACCCTACAAAACATGATGAATCTTACTTCCAATCGTTTATAGAATTGGCTGTAAACTTTTTGCAGTAAATCATGAATGGGAAATAGTGAAGACACACAACAAAAAATTGTGTATGCAGCTTTGTTTTAACTTTATTGACTAGTTTGATTTCACAGACTTCATTGTTGTTGTTATTGTTAGTCACCATCCAAGGTTTCCAGAACAACTTTGAAAGTAGCTTTGACATATATATATTTCCCCCCCTTCCCTACTGGCTTCCCTGCTTTTTTTAAATTTGATTTGATTTGAATTTTAATATACGTAGGTATCTACTTGGGTTTGAATCAGTCAAATTGCACGTTGCTCTGGGACTCGTTAGAAGACACCATGCTTAGTTTGGTAGCAGCCAGTGGGACACATGGCAAGCGTTAGGGTTCCTTTGCATCAAAAGGGGAGGGGGAAAACAGAGGCATAGAGACAATTAACTTCTTTAAACCTAAGAACAGTAGGGGGATTTAAATACATGGCACAGCAATTTTAGCTCAGTCACTTAAACGATCTGGGAAACCTACATCCAAGTCTATATCAATCCTTCTTCTTCTCTTTAGGGGCTTCTTCTTCACCAGCATCCTCTTGTTCATCTTCGCCTTCCTTTTTCTCTCCCTCATCTGCTTCCTCAGCAGCCTCTTCTTCTCCTCCCTCTTCTTCTTCTCCTTCTCCTTCTTCGCCTTCGCCTTCTTCCTCTTCTCCTTCACCTTCTTTAGATTCTTCTTCCGTGGCTCCTGGAAGAAAAGGTACAACAACAAAAAAAGAGTGAATGGTTCACTGCAGCATGAAGTAGGCAGAGTTGGCAATGGATGCTGTTCTATAGTCACTTGGAGAAGACCAGGAGTAAGCCCTGCTTGAGAGCATTTCATGGTAATGCATTTCTCAACATGAGAAGGCAAAGGAAGGGGGCAGGACAGCAGCTGCCCCCCTCACTTCCTGGGCCTTCCTTACATGGATAGTATAGTAGATTATGGGTTGTAGCCAATTCTGATTCTGCTCCAGACAGACCCACTAAAGTCCACAGACGCAGAATCACAGAATTATAGAATTGTACAGTTGGAAAGGACCCCAAGGGTCAACTAGTCCAAACTCCTACAATGCAGGAATCTCAGCTAAAGCATCCATGACAGGTGGCTATCCAACCTCTGCTTAAAAACCTCTACGGAAGGAGAGTGCACCAACTTCAGAAGGAGTTCGTTCCACTGTGGAACAGCTCTTACTTTTGGATTAGTACAAGGAGGGTGGGTTTAAATTCCAACAAGGGGAAACTCTATTTTGTCCAGAAGGCGGGTGCTTTCAAGACAGTGCTTCTTGAAATAAGTCAAAGTTTATCAAGAGCTTTTTGGGTTAGTCAGACATCCAATGGAAGTGAGGTTCATTAATTTCAGTGCATCCACTCTGAATAGGACTAGCATTGGATACAACCCTATGTTTGCTCTACTTATTAATTTGAATGAGAAGGTTCCTTTAAACCAGTTTCTGTGCATGCTGAGGGATGCTATGCGCCATGATGGAGAAGAAGGGGGTTCATGCTTTACCTCAAGTAGCAGAACATATTGGGCCAGCCCTGTTTCTGAAGTCTTCAAAATAGATTAAAACAATTATTTTTCTGATTTTAGCTAATCTTGGATTCTTTGATTCTGCAAATAGTTCTGTTTAAATGGAATAAATAATACACTGGAACAAACAACACTCTGCTCCATAATGGACACCATCTCATTGCAGTAAATGGAACCAAAGCAAATCCAGTTAAGAAACTTCAAATGTGCAGACTTCTGAGATTAACTCACCAGTGTTTTTAAAAATAAAATAAATAAATCCTTACATATCATACTATGTTTTTCATATCAGCAAAAGTGTTGTTGTTTTTATAAAAATCAGAAATCAATACCTACAGGCTAAAGCTCCTCTACTGGCTGTAGGCCAATCTTACACCTTAATAACTGTTGATATATACTATTGCTGTCCTGTGTATTTTGGGTCTATGTACCACAATAAAGCTGTGTGTGTGATTTTTATAAAAAGCTGCACCTTAATAAAAGGAAATGAATGATATAATTCAGCTATAAGTGTCATAATTTGGGGCTAAAACATCCCTAAATTTAAAAGTTCAGCCATTTCAAAATATGTGAACTCATTAAAATTTCAAATTTTGTTCTTTTTGTTAGGGAAGGGAGAAAACAGCAACTGTACCTTCTTCCTCTCCTTCCCCTTCTCCCTCTCCCTCTCCTTCCCCTTCTTCTTTCTCCTCTTCCTCTCCTTCTGAAGGGGGAGACTCTTTGGCCTCTTCTACTTTGGATGCTTCAATCGTCTCCTCCACTTCAATCTGTTCTTCTTGCACATGGCTGGAGTAATAGGCAGGGAAGGAGCGGGCAGACATCAAGTAGGAACTGCTCTGCAAACCGCTGTAGGCTGACCTTCCAAAGGTGGAGCCGCTCTGCGTATAACCACTGCTGATGCTTCCAACGCTGGTGAAACTAAGCCGGGTCTCTTCACCTTCCAGAAGTTTCCTGGGGGAGGGGGAGGAAGAAGCACATGAGCATCAGGCAATCGGCATAATCGAAACCAAGATGGAAATTTATTAAAGATTGCTATTAGACAATAATATCATGTCAATGGATTTACCTTGAGTGAGTAAAATGCATGCATACACACACAGAGACACAAATCAATCATATTTACATGCACAAACCAAAGAAGCAGCCCTGAGGAGATGGCTTCAGGTCTCAGAAAGAAAGCAGTCTGGACCCAGGGGCATAGAAGCACCCATTTCAAGCTTGCCACACCCTTCTGACATCATCAAACAGCTCCCTGTTCTCTACTTTTTGCCTTCTACTCACCTTCCCTTGTCTTTTTAGTTTGTGACAGTGAGGACATGGCCTGATCTTCTATTTGTCTGAAACTATAATTTTAAAAAATACATATAATCGGCTGAGCTTCAGTTTCCAAAATGCACCCTTTGGGTGCCTTCCAACTACTCCCAGAACCTGTCTGAGAGTCAGGAGGCCCCCATCTTCTCCATCTGGTGCCATCTGTTGAGGAGCTATGCATGATCATCACCATCAAAGCTGAGCAGAGTCTTCATCTGCTCAAAGAAACTGCAGATGACCAAGGCTGTATTTGGGGGCAGGATTCATGATTCATGTCAGCTGAGGACTGACACTCAGATGTTCATTTTCACATGGGATCACCCTCACTAGATGGTTGTGGTGGTGATGAGGCTGCCTTCAAAGTGCCTTCATGAACTTCATGGCCTTCGTGGCCATACCTTCAATACTTTCATACTTTCAATGGCCATGAAGTCTGGTCATGAAATCTATTTAGAAGCTTTGTCAATTTTTAAATCTTCACTGGTCTGTGAAAGACCAATGCAGCTCACAGCTATACTGCTTGCCAAATTCCAACAGAAGTGTTAATTCTAAGTTTTCAATGAAATCCTATGTTAGAGATCAGTTACAATTATTTATTTTGGAACTAGCTGAAGCAGAAAAACTGAATGAAATATTTAGCTCCTGTTGTCAAACATTGCATGTGTAAAGGCCACCACGAATTTCAGCTGAAAGCACTTAAATAAAAAGGTGAATTAGGACCACAGTCTTCAACACAAAAATAAATTTAAAAATACATTTATTTATTTTTAGAAGGAGGGATAAATAAATCTGTGATTGCTGAACATTTTTCTGAGATTACCTGTATGCTGCTATTTCAATGTCCAGAGCCATTTTCACATTGAGGAGATCCTGATACTCCTTCAGATACCTAGCCATTTCACTCTTTGTAGTTCTCAGTTCATTTTCTAATTTGCTGACTGTATCCTGTTGGGAGCAAGGACAGAGATAAGAGCATGCACTCATTCATTCTAGTAAAATTCAGAGAAATGCCACCATTGGATGGGTCAGAGGCTACATTCTTTCTTCCTTGACAAAGGAGAGTGTTCCTCACATTCAGTGGTCCAGTCACTTTGTAATGCTTGAAATTTCAAAAGGTATCTGAAACTTCGAACTTTTTTTCATGTAACCTATCACAAGCTTGTTTGCATTTCCACGAATTAAAAAAACCAAACAACTTTCAGGAGGGTTTGAAAAATAGGGTTGTATTTCTTCTAAGTCGGTCTATTCTGTGTGCCCTATGTGTAATGCTGAGTACATGCCATATATTTAAAATACACCTCCTGCAAGATTCCTGGGAACTGTAGTTTGCTAAGGATGGTGGGAACTGTAGCTCTGGTAAACAACAGTTCTCGGAATTCGGGGGGGGGGGGCTACTTTAAGTGCTCTGTGTGTTCACAGCCTAAATCATTTTTTTTCACTGCTGAATTGGTTGGCATTATCCATGGTTAAGAATGGGGCTAGAAACCTGTTCCACAAATTTTGTTAAATTGACTTAAGATTTAAAGAAAGCGAGTTTATACCCAACTTGTTCTAACAGAACTTGCTTCTACATAATGGGCACAATCCACAGAAGCCCAAAACACACCTATTCCCTTTGCTTTCTTTACGATACTTGCTGTAGATTGGAGAAAATCTGTTTATAATGCTGGTCTCATTCAAAAACCAGCTAAGGCTACAAACTTAGGGGAACGTCCCATTGACTCACTTTGATTCACTCTTGATATAGGTAAGTTTGCACTCTTGCTGCCCCTTAAAGACTAAGAAACATTGTCACATCAGATTTCATGGGCTAGATGAAGTGTTCCCAACCTTTTTGGGTCTGGGGGCACATCTAAGAGGCTCGCAAGATGCCTGTTTCAAAGAAGAAAAAATGGTGGTGCTCAAAACCTCCCCCCTCCCTCAAACCCAAAGAAATCAGAGATAGAAAGAAACAGGCAATACATCCCAAAACAGGCACACTTTCCCCAAGCAACCAAAACAAAAATCCACTAAAAAAAAAAAGCTTAAAACTTCAGAGGGGCCTGGAACCTTGATGAGCACCAAGGATTATCTGAGATTGATGTGGTGCCCATGGATGCCATGATGGGAACCCGAGGGCTAGGCAGTGCATCTGGTGAAGTGGATTTGAGTCCTCAAAAGCTTGTGCCATAATAAATGTGTTGGTCTTTATATTGTGCAAAAAGACTGGTTTTGCAGCAACAGAGTAATATGGCTATGATTCTGGAACTTGTTTCATCAGATCAACCTCCAGAAACAGTCAATCTTAAATTCAGCTGCTGCTATTTTACTAAATTGTAGGTCAAATTGACAAGAATGTATTCTAGTTGCAGTCCTCAAAGACTACATTTAGAGGGTTGTTTAATGCATAATGAGCTCCCGGTAGTTCTTTTTTCCTGCGCTTATCATTAATTCTCTCTGTATTTTTTGAATTTTTCAGCATGATCTTGCTAATGAAAGTCATGAAGAATTAACAGTTTCCTGTTCATTGGATATCAGCTTTTTAGTTCAGTCTTCCAGCATAATAACAAATAGGCATGGCATAAACAAAGAAACATCATTTATTTTAATGTACTCCTTATGAAGAATCACACATACAAGCAAACACCCAGAATTAAAATTATATTCATGCAACTGAATAGTACTTTAATTATGCATTGTTAATAGCATGTATTTGATTTTAGCTGTTGACTATAATGCTAAGTCCAGTGAAACTGGAACATTTGGTTTTATGCTAGTTTTAACTTTGTTGCTTATAATGAGACAAGGGATGCAACGGGACCTACTTCTGAGTAAGTATGCTTAGGATTGTATTGTATGCATAGTTTTGATTCAAAAGCTGAAGCTTACTCAGTTTATAGTTTGTGCTGCCTATTAAATTGTAACAGTTATTTATCTGAATTAACTGGACTATTTCTAATTCTTTGTTTTATAACAGGGAGCATTTTATAACAGATTTTTTTTCTCTCTATCCCTGCAGATATCATTGAATCATAGATAGAATCATAAAATTGGAAGGTACCTCAATGGTCATCTAGTCCAACCCCCTGCAATGCAGGAATATATTGAACTGGGAATATATTGTGTAGTTGCCAAAGTGAGGAGTTTCATATCAGTTTTTCCATATCATTTCTATATCAGTTTTGAAAGGTGGTTCCCCCCTTTTTTCAATTTGAGAACTTTCCATTTAAAAACAACAACAATGGAACTTATTTAATGTATTCTTAGCACTGTCCATTTATCTCTTTTTTTTTTTTGCAAGGCACCACAAAGTAACAAGAATTAAAACAGAAGAAAATTTAAGTCAGACGCATTACAAGCGTTTAAGTTCATTTGTTCTTGTTCTTACCAAACTTTGTTCAATAAATTATGGAGTGACCCTGAATTTAGGTCTTAGTGTAACAAGAAACTGCATTTTTTAAATCTCTGCCAACTCCAAAACCACCCATACAGCCTAGTTTAAAAATGAATTGAGCTAGATAAATTGGAATCTAGATTTAAGATTTTGATTGTGAATTATGCTATATCACAAGGGACTAGATTAGAATCAAGGGACTAGATTAGACTCAACCTCCAGTCATTTGATGCTACAAAGATTATTTAGTTCCCTTTAAATATTAAAGACCCCAGGGAATAAGTTGGCTTAAATCTAGATAGGTTTGTGTGGTGTGTGGTGATACAGCTGGTGCCTTAGAATTTAAGAATAAAAAAGATAGACAACATTGTTACATGGCTAGGAATCTTGTATTGCAGCAAGCAGGCATTGGTTTCAGACCCTGGTGTGCTGGACAGCTCCCAGGTTAAACTGGGTGGGGCAGAAGTGGAGGCGGGTGTTGGTGCATTGCACCATTACCTACTTGGAGGCTGCTGCCACGTTTTGTTGGGATCAGAAAACCTAGCTCTTTGTCTAGGACAAGAGACAAGAATTACATTCTCCAAATGTATTAAATGGAATGCATGAATTTTAGCCAACTTAAACACTTTGATCATGGCAGTATTGAACTTGTGTGTATCCCAAAATGTCTCAAACATCTAACATGGACTGACTGAGAAGCAAGTTATCAGGGGGTGATGGATACAGGGGACATTGCCATTTGATGGCTGACTTTTACAAACTCAGCAAGATTTGCCTGGTGGTGCATCTATGGGCAAAAGTGACAGATAATACATAATAATGCCTAAAGTGATATGCGGTGGAAAGGACCTGTTTCCTTCTCCTTAGATGTGTCATGTGGTAACCTGATAAAGGGCACATATTTGATTCAAAGGGTGTTGTGAAGAGACTGACAGTTATTTGCCGCCACCACTTTCTCAGAACCTCCTAAAGACCCAAACAAGCAGCCTAATTCACAATCTAAGCAGAATTTAAACAGATATATGACATTTGTGTTTACTATGACATAGCCCAACTACCAAGTGAGTGCTTATGGGACTGCACAGATAAATCTCATGGAAATCCATGAGGTTGGCCAATGTTTTCTAAAACTCTTTTCCTGGAAGCATAGTCCATTAAAACCATGTACCCAAGCAAACGTCTTTC
This sequence comes from Podarcis melisellensis, assembly GCF_964234715.1. Taxonomy (NCBI): domain Eukaryota; kingdom Metazoa; phylum Chordata; class Lepidosauria; order Squamata; family Lacertidae; genus Podarcis; species Podarcis melisellensis. The sequence goes on from NC_138532.1 coordinate 3,353,161, forward strand.
CACTTTGCATTATAATAGGCTAAATCCCAAGCATCTTGAGCTGCGGATTAGGGTGGTGTTCTAGACCACCCTCCTTTGGTTTCAGCAGAATTTACTTAAGATTCACAGTCAAATTACATACTTGCACAGGAGAGAAAAATGGGGGTGCAAAGTAGATAGTTGGCAACCTCATGCCACACATGGAGAGACATCATTTTTTCCTGCCCAATCATACAGTTCAGTCTTAATCTGACTGAATCCCCACATTGATATGAGGGGGGGGGGAAATGCCACAATACAAAATTGCTTGGAAAAAAAAATTGGGGGTGGGGAGCAAGGAGAGAAACCATGCTAATACCTACTCATTAGCAAGCACACATGCCACATGGACTGTTATTAAGAGCACTGGGCTATTTCTATGCATTTTCTAGCTGAACAAGTTCTGGGGTTGACTCACTTCAAGCTTGTGTCTCAGGGGTCCCAAACACTCTACCTTAAATGAGAAGATGCCACCTGGAAGTAAGCGCCATTGATGGCATCGGAAGTGGCTTCCCAGTCAGTGCTTAAGAAGTCTGTCAAGTCAGAGTGGGTCTGCCTTGTGCAGCAGAAATGTTTGCTGCAGACACACCCATTGTGTCCTCTGACAAACAGAAAATGTCAGGATGAGAGCTACACATCCTCACACCCACCTTGGACCCTATCATTGGATAGCAGCTGCCCAAGCCAAAGTACAAAGGTGTTAAAAGACACACACAACTGTGCTTTTCAAAGTCTGAAAGCAGTGTGTCTATGCTGGAGAAGGGAAAGTTAACCTTTCCCCCCTGTGCTTTTTTCTCTAAGAAAAATCCTGCCACCCATCTTGGGGGTGGGGAGTCATATGCACTTTCATGGCTGCATAAAGCATGGAGACACTCTTTCATACAAAGGAAACAGAGCGGGGGGGGGTGCCAGTGGTAGCTTCTCCCCACTCAGTTGCAGAGGAGAGGATACCTCCTCCCATGGGCAGGGTGGGGTGGGTGGCTGCTACCATGAGGCAGTGAGGTAGTTGCCCCAGGCAGCTGATTTTGAGGTGTCATGAAAGGGCAGCAAACTGATAGTTATTAATCATGCACTCCAATGCAGATCTATTCAGTGACTATAGGACTGCAGTTGTACTTCGTTTCCTTCTGGGAGAGGGGAGAGAAGGACACCATTTGCTGCAGGGCCTTGGACAGCAAAAAAAAAAAAAAGTGTCTTGGGTTGGCTCCTCTCATCCATGCTCTCTCCTCCCTTCTGTCTGGTTGCAAATGAAATGCGCTCAACAAAAACTCCACCAGCATCCTAAGATCCAGGGATTGGAAACCTGCGGCCCTCCAGAGGTTGTTGACTTCTCATCAGCCCCAGACAGCGAAGCTGGTGGGCTCTGGAAAAGCACAGGCTCCCCATCCCTGGGTCGGGAGTGCCACCAGGACCTACAAATCCCCAGCACTCAGCCATTAAAGCTCAGTGGGTGACCCGGGCCAATCGCCAGCCCTTTGCCTTAAGCCTAAAATTGGGGGGGGGAAGGCTTCCTTGGAAGAATGGTGGGGGTGTCCGTGTAATAAAAGGATAAAGACCCACCTGGAGGGAGGCGATGTCGGCGTTCTGCTTTTCCTCCAGCTCCTGCAGCTGCTTCTCGAGGGCTTCGTTCATGCCACGGGTGGCTTCAATCTCCAGCGTCTTGGCCTTGAGGAGGCGCCGGCTCTCGGAGACCTCGTCCTTGGCGGCGCGGACTGCGTCGGTGTTCTTGGCGGCGCTCTCGGTGAGGACGGTGAAGCGGCTGCGGAACCACTCTTCGGCGTTCTGCATGTTGCGGGCCGCCAGCTTCTCGTACTGGGCGCGGATGTCGCGCAGGGCGGAGGAGAGGTCCGGCTTGGCTGAGACGTCCATCTCGACGGAGAGGTGAGCGTACTGGATCTGGGCCTGGAGCTCGGCCAGCTCTTCCTCGTGCACCTTCTTGAGGAAAGCCAGCTCGTCTAGGAGGCTGTCGATGCGCTTCTCCAGCTCGGCGCGGGCCAGCGCCGCCTCGTCCGCGCCTTTGCGCACCTCCAGCAGGCGGGCCTCGGCGTCCTCGCGGCTGAGGATCTCCTCCTCGTAGCGCGCCTGCATGGCCCGCAGGGTCTCCTCCAGGCTCTCGCGCTCGCCCTGCAGCGCCTGCTTCTCGTGGGTGGCCTCCTCGGTGGCCAGGCGCAGCTCGCGGATCTCTTGCTCGTAAAGCGCGCGGAACCTCGACGGCTCGGAGTGCTTCTGCCGCAGCACCAGCAGCTCGGCTTCCAGCACCTTGTTCTGCTGCTCCAGTTCGTGGACGCGCTCGATGAAGCAGGCGAAGCGGTCGTTCAGGTCCTGCAGCTGAGCCTTCTCCTGGCTCCGGATGGTCTTCAGGTCGTTGCTGATCGCCGCCACCTGGGTCAGGTCCAGGCTGTCTACCGAGGGCAGCAGGGAAGAGGAGGACGACGTGTAGCTCCGGCGCACCGACACCGACGAGACGGGCGCCGAGAGGCTCGAATAAGTGGAGCGAGCCACCCCATAGCCGCCGCCGCTGCTGCTCCGAGCGCTGGACAGATGCACCCGGGAGCTGTCCACGTAGCGCCGCTTGTACGACGGGAAGTAAGTCTCGTAGCCGTAGGTGCTCATGGTGTCGGCTGCCGCTCGGGCGCTGCGAGAAGGGGAGAAAGAGGAAGAGGAGAAGATGCCGCCGTCTAACAGAAGGGGAGAGGCTGCTCTGCGGACTGCTGCTCACGCTCGCTCCTATTTATACCGCCGGGAGGCTCTGACGCAGCTACGACAGCTCGAAGGACTGGGTGCCAAAGGAGCAGAGCAGGCTCTCTGCGCAAAGGGAAGGCGGGCAAGCGAAGCCTTTCCCCGGCCAGCCAGCCACCCCTTGCCTTTTCCGGCCTTCCCAGTGCAGGGGGCCCGAGTATTTCCCGTGGAACGACTGGGCCCCTCCCCTTCCCTTTTAGCCACGCCTAGTTCGCAACCCGTCACGTCTTTTGTCGTGCTCTTTCTTTAAAGATGCAATTTCACTGTTACTATTACCTGCAATAAAGTGTTGCAGTGCAGAGCACGACTGTCCAGGGTTCTAGGCAGCCACGCCCTTTCCCTGGACTTTCCTTCCCCCCCCCCGCCCGCCCGTTATTGGACCTAAACAGTTAGCCTTATGAACCGACTCTGCAGGCTCAGGCTTCGCCTCGCTAAGGTGTTTTTTTTTGGGGGGGGGGGGAATCGTCTTCCCCGGAATGATGTTCTGCACCTATACAAAAAGTAGAGGTTCCCCCTTGTCCGTGAGTGGTGCCATTTTGGCCACGTAAGGATTAAAACTCTGGGTTTCTATTCTCATTATTATATTTTTATGTTGATAGCTTGATGAAAATGGCCAGGTCAGTATGCAGCAGTGAAAAAGCTAAATCCCCTGGTAAGAAATGTTAGGAAAGGGACACAGTTGAATGGTCAGTGTTAGAAGAGTTGCCTTCGTAGGGCGGCTTATTCCTTTCCCAGACATTTCTGTAACTGTTAATTTCCACAATATATCTGAGCTTTCACACAATGCAAAAGCCACTTCCAGAAATATAGTGGAATGCAGATAAAGTTTAGTGCTCATTTCCATGTTATGGTCTGTATTCTTCTGTATTCTGGAAGTGGCTTTAATTCATATGAAAGCTCAAATATAATGTGAAAATTAACATCAGGAAAATGGAATAAAGTGCTGTGTGAATGCAGCTACTTTATATAAATCTACAGTTGGGCATGTTTCTGATACTACTACTCCCTGCCTGCCTCCCCACCCCCACTCAGGTGCATTTAACCCTAATTCTCCTTTACAGTGGCAGGTATGGCAGTGAATTAGCTAGACCAGCATTCATTTCCCGTGGTGAGCTGGATTAGAGCCAATAAATTGAAGCTCATTCCAGATAAGACTGAAGGATTGTTAGTGCATGGCTCCTTTGACTGGATAGGTGGAGTTCAGCCTGTGCACAGTTTGGGGGCACTTCTGGGTCTACCGCTGTCACTGGAGGCACAAGAGTCTTCAGTGGCTCAGAGTGCCTTGCACCAGCTTCTGCTAGTAGCAACTTTATCTGGGTAGGGATAGTCTGGCTTCTGCTGCCTACACTCTGGTAAACTCTAGGTTAAATTACTGCAATGCATTATATATGGGGCTGCCTTTGAATGTGACTGGAGTGAGGTTTGATCATATAACACCAGTCCTCGCCCTGCTGCATTTTGTGTTCTCATTTTGCATTTTTATCTTGTGAACCACCCTGTGATCTTCAGATGAAGGGTGGTATACACATTTTATTAATTAACAAAACAGCAGCAACAACAATAACAATGTTCCCCATGCCTTAATCTGAGCTAGAGCTAAGCCCCAGAGTTGGTTCTCTGTGCCACAGCGTGGCAGGATGTCGCTTTTAAACATACATGCCTCTAAGGCATTTATTTGCTTCCTTTCTCCCAACTTTCTGCTAAGTATCTCTGCCCCCTCCTCTCTCAACACCCTTTGAGGCAGGTCCAATTAATAGTGGCACCATCTTATGAGTTTCATGACTGAGTGAGGATTCAAACTTCTCAGTCCCACCACTGAGCACTGCCAGTCAAGCCTAAAAGACACAACATCATCAGAGATTCAGATCTCTAAAACAAAACAAAACACAATATAAGAATCTGCCTTATACAAGATCAGACCAGTTCAGCATTGTCTCCTCTGATTGAGCAGTGCCTCTCCAAGATCCACAGCAGCCTGGTGTCTTTTCTGTCAGCAGCTACCCCTGGTGGGCTGAACTCTGGCTTGGCCTTCCAGAACTCCCTGTCTGGCCCTCAGGCCTCTTCCAGATCACACCCCCCACTCCCTAAGCCACACCCCTCACTAAGCCTCATGGAGTGTTTCTGCCTGGGTGAAATGTGTCCTTGAATTTTGATAACTTGCTTCCCAGAATGGATAGGGTGTGTGTGTGGGTGTGGGTGTATGTGTGTGTGTGGGTGTGTGTAGAAATGTCTTCCTTTTGTGTGGAATGTAGCCTACTCTGCACAGAGGTGTTCCTGGGCACCCTTTTGCCCTTGGCAAAGAGCTGTGTTGGTACCCCCCCCCCAATCACTAGCATCTTTGGCAGAGGAGTCTGTGTGCCTTGCCAAGCCACCTGGAGCAGTGGATGAGTGGACTGGGGAGCAGGTGGGCAGGTGGGCTTCTAGTCACTCCAAGCCAGAGTGGAGAGGCATGGTTTTTGGTGCATGCATAAATACACACACCCCAGACCTGTGCCTTTGGCAGGTGCCAACCTGACCAACCCTTAGGTATGCCCCTGACCATACAGGGATACACAAGCTGGATGGTCACCAAGCTGAGCTCAGTGTACTATCTGCAGTGAGCTAGGGTGACATTAATAATAATAATAATAATAATAATAATAATAATAATAATAATAATAATACCCTTCCCATCTGGCTGGGTGGCTTGCAGCACATAAAAAATGGTAAAACATTAGACATTAACAACTTCCCTAAACAGGATTGCTTTCAGATGTCTTTTAAAAGTAAGATAGTTGCTTATTTCCTTGACATCTGATGGGAGGGTGTTCCACAGGGCGGGCACCACCACCAAGAAGGCCCTCTGCCTGGTTCCTTGTAACCTCGCTTCTCGCAGTGAGGGAACCAGCAGAAGGCCCTCTGAGCTGGACCTCATTGTCCGGGCTGAGTGATGGGAACAGAACAGAATACGTAATACAGACTATACAATAAACCAATGCAACAGTAGAAACTAAAAATAAAATAAAAATTACAGTTATACTAAAATTAAAATAATTCCCAAGCCCAACTAAACATTTATCCCACCCCCAACCCAGCAATACTAATACAAATACTAATACTAATAATAATAAATTGCCACATATTAAAAACTATTTTAAAACATTTAAAATGTAACCTGTATTTTCCCAAGTTTCTAACGTTTCTTTGAATACTAACTACAAAAATGATATTCCTTCCATTATCTTTGTTGTTGTTGTTGTTGTCTTTCATTTCCATTTTGATGTTATTTGTGCTGGGTAAAAATCAAGCAATCTTTATTACGGTCCAGAGACCTAACAAATCAGTGGACACAGTTTTTCTTTGAGGCGAGGTGGTAAGTGGCTAGCACTTCAAATACTATAAAAATTATAAGCACTATATTTATAACAATAATAAAATAAAGCTATATACTGTAAGAAACCAGCTGGATACCTGTTTTATTTACAACTTTTATTTATTATTTTTAAAGAGTAAAAATTTGTATTCTGAAATAAAGAAACTGTACCAAAATATAGGAACTGCTACAAAGCAAAAAAATTACTAAAGGTAAAACTTGTGAGAGTTTTCTTCTGTGTCACATGTGTTTCTTTGTTTTTGTTTAGCTTTGGCTTGTGCAACCATAGCAAACTAGCTGAAGGATCAAGATTTTTTAGCAATGTCATTCTTGATGGATCAGACAGCAAGTGATGTGAACCTCTCATCTGCCATGGTAAATACAGGTGTGGTTTGATGAGCTTCCATTTTAAGAAGCTCACCACTAGCAAATACAACTGGAAGCCTCATGAGAATTTGTAGTGCTACCCAGCTATTTGGTAAGACACCAGTCATTTGGGTGTCATGCACACACTGCAGGGCATCTTGTGGTTAGTCTATTCCAGGTAGTAGAGTGCGGCAGAGATGGCCCAGCTCAACACAAAGATCTGCACTCCTCAATGTTGAAGTGGTTTCCATTGGTGGGGCTCTGCATAGATCCATACGGTGAGTGGTAAGCATCTGTTCTGGTAGCTTTTCAAGGTGGTACAAGAATCCCCATGTATTCTGTGAGATTCAAGCTGCTCAAATTGCTCTTCAACTGAAACATGAGCAGTGTCAATAAGAGTATAGAAGGACTCCTGTTTAAAGATTTCTTCTGGACACTGCGGAGGAAGAGGAGTGGGGGGGGGAGCGCGCCACCCCCGGCAGCGCGATCCCGGCAAGGTGCCATCGCCCCCAGGACACATCCCACAACCCTGTGGGCAGTGCCCCCCATCCCCAGGAGGCACGCCAGCCCCACCCCCACCTGCTCTCCGCCACTGCTTCTGGATGACTGCACTCCTTACTGTGAGTCTGATCCTCATAGTCATACTGCCTCCTCTTGCAGTGCTTACAGGGGCTCAGCATCAAGGGTTTCTGGGATTTCTCTCACTGTGCTAAAAACCACCTCTGCATAATCACTTTCCCTGTACAATTTGATGAAAGCCACTCATTTTCTCATGAGGAAGGCAGCAGTTATGATGTCCATTGTGTGGGATACTTATTGCAGTCAAATCAACAACAGGGGCTGAAGCTCACTGAGTTTCCCTGTAGCATTTACTAGAGAGATCTGAGAGATCACTTCCCTTTATATGCCCAGGAAAGAAAGAGAAGTAACTTTATATGCTCCTCCCTGCCTGGGCACACACTTGATTTCCCACCATGTCTGCAAAATGAAAGCATCAGCCTGAGCTCCAGCTCAGGCTCCATTTTTAAGCTAGACTTTGGTATCTGTTAGTCACTCAATTAGCAGTTTAAGCTTGCCTACATCATGCTGCTGTATCTGCTATTCCTGAAGACATAGACTGAGTGAGTAAATTCCCCCCCCACACACACACTTTTTCTCTATATTGTCTGTGTGGTTATGATTTTGAGGGGCAGAAAAGGGGGAAATACCAGGAAAATCCAGTCTGCCTTAAAGCATCCTGGATTATTATTACTAAAGGGTTAAAACTAGCCTATCCAAGCTTCCTTTTGAGCTGCAAAAGCATAGCACTCTGCTGAACTCACTAACATGAGGAACAAAGGATAATATCTAATAAATATATCCTCTCCTAGCATCTAATCAAAACTCAACACATTGTAGAGCATCACAAATCCATACTTGCAATATTCACATACAACAGAATGCCGTACAATCTCAAGAACTTGATGTCCATTGGCTGATCTGCTAGGCACTGTGCTGCATGGCAGAGACCTGCAGTTGCTTGAGGCATCTCTGCTACTTCCATCAGAACATCATGAACTTCTTTTGTTTGATATCAAATAGGCTCCATGTTTTCTAGGCGACTTTCCTGGAAAGTGCTACTCAGAGCTTTATTGTGAGGTTGGGCACATTGTCTTCTAACATCTGCCACCACTGAACAAAAAATAGCACCAAGATGCACTGCAGCATGCCAAAAGAATTAATAGAATCCTTTGATGAGGAGGATGCATCTAAAACTCATTACTTCAGTGTACAAAGTCTTGCCTGGACATCTTTTCTTCCACCCTTCATGTTGGCACCATTATCATAAGCTTGGCTGTAGCAGTTCTTACTGTTAATGTTGTTGTTCCTAAGTGTTTTCAGCAAGAGTTCCAGTTGATTCATGAACTGCCCCGAGACTTATGAAGCATTATTTTACACAACTCTTTCCTCCATCTTTGTCAACAAATCTCACTGTGAATGGCATTGTCTTAGAATGACTTTCATCACACATTCAATCCCATATTACAGAGGAATATTTAGCTTTGTCCAACCTGTTTTGTATGTTCTCTTAATACTTCCTTGGCCATAAGGGATATCAATTCATTCTAAATGGTTTTTCCAGTTGTAACCATTACACTCCTTTGAATATACACGTCACAAATGCTCTCCCATTACCTCATCATAGTTGCCAAGCAGCTGTATACACCCCAGAAAATTTTCTCTCTGTGAGCAGCTTGTCCAAACATTCCTAGAATGCCAAGTTGTGTGCCACCATGAATGGTCTAATATTCACTACGGATATGAGCATGACCCTCCAACGCTGAATTTCTTGGTTTATAACTGACCAATGTTCTGCATCAAAACACTTGCTCAGCCTCAACCTAGATTCTGTTTCTATCTGCTTGCAGTATGCTATGAAATGCTTGGGTGACTTTATGTGCTGTTTTAGAATGACATTCAGGAATTTCCAGCCATTGGTCTCAATACTCACAAGCGAAGAACTGGCACTGGCCTAAAAAAAACACCTAAAAATGTTTTGCAGCAGAAGCAAAAAAGATATGCTGATACTCTTAGAACTGATAAGCCAGTGCCTTTTCAGCATGTCATCTCACCATTGCCTCAAACCCTTTCAGCAAAAGCTTTCAAGAAACAATGTCTGTTGTCCTCTAGAGAAAAAGCCATATCCTTGATTTCACTCAGTCCATTGGAAAGCACTAAATCTACAAATGTACAATGTGTTCCTTTTGGCCAAAATGCTTAATTAGAAGGACCATTGCAAGGTGTAGTAGGTTGGGACTCCTTCAGTTTTACTATTTCAGCAGGGCTCTCATTGGAGGCAGAGCTCTCACAGTCTTCTGCATTAATAGAAACTGAATCACCTACACTGTTCTCACTGAGCATTTCCACACTTGCACTATCACTACTTGAAGAACTGACTCCTTCAGGAGGCTGAAGAAACTTCTTCATAATAATTTCATAATAGGTATGAGGTGTGGGATAAATACAAAAATTTGCTGGAGCAAAAAACACCCTCATGGCTATCACCATTAGAGGCAATTTTGTTAAAGAAAAGGAATATGAGGAAAAATTGGGCAACATATAAAGAATTACTTGAGGAGGAGGAAGGTCAGTTGAAATTGAAAAAAAATGAAGAAATAAGAAATGATTTATTTTATTTTATTTTATTTTTTGTAAATGCTTTTTATTAACTTATTATTACAGCACATACACACACAACACTTAGAAAACAAACAACAAAAGAAAACACAAAATAAATGATAAACATATATCCATAAATCCGCAAGTATCTGCACACATACTATGTTACCCAGTCTTTAGTTCTTATTCTATTCTAATATACTTCCTTCCTCCTCAATGCGGGTCTGATTTTAAACTTGATAAACTTACTTTCTCATTTCATCTTTTCTACCCTTCTCCATATGTTGTATTTGTAAACCATATTTTGTTTTGCAAAAATTATTTGAAGCAAGTCCAGATTTTAATCTGAGGGCACTGTTGTTGTTTTTAAATAATCTCTGTACTTTCCCCACTCTTTTTGAAATTTTTGTTTAGACTGTCCCCTAATTGCATCCATCATTTTTGCCAACTCAAGGCAATCAAATAATCTCTCTTGCCTCTCTTTTTTTGTTAGTACTGTTTCACTTTTCCAGTTTTTTTGCAATTAGTATGCTTGCTGCGGAAATCATTTACCGTAACCGACAGGTTACAGTGGCCACCAGTGGTGCATGAATGCCACCTAAGATTTCCTGGCAAGAGGCTGCCACTACCGGAGAGTAACTTTCGAGGCATTTGCCACAGGTGAAAGCACTGAAGCGGTGTGAGGCCAGGCCTTAAGGGAGATCCTCTTCCTGAGTTGAGTATTGGAGAAAGGCCAGCAGCAGCAGCAGAAGAAGAAGGAAGCTCCACCAGAAGAGAGTTGAATCTGAAAAAGTGCAACCAGATACCATATTCCCTTAGGGTTGCCATGCGTCCGGGAATTCCTGGACATGTCCTCTTTTGGGGGTCATACATACCCATCGGGGGGGGGGATTTTACATTTTAAAGCAAATGTCCTGGATTTTGAGTTTTTTAAAGAAAGATTGGGGGGGCTCTGGTTTCAGGCTCTTACTCTGGCTCCAGCTCTGGTGTGGGTGACCTGGGCTCAGAAGCAGTGGAGGGGCTATTGGGCAATTGCCCTAAAAAAGCTCAACAGCTTTTTGTGTCCAGATTTTTACCACTTGAAATATGGCAACCCTACTCCTACATGAGAAAAAATGAAGCACATCTTTCTGTTTGATCCTATCAGAAAACCAAAGTTATGGTTTTCTCAAGAAAATATAGGCCCCACAGTTGGCGTATGGACAATCAGCCAATCGAACAGGTCAAAGCTTTCATATATTTGGGCCTTATCTTCCAGTCCACAGGGTCATGGGGAGCACACCAAAAATGTGCAAAAGAAAAAGCATCCCAAAGTGCCAAGACTTTGACCCGTTTTTTCCATACAAAGGGTGGCAAACATATACCATCATCCCTAGAAGTCTTCCAAGCTAAACCCCTAGCACAGCTACTATACGGGGCTCACATTTGGACTGGTAACCACCTTAGCACTTTGGAAGCTGTTCAATCAAAGTTTCTAAGGCAGATTTTTCCTGTACCGCCATGTGTCCCAAACGCATCATTGAGACTGGAGGCAAGTCTCCCTTTAGTAGAGGTATGGACTTGGCAAAGAACTCTTAACTTCTGGCTCCGCCTAAACTCAAATCCCCCCAGTTTACAATCCCTAGTACTTCAAGACTCCCATAAAAGTGCCTGGCTTAAAACCGTCTATCAAAAACTTCACTCTTGTGGCCTATCCCCACAACACCTACTCACTATGGGCCCCACTAAAGCAAACAGTCTAATTGGTCCAGTTACAGATAGATAGGCGTGTTGGTCTGCCATAGTCAAAACAAAAAATTCCTTCCAGTAGCAGCTTAAAGACCAACTAAGTTAGTTCTTGGTATGAGCTTTCGTGTGCATGCACACTTCTTCAGATACACTGAAACAGAAGTTTCCAGGTGGGAAGGGGTATTACTCAGAAGGGTGGTAGGAATGGGTGATTGGCAGATAGCTGTGATGAGCCTGTTGACGACTCTTAACGACTGCAATAGGTCTTACAGGAAAAAGCAAGGGGTGAGAAGGTGAAAAATGGCTTTGTCATGTATAATGAGATAAGAATCCAATGTCTTTGTTCAGACCAGGTCTCTCCATGGTTTTAAGTTTGGTAATAAGTTGCAATTCAGCAGCTTCTCTTTCCAGTCTATTTCTGAAATTCCTTTGTAGTAAAACAGCTACTTTGAGATCTTGTATAGAATGTCCTGGGAGATTGAAGTGTTCTACTGGTTTCTCTGTCTTGTGATTCCTGATGTCAGATTTATGTCCGTTTATTCTTTGGCGTAAGGTTTGGCCTGTTTGTCCAATATAGAGAGCTGAAGGACACTGTTGGCATTTGATGGCATACACAATGTTAGACGATGAGCAATTAAATAGTCCCGAGATGGTGTATCTGAAGAAGTGTGCATGCACACGAAAGCTCATACCAAGAACTAACTTAGTCTAATTGGTCAACGTCTAAAAGATATTGAGCATCAGAACAACCTGGCCGCTATAAGGAAATTCTGCCCTTGGTATGTTCATTTTTGATTCTCTGGCCCTGTATCTGCACAAACTTATTATCCCAAAATACAGGTGTGCTTTTACACTTGCAAGACTGGATGTTTTGCCATCTGCAGTACTTGAGGATCGATTCCAAAAGATCCCACCTGAGAAACGTCTTTGCCCCTGTGGAGACGGTAGCACCGAAACAGCGGCACACGTCCTCCTGTCTTTCACTCTCTACAAAGACCTGAGGAACAAGATCATCACCCCACTCGTACTAACCATCCCAGGGCACTCAACCACTGCCACAATGTCCTTTCTTCCATCAGATCAAAATGAGCAGATAACAGCAAAGGTTGCTAGGATCATAGCAGGGGAAATCAGAATAAGGGCCACTAACTGACGGCTGATTCAGGACTTTAAACTGTGCTCTTATATCAAATTTCCCCTTCTGTGTATACTGTAATGTTTTACTGTTGTTATTGGCTAATGCGAATAAAGTTTTATCTATGCAGAGAGCAGACAATGAAAATTGGAATAAATGTTTATGTAAATTAAATAGCTGTTCTGGGTAATCTTTCACCAAAGTTTCTGTTTGATCGCAGGGCAAGGAGAAACTGCAAGTGAGAATTTGTAATTCATGCATGCAGTAATTATGGCATGTGCCCCCCCCCCCCAGCTTTGTATACACACACAGGTCCTTCAAAGGAGAAACAGCAGCATCACACCGGCACCAGTCCCTGTAAAGCCTCTGGTGGCTCTGCAAAACTGACTGGGTAGGGAATGAAGTAACTCCTTGCTGAGGCGTTATAGATCCTGGGTCCAGCCCTGCTACTGCTCACAGTGCTTTTCCAGCTGCACTGGCTCCCGGTGGAGTACAGGGTCAGATTTAAGGTGCTGGTTTCAACCTTTAAAGCCCTTCACGGCCTAGGACCCTCATACCTAAGGGACCGCCTCTCTTGGTATGTCCCACGGAGGACCTTAAGGTACATAAATAGCAACACCCTAGTGGTCCAGGGCCCTAAGGAAGTTAGATTAGCCTCAACCAGAGCCAGGGCCTTTTCAGCATTGGCTCCGGCCTGGTGGAACGCTCTGCCTCATGAGACCAGGGCCCTGCGGGATCTGATTTTTTTCTGCAGGGCCTGTAAAACAGAGTTGTTCCGCCTGGCCTTTGGCTTGGAGCCAATTTGATTCCCTCCCCCTTTCTTTTTTTTCTTTTTCCTTTCTCCTTCTGTGATGCGGCTGCATTTTAATATTTTAATGTTTCGATTATTATTATATTATTATTATTATCTGTAACCCCACCCACTTTTTCCTTTAGCCCCACCCACCACTGGCATGCAGCTCCTGGAAGGTTGTCTACTAGAGAATGTGGCTCTCAGTCTCAAAAAAATTCCCCACCACTATCCTGCCCAATCCACTTGCTACATGCGTGCAAAACAAGCGTGCAAAAGTGCAAGCTCTAGCACTGTGGTTTCTCCACATTACAGCTGCCCCACCCATTTAAGAATGCTATGTAAATTGCATATTCATTTTTTATCCAGGTGTTGGCAGTTCACACAGACTTGATTCTCTGTAGGCAGGAACTGGATGGCAAATGCATCTGCAGAAAGTAAACTCTGAATCAGCACAAAGACTTGCTGCATTTACATCTGCAGCAGCAGCATTTAGTTCTGCTTCTTATGACTCTGCAGAAAGGCCTTTAAAACATGCATGGCCATATGCCAGCAATGCAAGGGGTGTCTCAGGGCAAAGGCAGTCAGGTTGTCACTCTTAAAGGAGGTGACTGGTGTTTGTAAAAGGGATTGTGGATTTGTGGATTTTCAATGTGAGCTGGGCTCCTTTCTTTGAAAATGCCATGCCCATCTTTAAATTATTATTACAGTTCCCTTCTTTCCATTTCCTCAGCTGCAGTACTACCTCTCGCCATTTTTTAAAAAGGAAAATTAATTATTTGCAGTCTTTTTAGTCTTGTGTAGAATATGGATTTCTTCATTTCAGCAGACGGAGAAGAACCCACCTAAGACCCAAAGTAAGGCAGATCTTAGATCACAGAAAGACTGCATTTATATCCCACCTTTCCTCTAAGAAGTTCAATGCAGCATGCATGTTTTCTCCCCCAGGACTTTTATCCCCGCAATAATCTTGTGAGGCAGGTTAGGCTGAGAAATAGCCCATGGTCACCCAGCAGGCTTTAGGACTGTGTGGGGATTTGAACCCAGATCTACCCAGTCCTAATCCAACCCTCAAATAATTTCAATCCTATACTGGTTCTGCATACTAGCTGCACTTAGGGTACAGACCATGTCATCCGTCATCCACCCATTAATGCTGAATAATTGTAGCCCCTCTGCCCAATTTAGAATGTGCCTTTCTGTACTGTATGCTTCTCTGTATTTGTTTGCTTTTCAGTTAGCTAATAATCACACCAGATGTAACCAGCTGTGTTCTTAGATAAATAAGGTATACTATTCATTGTATCAAATTGTAAATTTCAACAGAAGTAACTCAAAGTTGTCTGGTCCTCCACATGGTTTCTTTAAATGTGGGCATTGTACCTCCTGCAAATATGCTCTGCAGGTAAAAGAGTTTAACAACAAAGAAGGTTTTAAGTTTGTTTTACAGGCATTTGCCACATGTGCTACTCCACGTGTAATTTACATGATTAGATGTCCCTGTGGATTGTTGTATGTAGGTCATACTCTCAGACCTATCAAAGTAAGAATATCAGAACACCGATTTAGGATCAGGAACAATGTAATAGATGCTCCTTTATTACAACATTTTATTGAAGCATCTTATTCCGATGAGGACTTGACATTTTTTGTAATTTGGACATATTCAGGTCCTGTAGAATGAACTAAAAAAAATCCTTATGCAGAAAGAAACTAGGTTTATTTTCTTACTCAATTCCTTACATCCCTCAGGTCTGAATACTGAAATTGATTATAGTTGGTTTTTTTGTGTGAATTTGTACTGTTTACATGTAGAACACCTGAGCATGGACTAAGTTTATTTCACCTCTGTGGGCCAAGTGGATTATTTTGAGTACAGTACTTAATTGTGCATCTGAAGATTGCTATTACTTTAGATCCAAAAATTGTTTACTTTAATGTATGAGTTTGTAGTAATGTTTACATGTATATCATCTGAACATGGATTAAGTTTTATTTTTTCTATGCCAGATGGGTCACTTTAAGAAAGATATTCTGTATCTATGGGTTGCCAACACCTGTAACCCAGTCAATATTGTGCTTGTCCATAGAACCCTACTTTGTAACAGTTGATGCCTACCACAGCTACTACTATGCCATAAGATCCACTGCCTTGTAATATCACATATGGTATGTACAGTTATTTATTGTTTGATATTATTTTTGCTGTAAAATGTGTGAGATCATGATATTGTATTTATTTGCATTACTTAGTGCTTTAACTACTGATGAAGCCCAGGACAGCGAAACAAGGCCAATATTCCGGAAATCCTTGTCCAGACTCTGTGAAAGGATTTTGTGGAACTGCAACAACCTTTCATGTGGATTGTTTGGACTTTATGAACAGACAGGTGGAATAGACACCATTACATGGATGAACCTTGTGGATGAACTGACGATAGAATGATCTGATCCACTGGGTCTTCTGCTTTGTTCGTTTGTTGAACTTTATGAGTTACGTCTGTTGAAATTTACAATTTGATACAATGAATAGTATACCTTATTTATCTAAGAACACAGCTGGTTACGTCTCGTGTGTTTATTGAGGATGCTTTACGTGACCATAGGTTTGTTTGTTGTTGTTTTTTCAGTTCACCAAAGCAGCACCATAAGTGGCAAGTGGAGAGAGCGCGTAGCTCTCATAGGGCCCCAGTAACAGAGTTTAGGTATTGCATACCAGCAGAAGTTGGTATGAGTCAATTAGGATGACCAGAGCCAGCTGGAAGATGATTGAGGAAGACACCTTGATAAGATTTTGGTAGGGATTTAGAGAGTTTTAGGTAGAAAACATCTCCAAATATGGGGTGTCCAATTGGAAGGTCAGGTAGAAAGTCCATGAGCTGTTCACACATTGCAGTAACTAATAATATTGCAGAAATGATATGGGCACGAGGGCGACATGCATTCAGAATGCTATACAGTTGCCTTTAATTCTTGTATCCCTGCCCCAGCTTTTGGAATTATCCACTGGGACATCTTTCTTTCTTACTGCAGAAAGCAATAAAGCTGATCTTTCCACGACTCTGCTGTCTTTATTTTGGCTAAAGAGGACCGTCATATTTCCAGACCCCCTTTGTAGGGTAACATAATTATGGGTGGCAATCTTTTAATGACATTTCTAGTACATGACAGTGGTACAACAGTCCTCAGTTTAGGCTAATTTCTGGTCAGGTTTCCTTTGACTGATTGGGCAAATTCATTCCTTGGTCAGTGCAGTAAAATGGCGCTGAGATCAGCTTTAAGATTTCATCAATACATGGGTCTCTGCATTCCTCCAGATATTGAGCTTTGGCACAAAACAGGATTGCTGCATTGGACCAGCTCCAGCAGTAAAAATGAAAGCTTTAATTACACACAGAGAGAGCGCCAGGCAGAGGGCAGTTAGGACTATAAATGTCACAGATGTAGTTCTGAGGCTGGTGTTCCATTGATGTGACTGAGCAGCAAAACAAGCTTCTACCACAGAAATAATTTTCTTTGTTAAGATGATCCATCCATACAGAAGTCTGAACATGACCCAGTGGCTCAATTTGCATGGCGTTTGTGCTATGGAAGGGCTTCAGTTTATATAGCTATGCTCACACCACTTCTTTGAACAGTGAGAAGTTGCAGGGGCTCTGCACCTACTGAAGTTTGGCTTCCTTTGGAAGGCGGTCACAGGAGAGGTGTTGGTACTTTGTAACATTTACATATGTTCACAAATACACAGGTTGAGCATATGTGGAGGCACAACTTGAACATCTGTTCTGCTGCTTGAGGCAGAGCTGTAAATGATGATTCCCGCAAGGTGCACAGAGTTGTATCCAAAGCAGTTATCAGTAACGCATCACATCAGCACAATAATTTCAGTTTCCACAATGGGTCATCCCCTCCCCTCCACAATCCACCCCCCCCCCAAGATCTGTACTGGGGTTCCTCCAAGCCCCTAGAGCAGATCTGAGGAGGGTTCGTGACACCAGAAATCAGCTCCCTTACTTTGCATCCACACAGCACACAAATTAAATTCCAGGAAGTGTGTGTACCAAGTCACAGGTTTATCAATGCTCACTACAAGCCTAGGCAAAGACAAAGAACTTCTTCATAACAATATTTCTATTGTTATATTTCTATTGTTATGAAGACCCCGTCACATCCTCCTCCTCCTCCACATTCATTGATGGAATTCCTGGGAGGAGATTGTTTGCTGGTCTTAAATGACACTACTGTCTGTAAGGGGGGGACCAGCATTCTTCAGCCCAGGGACCACATTCCTTTCTGGACAAATATGCCAGTGGTGATGGAAGCCAGATGCAAAAGTGGACAGAGCAAGCATATAATTTTACCTTCATACAGGAAGGTAGTTGCTACAAACACTCAAGCACCCTCTTCATCCAGACAAGCAAGAGGCATTTTCAGGGTTTGAAGGCACATCCCAGCCAGGCAAAAATGTTTGGGGTGAGACTGTTGAGAGATGATATGTAGCTGTCAGCTCGTTCCTCCACTGACAGGGAATGAGAACGCAGGCATAGAGAGAGAGCGGGTAAGAGTGGAATGCAGAGGGGAGGGAGAAGCAGCAGGGAGCAGCCAGAACTTGATCTCTGGACACAGGGAAAATGAAAGAGAGAGCCAGAGTGAAAGAATGCAACTTGTCAGCTCAGACAGTGATACAGACACAGGAATACAGGGAGTGCCTTCTCCAAAATCTTGTAGGATCACAAGATTGGCCAGAAACGTGAAAAGGACAGGAAGAGAAGGTGGGGGTTTTCCTGTTGGGGGGAGAGGGGGCAACTGTGCTTTCTGAGGATGACAGAGATTAACTGAGCTCCAACCAGAACCTTTTGATTTGACTAATGAATCTGAAATAATTAACTGGTGGAGTCTTCTCGCTTGTGTGGGAGAGACCCAATCCATTACAGTAGCCTTTTGAGAGAGGGTATGCAGCATATTCAGGCATATTCAGATGCCTGAAGATACGGTACTGCATTTGCCCTGCAGGCCTGAAGTTCCCCTCCGTCCTATTCACTGACCAGCAAAGGTCTTCATGATTTCAGACCAAGGGCTCTTCCAGTCCTTCCTAGAGATGCCAGGGATTGAGTTTGGGACCACCCGATTCTCTACCACTGAGCTACAGCCGTTCTCCCAGATTAGAACATATTGGGTGGGGAAATGCTTGTAAAGCTCATGGATTCAGTCCATGCCCCATTGAAGTCTGTGATATAACACATCAATTTTGATGAATCTGCATGACACCTCTTTGCATGGGCTGCATTATAGTGCACATGAATATATGAAAGATTTGCTTTGTCCATTGCCTTTGAGTCTTCTATTGGCTTTTGCCCAGGCAATGCAGCAGAACATCTGCCATTTCTTTACAGCTCAAACCAATTCTCATTGTTCAGCATCATAATATTAATTTCCTGATTCATAGACCACCCTAATCTTCTGATTATAAGGACAGGCAGAAACAGCCCTTTATTAGAAACACTATGGACAGATAATGGGCAGGTTTGTGATTCCTATTTACCCTTCAGATCAGAATTCCAAAGGAGCCCATCATACCAGTATTTCTCAAACATTTTCGTTGGGCTCTTCATTCTAAAATTATATTTCCATATAGGACATTCCCCAACACCAGGCGTGGGGAACCTGCAGCCTGTTGGACTCCCAATTCTCATCAGGCCCAGCCAGTACAGCCAATGATGGAACTTGTAGTCCAACACCTTGAAAGCTACCAGTTTCCTGCCCTCCCCTGCATGCACTTATAACCCCAGAGAACCATAGAGCTGGAAGGAGCCTTTTGGACATCTAGTCCAGCCTTCTATTTGATGTAGAAAATGCAGCAGCCTCAAATGAAGGAGAGTCCACCATCACTTCAGGAAAGTGCAGTGGCAGATAGTGCCCATTGGGACGGGTGGGACGGAAAGCAGGGAGGCCAGCAGCAAGTGGAACCAGAGCTATTTACAGGTTCTGGACTTCTGAAGCCTAGCAAAAGGTATGAACCACAAGTCAAGGTGGGGCTGGGGCTCCTGCGTTGGACCTGGGAGACCTGGGTTCAGATCCAGTCACAGGGAGACCTTGGGCCAATCACTGTGCCTCAGCCTAGCCTACCTCACAGGGTGGTTGTTGAGAGGATAAAAAGCTGGGCTGGAGAACCATACAGGCCACCTCATTCTTTCCTTCAAAGTATCCTGAGAGGTGTAGCTTACCCACCACAGAGCTACAATTCCCAGCACCCTTCACAAACTGCAGTTGTCAGAATTCAAATCATGGAGAAAGTGTAGGATTGGGTCGCCAGCATCGAGTTCCGTCCATCACTGCCTCACAAACTTGCCCCTGTCTCTGGTGCAAGGCAGTGAAAAGCTGCCCTTGCATTTATGTAATGATGCGCTAACTGGCTTTAAAGGGCTTTTACAAATACTTGGGTTACCTCTGGATACGAACGGGATCCATTCCAGAGCCCCAGTCGCATCCAGAAGCGAATGCAACCCACGTCTGCGCATGCGCGTGTTGCGATTTGCCACTTCTGCGCATGCGCGTGACGTCATTTTGACCGTCTGCGCATGCACAAGCAGCGAAACCCAGAAGTAACGTGTTGCGTTACTTCCGGGTCGCTGCGTAGTGCAACCTGAAAGCACTCAACCTGAAGCACATTTAACCCGAGGTATGACTCTACTTGTGGTACGATGGACTTTTTTTACATCCCACATTATAAAAGAAGTGTCCTCTTCTGGTGGCATTAAATTTGGTGAGAACCTTGTGCCAGCAGTTGGGTAGAGTGGTTATGCTTTACGCTGTATGACTGGTTCTGCATACTAGCTGCACTGCACCTTATTAGTAAGCAGGTATAGGATTGCAGCCTCGGTCTTTCAGTAGTCATTAGGACTTATGCCAGATAGCTAAGCACAACACCCTAAGCCTTAGGGTACAGACCATGCAGCTTTGCCTGATGTGTAATCCTCAGTTAAAAATAAGCACGCTCATGTTCTTTTTTCCCCCTGAAATGCATTTATCAGAGAGCAGGGAAGCCGTATTTCAAGTGTAGCTTGGCTTGGAAAATAGCAGGATTTGCATAGTTTTGCTGATCTTCAGCATAAAGAGAATTTATTGGGGTACATGCCCATCTTTTATGTTGCAGGAGAAGGAAGGAGAGAACCTTGCAGCACTGTTGCACCCATGTCTACTTGGAAGTAAGTCCTACTGAATTCAATGGTGCTTCCTTCCATGTAGGTGGGATTGTAGCCTTTGCCATTTTTGGAGAGAGCTGCCTGTGGTGCCAAGTAATTAAAAATAAGAATAAATGACTAAAACAAAATCTTTGTATCTGAATAGCAAGCTTGTGGCTGCTTAGGCTTCTGCCAATGAAACAGTCCTCTTCTGATCTCGCTACTGTGGAAAGGCACACCAGCCTGTGAGCACTTGGTAGGCAGGTCTGAGGAGTCAGACTCTTAAGTCAGGGACACTGAGAACTTGGAATGTTTTTGTTCCTTCCTCAGAAAGGGAGAAATGGTTACCAAATAAAAATAAATTGGAAAAAAGATACTCAAAGAAACTGGCAGTACACAGTTCAGATAAGAGATGCAGAGAAAAAGTAAAATGCCACAGTGCTGGAATGGTTTCAAAATTTCTGATTTTGGAGTGCATTATGTGACTTTCTGAAACTTGCAGCATTTCTTGGAGTGCGAGATTAAAAGTATTCTCTTGGAACTCTTCCTTTGTAACATAAGAAAGCTGCCTGGATCAGGCCAGTGGCCCAAGTTCAGCATCTCGTTCTCACAGATGCCTGTGCAAAAACTGCAAGCAGAATCTGACCACAACAGCCCTCGTGATTCTCAGGAACTGATAGACAGAAATATGCCGCCTTTGAACCTGGAGGTAGCATGTAGCCATCACTTGACACATCACTGAGTTCACATGGCATCCACCTGGCTTCTTCTCCCAAAGAATCTGGGAGCTATAGTTTGGGTTATTGGGTTTGGTGCTTTTGTAACAGGATTTGTAATGGCTTTCAGTCAAATACAATAAATAAATAAATAAATAAATAAATAAATAAATAAATAAATGATTGATTGATTGATGAAAAAGTGCTTTTTTCCTGAGATGCTAACTTTATCTCTGCATGTCATTCCAAGAAGAAGAAGAAGAAGAAGAAGAAGAAGAAGAAGAAGAAGAAGAAGAAGAAGAAGAAGAAGAAGAAGAGTTTGCAAATTCCAAGTCTTGAAATGTGTATAAAAATTGAGTTTAAGTTTCCTTGGCAAGATGTTTTATTCAACCACATTCAGAATCTGCATTCTGCTTTTAGTCAAGAATGGCCAGCCCAGAGTATTATTTAAGTTCAGTTCCAAGCAAGTTCTAATATGAATTTTAATAATAATAATAATAATAATAATAATAATAATAATAATAATAATAGAAGAAGAAGAAGAAGAAGAAGAAGAGTAGTAGTAGTAGTAGTAGTAGTAGTAGTAGTTTGGATTTGATATCCCGCCTTTCACTCCCCTTAAGGCGTCTCAAAGTGGCTCACATTCTCCTTTCCCTTCCTCCCCCACAACAAACACTCTGTGAGGTGAGTGGGGCTGAGAGACTTCAGAGAAGTGTGACTGGCCCAAGGTCACCCAGCAGCTGCAGGTGGAGGAGCGGAGACGCAAACCTGGTTCCCCAGATTACGAGACGACCGCTCTTAACCACTACACCACACTGGCTCTCGAACAGCTTCCTGAGCAAAGATAAGGCTTGCTTTCATTGCTCTGTTCATTTGTGCATTTGACTAGTGTTGCGTGGAAGGAAATGGAACCACTGGGCTGAAAAATGTCCCCCTCTTGTCCCCTTGGGTTTCTGGTGTGGCCTTCACAGATATTGGCACAGCTGGGGGGGTGTTGGTGTTGGCTGCTAAGCTGCGCTCATCTTTGTGAGGGCTGAGGGGGGTGGTGATGCCTCCCCAGCTGCTGCCATTCTCTGTGGGTTGACTGTGATGTCACAAAAACATTTGGCAGCTGTGACTGGCCCAAGGACGCTCTCGGATGGGGGCCATTCCACTCACCTGTTTGCATTTGCCTTACAGGGATATCTGGAGCCGGTGAGGTTTTCCCCAAGTCCAGCCTTCAAAGTCATGAAGAGAACCGCAGGACGTCCCTATTTACATTGGAGAAATGAACTCAAAATACTGGCAGTGAGCAATGGACAAGGCCGTGGCCAGACCTGAGAGAAGGAGCTTTGAAGGGAGACTGCAGGCGGACATCTGCTGCATTGCAAGTAATGGGGCAGTGGGGAGAGAGAAGAAAATGAGGGAGGGAACATTAGGCCACATTAGGCACACTGTCCATTGGAAGTGCTATGAAGACGCTTTGAACAGGAATGGCTTCCCCTCAGGGATTCTGGGAACTGTAGGTGGTTAAGGGGACAGAGAGTTGTTAGGGTGATTAAGGATTAGGGGTAGGGTTGGAGTTAGGGTTAGAGTTGTGGTTAGGGTTGGGGATGGGGTTGGGGTAGGGTTCCCTTCTTGTCAGGGAACTCTGGGAATTGTAGCTCTGGTTAAGGGTTAAGGGTTAGCATTAGGGTTAGAGTTAGGGTTAGTGTCGGGGTAGAGGGAGGAGTAGAAGTAGGGTTCCCTTCTGGCCAGGGAACTCTGGGAATTGTAGCTCTAGTTAAGGGCTAAGGGTTAGCGTTAGAGTTAGAGTTAGGGTTAGTGTCAGGGGTAGAGTTAGGGTTCCCTTCTTGGCAGGGAACACTGGGAATTGTAGCTCTAGTTAAGGGTAAACGGTTAGGGTTAGGATTAGAGTTAGGGTTAGTGTCAGGGGTAGGGTTAGGGAATGGGGGTCTCCTAACAACTCTCGGCGCCCTTTTCAAACTATAGCTCCCAGATTCTTTGGGGGAAGAAGCCATGAGTGTTTAAAGCGACTTCATAGCGCTTTAAATTGTGTGGATGTGGCCCTGGCCTCCCTCACCCCACTGCCTCTTATTATTGAGGAATCGAAAGGATTTCCCCATTGAAATCTCTCAGAAACAAGAAACAGGAAGAAAAAAGACTTTGTATCTCATGCCATTTTGAAATGTCTTAACTTGAAATGCCAATAAAGGTATTTTGTATTGTATTGTATTGTATTGTATTGTATTGTATTGTATTATGATCAACATGGGAAGTGGGATGGTAAAATGTTAAGGAGGCGGACGCGATACTTCTGTAAACTGGCACGCCCCTGTGGACATGGAAGGAGGGACTTACGGCCGGACAGTTGACTTTATAAGATGTGTTTTTCCTGATGAAGATGTGCCTGATCTTGGGTTACCCCACTTGCAAGTGCGTATAATATAAAATGTTTCCTAATTCACCCATTTTGTCCAGATCACTTTATTTAAAAGGATCCAGAGACCTTAAGTCAAAGGAACCAGTTTATTTATCTCTCAAAAAGGCCAAAATAAATAAATAATACCAATCCCTCAACTGCCCAAACAAACAGTCTTGCAGCACTGTAAAAACTAACAGATTCTGGAAAAACTTTTTTTAAAATGGGAGGGTCAGGGGGCCTTGGTGGTTGCCAAGGAGGGTTTCTGAGGGTGTCACATGTCATTGGGGGGGGGGCTCCTCAGTCATCATTTCTTTATTAATAAATGTACGCCTTGAGGCCTAGTTTCCCCAGCCCTGTCTATGCATGGTCTCTTGTGATGTCACAAACAGACAGAGCACCTGAGGGGAAAGAGGCAGTTACTTATTCTAGAATTTCAAACACAGGAGGGGGACATTTTTCAGTCCAGTGGTTGCATTTCCCTCCACACAACACTAGTCAAATGTACAAATGAACAGAGCAATGAAAGCAAGCCTTATCTTGGCACAGGAAGCTGTTCAAGGAATGACATGCCGAGAGAAAGCACCAAACCCAATTAAACCTATTCAGAAATAGGCTGTCCAACCCCCTGGAATGCAGGAAACTCAGCTGAAATTTAGGAAACGTTTGTATTTCTGCATGTGTTTATAGTATCCATATTGCTTTTCGGAATACTCGAAATGAGGGGGGGACCTCAGCTACACACCCACCTCCCTTCATTGGGGGGGTCTCTCTCCCTCCCCCACCTGCCCAGCAGCTTCCCTGCCTGCTATCTCCCCCTCCATCATCCCACTGGCATTGCATCCTCCCCCCAGCCCCCCCCCCAAGCTCGCTGTGCCCCAAGGTGTTTTGCACTTGCAGGGAAAGGGGTGGGGCACAATGGGAAGGGGAGGGCAACCGGGCTTCTTAAACCATGCCCCTTTTCCAAGAGAAGTGGCATGGGGGGCTCGGTATCCAGCACCCCCTTCTCTGCTTCTCTTGAACTCTCTGACTTTAGCCCCGAATGTCAAGCTATGACCAGGGAGATCCACCTTCAAATCTCCACTCAGCTCTGAAGATGTTTGTGGGTTTTCTTGTGCTTATCACAGTATCTTAGGCTACCTCACAGCCTGCCTTTTGTCAAAACGTAGAGGGAGGGGAGGGAGGAAAATCACTGGGTTTCTTGGAAGAAAGGCTGTATATACACACACAAGATAAAATAATAATGGGACAATAAAATAATGGGAATCCTGGATTCCCACTCTGAATAGTATTACCCTCCTTTGCTTGATCACACGCCACAGGCGCTGATGCTGAAATCCTAATACAAATTCTGCTCCTTCACAGCACTATTTCACAGTGGCATGGACTTGATAGAGCATGACTAGAAAGCAGACACTCCAGGGCTGTGTTGGACACTAGAGAAATAATGCCTATTTCTGTCCTAGTGGAACTCATTGAATATTGTTGACCATGACTTGCTTCAGTGCAACTTGGCAGCAAATACAGTCATACCTCGGGTTACGAACGCTGCGGGTTGCGAACATGCCTCCCGCACGGATCACGTTCGCAACCAGAGGTATGACTGTACAGCAGCAAGTAATAAATAAACCAACAAAATGATTAGCCTGCAGTAGAGAAAGGCTGCCATTGTCCCGCGTGAAGGGCAGCACAGCTCCTAAACTGAGCAACCCATCAATTATTCACTCAACATTGATGCTTCTGCCCATCAATTCCCACCAGATCCCCTGCGTAACAAAATCAGCAAACACTTTAGAAAATTGAAGAGCTGTATCAGACAGGCAGGGTGCTGGTTTCATTGCCAGCTTTGCAAAGACATCTGAGCATCAGCTTGAACCACACGCTTGCTGCCAAGTAGCCTTAGTAGAACTGCTGACCCAGCATTGGGCTGACATTCAAGGAAGACGAAAGTAGGATGGTGTGCAAGTTCATTTTCTAGGGAGTTCTAGGAGAACAAGCTACAAATCATAGCTGGGACCTGAATGCTTGAAGAATTAGTTTTCTGTCAATTCCAAAGCAAGCTGACCTGATCTGTGCTGCCTGAGGTAATGTCATTAAGCTCTGGGCATTGCACTCCTCTGAATTTTGATAAAGGGTGGTATATAAATTGAAATAATAATAATAATAATAATTTGCTGCAGCATTCATTCCCTTCAGTTCCTTCATATCTTCCCTTTCCCCATTGATAATGTCTGTGTGTGCATCAGTGAAATGCTACAGAAAAGTAATCTTGCATCAAAACGATTTTGGTGTGGTTCTTCAGCAATATGCAGGAGCAAATGTGTGCCTCCATAAACAATCATATGATATATCAAAATTGCTATATTGCAGATGCAGGTCTATTAGGGCACATGGGACACTGCCCAACCAACTGCAGTCTGCCCCAAGGCTGCACCTGCCTGCTGTTCTCTTACTTACGAGTAGTCCAGAGGGTGGCATGGACTGTCAGCTTCCTCCTCCTCCTCCTCCTTCTCCCACCCACTTTTAGCTATGTCTACCACTTGTATGTGGCCCCTGGAGGTTGGCCAAGAGTGGATGTGGCCCTCAGGAAAAAGTTAGCTACCCCTGACCTAGTTCAGCATCCTGTTCTCCACAGTAGCCAGCCAGAGGGTTCTGGCCCCGGCCTCACCAACCTCAGCCTTCCCTCAGTCAGTCTTCACCAGTCTGCTTCTTACTGTGGGGATGATTAGAGAGGCAGGAGAGGATGTATTATTTAATGATATATTTCCTAACTGGCACTAGCAAGTTCCATATTCTAGCAAAGTTCCAAACATCCCCTTTTTTAAATTAGGCAGTGATTAGTTTGTTGCTGACTCATCTGAGTCTTACTATTAAAGATTCCTTCCTGGTAAAATCCCTTCTAATCCCTCTTGAAAAGAATAAACACAAGAATTTGATTAACGTTAATATAAAAGTTTACTCACAGATTCATTCAGGTTCACAGACATATCCCTGAAGGCAGACTTAGGTTACATAACAACTAGAACTAGTCCATAAAGAAGTGACTGTGACTAAGCAGTCACTTCTCCAAACACAAAGCAACATAAAAAATGGAGAAGACACACTGATCAGAATATGGAGGCCATGTGCTCCTCCATGCTAGTACAACAGACCACACCCTTTTCAAGTCTGTCTCAGCTCAGGAGGAAACAGGAAGTCCTCTCCTGAGTGGTACAAAACATCCCCTAACATGTCCACTGTAGGGATGTTGTACTTGACTGCAGTTTTACATCCCACACTTACTACCAGTCTGCTTCTTACTTACAACCCATCCAAGAGTGGCACCAGCTGTAAGTGCCTTCCTCCATTGTCTCAGCGCTGTCTCTGTAGAACCCAAAACAGAGGAGGAGGGGAATGAGTTGCACTCAAGGTCTGTCTGTAGGCTTGCCCCAGAATCTGGTTGGCCTCTGCAAAAGCAAGATACTGGATGGGCCTTTGTAGGGTTGAAGTTCTTGTAAAGTGCTTGGGTGACTTTGCCTTGTTCATTTTCTCTCGCTCCAGCCTCTCTCATAGATTTGTTGTGAGGCTAAAATGGAGGTGGGGGAGAAAAAAATCTGGATGGCCTCACATTGGCTTTCCCTGATATAACTATTTGAGGGGGTGGGAGAAACCCACATACAATCTCCATAAACATCCTGTTTTCATTGCTGATGGGTCTTGGACTGCACCTAGGAACTTGCCAAGTCAGTCACTTGTTGGCTTTAATTACTCCAGCATCTCAACAGGATCTTGTCACCAGTGAGCAGATGGCAATAATCGTTATCTTCTAAGTGACAGTCTGCTTTCTGCTGAACAGCGATAGACTGGGGCAGTGGGGGAGGAAGGAAAAAGAAAAACCACTCCAGGACAACAATTTATCCTACCTAAGGCATCTCGGGGACCATCAGTTTCTTCCTAGATGTCTAGCTTGTCGGAACTGAGATGGAAGCGCCAGGCCCTACAGCATATGAATGTGTACATTATGATGCACTTATGGGGCCTGGGTGGCGAGATAAGTGCTCATTATAAAGCCTGGGATTTCTACAGCTAGATTGGTAATCACACTAACTATGCTGTCTATCTATGATTGCTGCTTGAAAATTTAATAAACCAACCCCATGAGACTTATGGGATCAGGAAGTACCAGGGCTGCCTTTGAACTGAAGTTCCGCTCCAAAAGCTATTTTGAATAGGTTTGTGCATTTGATTATTTATGGATTTATTTATAAAAGTATTTATGTGCCTCATTCGTGCAATCATCGGCACAGTGCACTGCAACTAAAAACACCTTTAAAACAATCATTGGTGACTTAAGAAAAGTTTAAAGTCTGTTGACATGAAAACAAAAAATTCTTCAAGAGATGCTAAAAGTCAAAAGCAAGGATGCCTGCTGAATGAGTGTTCTACAGCATGGGACCAGTGATGCTAAATGCCCAACTTCTGACTGAGGCCAGGCAGGCCTCTGTAACATGGGGGACAACTATCAGTGCTCCTCCAGATGACTTTAGTGTCTGAGCTGCAATATAAGAGCTCAGGAGATCCTTAATAGAGTTCTCCACTACAACCCCAAGATCTCACTCCTGCTCAGTCACCACCAGTTCAGACCCCATTTCCATACATGTGAAATTAGGATTTGTTGCCCCAGCGCTCATCACTTTTTTCTTGCTTTCAAGTATGGAAGATGTGGCACCTTTTCCTGGAGAGCCACTGCCAGTCAATGTAGACCAGGGGTCAGCAACCTTTTTCAGCAGGGGGCCAGTCCACTGTCCCGCAGACCTTGTGGGGGCCCTGACTATATTTTGAAGAGGGGGAGAAATGAATGAATTCCTATGCCTCACAAATAACCCAAAGATGCATTTTAAAGGACACATTCTACTCATGTAAAAACATGCTGATTCCTGGACTGTCCGTGGGCCGGATTTAGGCAGCGATTGGGCCAGATCTGGCCCCCAGGCCTTAGTTTGCCTACCCATGATGTAGACAATGCTGAGCTGGATGTAGCAGTGGTTCAACTCAATAGGAGGCAGCTTCCTATAGTACTAATAGATGCCAGTTGCCAATGTCCCATTAGGCCAGCTAGAAAATTCCAAGTTTTTACCTTGTTTTATTAAATGCAAGTAAAATAAGCATGCAATATTGGATCACTCTCCATGCCACCAGAAAATGATCCAATACAGCTTGAAAATCTTCTGGTGCCAATTATTCCATGCATATTACCTTAATCTGCCCTGGAAAGTTCATTATAAAAAAAAGAAAACCACACCGCTTGCTCTGGATGTCCTTGTCCAGTGAAATATATGACCTGAGTCTTCTAGGTGTGCAGCCCTCTTTATGGAATGGCTCACCTCGCGGTACTTATTCTTTTTGCACCAGGTGAGCTTTCTTTATTGTTTTACTTCTGTGGATCAGTTTTTATGCTCATTCATTCAGGCTTTATTGGCATAATTTAGAAAATAAACCATAAAATCCCATCCATAAAACTGGACACATAAAACATAAAAGGCTCAGGTTTTATGTTGACTCACTTTTTATGTTGCTTTTACCTGCTACTTTAAATCTTTTGTTAATTTTATATTTTAATGCAGGGGAAGAGAAGGGAAATATCCGGTGCTATTTTTCTAGAAAAAGAGGTGCTAAAATTCATCATGAACACCTCCCTCATTCTCTTATAATGGCAATGGCGCCCACCTGAGAAGGGCCAGAACTGAGTTCCAGCAAGTTCCTCCTGAAAAAAAAGTACTGGAAATATCTATTAATCCAAGTGGTTTATCTGGTGCCTTCAGTGGAGACTCCAGGTAAAGACTTTGTCTCCCAGGTCTTGTAATTTACAGCAGGCATATAATTTTGGTGATTATTTTTTTTTTAAAAAAAGAATGCATCAGGTTTTTTTTATGCTGGATCTAATTGTTTTTATGCTACTAAATATACTCAGGCTTTCGGGTGCCAGTGTGTGAGTGTGCTGATTTGTACTGCATGTACAGTAGTTAGTAGTTGGTTTGGGCTGTTTGTTATGCTATAATGTACCTGGTTGATTTATGTAGTAGCTACATTATAGCTGAATTGCATTTTGCATTTTTAAAATGTGTTTGCAAACAGCCCAGAAGACTTAATTGATGGGCCATAGAGAAATGTAACAAATAAAATAACAAATAAATAAGTGTAAAAGGCAGTAATTGTGTGGTCTCAGCAAAGCTTAATTGCCACTCATCCCTGAGCTGTTGTCTGTAAGGAAAGCCAAGCACAGCCTCCCTTTCTCTGGCTTTCTGCTTCAACAGCGCCTCCTGCCAGTGACTTGGCCATCATCCTCTGCAGTTCCGGCAAGCTGGCAAAAGGCAGAGGCTGCAGCCGGTTGAAGCAGGAGTAGCCGGTGGAAGGAGGGGGGATCCTGCTCGGTGTGAGAGAGAATTAACAGCATCCTATATAGAGTGGGTGCAAGGGAGGTGGCCATGGACAGCAGTCAGTTCTGGTTGTGGGAGGGAGAGGAAAAGAAAGAGGGAGGGGAAGGGGTGTTTCTGCAGGGAGGTGGAGGCTGCTGCTGCCGTAAAGACCCTGGTGGGCCTTTTGTGGGGGACACGTGTGGTTTGTGTTGTGTATCTTTGCTGGGGAAGAATATAATCAGTCGGAGCTAAGAAAGACCCTTCTCTGAAATGCTGGGGAGCTCCTGCCAGTCACAGCAATGCAGCATTTGCCAGAAGTTTCAGGTAACAGCTGTGCTGCTGTGACTGATAAGACTTGTAGTCCAATACATCTGGAGGGCACCTGGTTGGCAAACGCTGGCAGAGAGCTAGATGGACCAGTGGTTTGCCTGACTCGGTACAATGCAGCGCTCCATGCTCCTATTTTGCTTGGGTTGCTGATGTACAATGCCACCATTCAGTTAAAAAATAATATTTCAGGGCTGCCTATAAATGTAACAAAAATACACAGTTGTAGTAGTAGTTGTAGTAGTGGTGTAGTAGTACTGATGGTGGTGGTGGTGATGATGTCCCCCTGGCTTGGTGTTTCCAAGCTGGGGTAAACTGAAGTTCAAATAGGGCTGTGAACCTATATGTAGTTACCTGGGAGTAAGTCACATTGAGCTCCCTGGGGGCTTACTTCTGAGTATACACTAGTAGGCTTGTGCATACGTGTATAAAATGGCATTGCATTAGTAGCAGTAATAGTGGTGGTGATCATCATATAGGAAGGGCCTCCACCTGGCTCGATGTTCCAGCCAGGAGTCAGCAGCAGTTTGCTGCTTCAGCTGCCTGAAGCACAGCCACTGGCAGAGTTTGGACACTGCAGCAGCAGCAGCAGCCAGCAGGAAGGCTGGGGGGGGGCAGAATCCCGCATAGAGGAGGAGCCTGCCCGTGTCCCTGACTGCTCTGGCCAGGAGCCCACTTACTGCAATGGGGAGGGACAGACAAGCAGCCAGTCTGTCCTGATCTCCAGGTCTCTCATTCTCCCCCTCCCCATCCTCCTTTCTTTCCTTGGGAAGGGCAGGGGAAGAGAATTCTTCTCCCTGCTAGACAGATCTCCAAAGGGCTCAGCAGCACAGGTGTTGTGTGCAAGGAATGGGAAATCCAAACAGATATCCATATACTCACAGGTCACACCTCTGTTCACTACTAGGGTTGCTAATTGGCCAAGTGAAAAAAAATCTTGCTCCTGTGCTTTTAGCAGAAGTGTGATCTGTGGAAATCAGCATCTGACTTCCTGGCTGTTCATTGCTGCAGAGCTGGCTGCTGTTTAAAGGGACAAGGACTGTTTTTAAAGCTGGCAATCACACACACACACCCCACTGCAAGGGACACAACCAACCTCCAAACCCTTCTTCAGTTCCAGAGAATTTCTTTCTGCTTTATGTGCTCTGCAGTCAGATATGTTGCTTGCTCACTCTGCCAAAGAGTGTCAGCAGATCAACCAGGGCGGGACTTGCCCTGATATTCTGTGCCCATTGACTGCTCCTGTCCCCAGCATCTTCTTCCAGTAGTTCAGAAATAGAGGAGGATTAAAAATGTTCATGGTTTTCTCTATATCAGGGATGTGAGACCACAGGCTGAAGTTCTGAATATGGTCCTCCGTGCTTCTATCTGCCTCCCAAGACTCTTTCCAAGACACACCTCCTCTCCTCAGGCCCTCACTGGCCCATTTCCAGAAGACTCCAGTAGATGTTCATTTTACCTTAGTTAAGTTGTCTAGTTTCTACACCCACCCACCCCTCTCCAGGGCCAGCCCAAGACATTTTGGCACCTGAGGCAGACCGCAAATTGGGCTCTCCATCACCAAGGAAGAAGAGGGGAGTAAGTATCTGTATCAGGAACACGGGGAAGAATAAATATCCACATTGGGAACAGGGGGGCTAAGGGACCCGAGAGGCCTCTGTGGAGGCAGCACTGCAGAGAGGGGATGCTGCAGACGAGACAGCAGATCTAGCCTCCAGGAAGTGTGCCTGCCACGGCTACTGCCACTGTGGCAGGTAATGCATTCCTTGCAAGCCAAATCTGACACCCCTGTAAATCCTGCCACCTGAGGCAGTTGCCTCACTTTGCCTTTGCCTCAAGTGTGGGCTGGCCCTGCCCCTCACTGTCTTCCATCTAGGCAACCAAGAGCCATTATCAGAATTTAAAAGTGCATTTCAGCCAACCAAAAGCAGAGGCAGTGAGGGGTGTCACCTGGGGAGAAGAGAGAGATCTGAAGAGCCACAGACACACTCATATCTGAGATTCCCCAAACCTGAAGGAACAAAGTGGGGTGCTGTTTGGGGTTTTTTGTTTGGGCAGGAGGTTGTTGCTGTAGGGTATTTTTTGTACCTTTCTTTTAGATATTGTTTTGATTTCTGAGGAATTTTTTTCAGTTTGGTTGCATATTTTTTAGTGTTTTATTTATTGTTCATGACTACTTTTGTCATGTTGCAGTTGTGTATGTTTTTCATGTTGTAAGCTGCCTTGAGTGCGCTGTAGTTTAAACTGTGAAAAAGCAGCATGGAAATAAAATTATGTATGTTCAAATGTATGACATGCTCTCTGCTTGTGCTCAGAGGCATCACCCAATTCTCTGTATGTTCCAGAAAGGTTGCCCTGGCACTGGGCACAGATTCTAGAGCTGACCCTTGGCAGGAATTAAGCCTCCTCTGGCTCAAAGGAAGCCGGGTGGTGTGAGACCCACAGAGAAGGGCACTGGCCTGATTTCTGTCTCTCCGTTGCACCCTCCAACTTGCCGCAGATGCTGAGTCATTCCTGCAGCATCAGCGCCTCCCTCTCACCTCCCTCTCCGGCTTCTGATCCCAGCTCAGCTGAAGGCAGATACTGAAGCTCAGACTTCTGCCTTCCCAGCCTGCGTCTCCTGTTCCTCCACCATCAGGGTCATTTCTCCCTCCCCACTTCTTTCTGCCTGTCTGCTTGCAGGTCACCATTATCCAACACCTTTAGGGGAGGGGGCGGGATAATTGCTGTGGCTAAGTACACCCCCCATCCTTTCCCTCCATTTCATGGATCTCCTTTTCCCTCTAGGGCGACAGCAATCCCATTTGATGAATAGGGCTGTGTGTGCCGCAGTAATTTCCTCCTCCTGGGCATTGAATCAGCAACAGCTAAGCAGCATGAAGCAGAAAGTTCCTGGAAAAGGGGATTGGGCTGAGGGCAGGGTGAGTAGGGAGGAAGAGGGGGGAGGCAGTGATTTCTTGCTTGTGGAGGAATAGGCAGCAATAAAACAAGCCTGCCCCTCCACACGGCACAAGCAGAGACGTTCACATTAACCTCTTCTTCCTCCGGGAAGGCGCCTGCAGAGAGATCTCGATGAGGTTCATCAAAGTGCCAAGGCCCATCAGTCTAGCTGGAGGAGAAAAGGGAGGGAGCCAGGAGCCTGCCGCTGTAGCTTAGTGGTAGAGCATCTGCTGCTGTGCATAGAAGGACCCAGGTTCAGACCCCAGCATCTCCACGTAGAGCTGAAACCCAAGAGAGCTGCTGCTGGTCAGTGTAGACAATACTAAGCTAGATGGACCAGTGGTCTGACTCAGAATACAACAGTTTCCTTTGTTCCTGCGACCTTCCAAGTACAAAGGGTAGCTTGGCTTGACTGTGTTTCTTAGGCCATCTGAAGAAGGGGAAGCACTCTGTGGTGGTACAGCTGCCTTGCATGCAGAAGGTCCCAGGCTCAGTTCCCAGCTTCTCCAAGTAGAACTGGGAAAGAGCTGTTGCCGGTCAGAGTAGGCAGTACTGAGACAGATGGACCAATTGTCTGTCTCAGCTACAAGGCTACTGCTGAAGACGCCAGGCAAGAAACACAGTGTGTGCACTTGTAGTCTGCTAGAAGGACGTCACAGTGTAGAGCACATGAGGTAGCAGGTGACAGAAAATACCTCTACCTGAGTCCCCAGAAGAGCGCTCTTGCCAGTCAGAGTAGATTTAACTTTGGACTAGATTTAAGAATAGAGTGGCCTGCTAATCAGCAGCTTTCTATGTTGTATCCTTGGTCTCTGCCCAGTAAGCAGAATTTTTGAATTCCTGGTTGCAGCCTGAGTAGTATCTGGTGGGCCCTATAAAAACATAGAATTGGAAGGGACCTCAAAGATCATCTAGCACAACCAAGTTAGCCCAGCCAATGCAAGTAGCTCACTACTCCCGCATCCTTGGGAGGTGGCTATTCCAGCTCCTGCTTAGAAACCTCTAACAAAGGAAAGGCCATCACCTTTCAAGGCAACCTATGGACCAGCTCAAGTCATCTGGAAAGGGTTCCCCTCCCTAAGGTTCAGTCAAAATCTAGATGTTCTCACTAGCTTTGCTAGGGGTTCCCCAATTTCTTTCTTAATTTTTTTTTTTTGTTCTAAACCAGTACTGGGGAAACTGGTGCCCTCCAGATCTTGTTGGACTCCAGTTCCCATATTCTTTTTCTTTGGCGACCATTCGTAGCCAAGTAAGATTGTCGTCCATGAATATGGCCTTGTTGGTGTATTCGTAAGTGACTGTGAAGGCTAATTCTGGATCCACATGTCCTTCCACAGTGGAGACATAGGTTTCCAAGTGGGAATTGATCACAATGAGGATTTTCCAAATGTGCCTTCATCTTAGTCATTTCTCCCGTCCGTCCTGAGTTCGTGGTTCTTCAAAGTCCATGATGCCTTTGGTAGAGACTTTACTCCAGTTGGCGCGCTCGTAGGCCAGTGTTTCCCAATTATCCAGGCTCATAATGCTTTTTTAAAGATTTGCCTTACGAGCGTCTTTAAACCTCTTTTGTTGTCTGCCGGCATTATGGTTTCCATTCTTAAGTTTGGAATAGAGTAGTTGCTTTAGAAGACGATAATCAGGCATCTGAACAACATGACGAGTCCAACAAAGTTGATGTTGAAGAATCATTGCTTCAACACTAGTGATCTTTACTGCTTCCAGTACACAGTTAGTTTGCTTGTCTTCCCAAGTGATATGTAATTTTTTCCAGAGACACCATTGATGGAATCTTTCAGGGAGTTGGAAATGGCGTTTATACTGTAAGTGGTCCATGTTTCACCAGAGTACAGAAAAGCTGGTAGTACAATAGCTTCGTGAACAAGCAATTTGGTTTCCCTGCAAATTTCCCAGTCCTCAAATACTTTGCGCTTCAGTTGGGAGAAAGCTGCTCTTGCTGAGCTCCTCCTCCTTGACCTTACCACCTTGGGTGACCATACTGGGAGTACAAGACCCCTGATGGCTTCACACACAGCAGCAGCAACAACAACAACAATAATACAGCGGTACCTCTGTTTAAGAACAGTCCTGTTTACGAACAATTCGATTTATGAACTCCGCAAACCCGGAAGTAGTGTCCTGGTTTGCAAACTTTACCTCGGTCTAAGAACGGAATCTGAATGGTGGAAAGGCACCGGCAGCAGGAGGCCTCATTAGGGAAAGCGTGCCTCGGTTTAAGAATGGTTTTGGTTTAAGACCGGACTTGCGGAATGGATTAAGTTCATAAATCAAGGTACCACTGTAATAATAATAATAATAATAATAATAATAATAATAATAATAATAATATACTATTTATATCCCACCCATCTGACTGGGTTTCCCCAGCCACTTGGGGTGGCTTCCAACAAATTATTAAAATATAGTAAAACATCAGACATCACAAGCATCGTAGGAATGTGCAAGCCCACTCACCATGACAAAGTGATGATCCAGTGAGTGAGCAATTCCCATCTGCCTCAGCCAGCATGGCCAGTGGTCAACAATGATGGGAGCTGTAGTCTATCAACACCAAGAAGGCCAAAGGTTCCCCATGCCTGTTGTAAAGTATCAGCTGCCTCACCCACTTTAATGCCATCTGCAATATGCCTATTATATAAAGGTAAAAGGAACCCTGACCATTAGGTCCAGTCGTGACCGACTCTGGGATTGTGGCGCTCATCTCACTTTATTGGCCGAGGGAGCCGGTGTACAGCTTCCGGGTCATGTGGCCAGCATGACTAAGCCACTTCTGGCAAACCAGAGCAGCGCACAGAAATGCCGTTTACCTTCCCACCGGAGCAGTACCTATTTATCTATTTGCACTTTGAGGTGCTTTCGAACTGCTAGGTGGGCAGGAGCAGGGACTGAGCAACGGGAGCTCACCCCGTCGCGGGGATTCGAACCGCCGACCTTCCGATCGGCAAGTCCTAGGCTCTGTGGTTTAACCCACAGCACCATACTTGCTGCTTAATAACCAGATAGAAACACAAATCCATAAAATCCCTATGGATCTTACACAATTTCGTTGTCCCAGAATGATATTTCCCAATAGGATTTTTTAAAAAACCAAAAAATACAAGTAGCAGACTGCTGTTGTTTGCCTCTGAAATCTTCATCATTTCATGCATGCTTGATTGACGATGGGGCTTCATTGTCAAAGACAGACTGCACAAATCAGCTCTTTAAAGGAGGATAATAAGCTGGCATCTCACATGCATTACAGAATGAATAGTAAAGAACGGCAAGAAGGAAACAAATGGAAATGCTAAGCCTTGATGGATGCTGGAGAGGAATGCAGGCAAGAAAGCATGCTCTTTTGTAGCATATATCCAGGCAAATTCAATTGCATTTCATTGCACATCCTCCAGACTGAGCCCTGCAAGTGCTCGGGCTGCAGAAAGAACGTCAGCCAGGGTTCAAACCTCCAGACGCACATGAGAATCCACAGCGGAGAGAACGTGTGAGAGGCTGGCCTCCCAAGGATGTGCGGGGGAACATGGTGGTCACTCAAGTCCAGGAAGCTTGAGGGCAGGGGTCAGCAACCTTTTTCAGCCATGGGCCGGTCCACTGTCCCTCAGACCTTGTGGGAGGCTGGACTATATTTTGGGGGCAAAAAAAGAACGAATTCCTATGCCCCACAAATAACCCAGAGATGCATATTAAATAAAAGGACACATTCTACTCATGTAAAAACACGCTGATTCCCGGACCATCCACAGGCCGGATTGAGAAGGCGTTTGGGCTAGATCCGGCCCCCGGGCTTTAGGTTGCCTACCCCTGTTCTAGGGGGCCAAAGGTTCCCCATCTCTGATTTTGCAGATATTTTTGCCTGGGTGGGTAACATCAGGGATAGAGCTACATGATGTGGGTAGAACATAGAGAGGTGGGTTTAGAAGAGACATTGACTGACCTTTTTGCATTCTTTCCTTTCTTTCTATGTGTGTGTGTTTTAAGACCAAGCACTCTGACTCCATTCAAGTCTCAGTGCTGATTCCTCTCTTGGTAATTGTGAAGGAGGATGTGTCTGCACACAAAAAGCATACAGTGGCTTTATATCAGTTTAACTGCTATGGCTTTGCTGAAAAGCAATTTAACAACCAAATTGTTTCTCATAGTTCAAGGTCTGGAAATTCACTGTTGGGGACCCCTAAACCTGTCACAGAACTGTAGGGCTATTGGTGGAGTGATGTTATTTTTCAGGTTTACAAGTAGAACCTTCAACAAAATGTTGCAGTGTGGATGGCTCCTGTTCTGAATTCTAGCCAGGCACCTGCCGAAGCCTTTTCCCATGATGCTCCATTTCATTCCTGCTTCCAACAGTCAGACAGGATTCTGTAGCCACTGAGCATGCTCAGTCCATATTTGATTGTTTTTCAGAGTTTCTTCCTTTCAGTTTACCCCTGCCCACATATAGGGGTTTTTTTTACTTCTGCAAACCACATACTACCCGAAGCCTGTTCATACCATCATCTTGTGTGAGGATGGTGCCATTTTGGCTACGTAAACAATGGCACTTAGAAACAGAGGGAAATGAGGTGTCAGTGTCAGAACTGAATCATTAGGGTGGGGCTACATTATTTACCACCCCTCCCATCACTGGGGTTGCTTCAGCTTACCTGGGTGAAATGGGGAGAGGCTCTGGTAAGCTTGGTGCAATGCAAACTGCTGACAGGAGGTCAGGTAAGCACCACCAGTTGCTCCCAAATCGAGTCCTTGAGGTTTATTTCTGCATTTTACAACAGAAGTGATAAATAGCAACATGTAAGACAAGCCAAAATGTTAATGCTCCCTTCGTTGTAGAACCAAGAGCCAAAGAAAAGCCTGCCTGTTAGCTAATGGCAAAAGATTCATAGGCTCTATTAATGCACTGGTGCAATTTCCCAGCACTCAGACACTACGCAATGCTAACAGCATTTGTGGGTGCTATAAATTGCAAACATGAAACTCAGCTATCTGATGTACGCTGGATGAAAAGCATGCAGACCTGTGAGGTTTTAAAACCTTTCGTTCTCCGCCAAAGCCTGCTCCCTTCCTTGCCGCAGACAGTGGGAACACCAGAGGTAGATTTACCTAGGGTTGCCGTATTTCAAAATCTGGACAGAAAAGTTGTTGAGCTTTTTTAAATGGATTTTCCCGGACATGTGGCAGCTGTAAATTAGCACCCACAGTGACAATATCTGCAAAAAAATAACCCTGAACCCTTTTCCTTCCTCCCAGGTCAGAGAATAGTTTCCACTCACTTATGCAGAGGAATAAAGCTTGCCTGCATTTGCAGAGTGTTCAGGAAGCCCTGATGATCACTGGGGCTTGAAAAGTGTTGTGCTCCACACTTTGCAAGCTCAGGTGATCAGCAGATTGTTGGTACAGCTAGTCTAGTCTTGATGACCTGCAACTCCCTTCTGTTCAACTATTTATTTATGTGTCCCGCCCCCCGCCCCCCAATTTCATATATGATGTTTGGTGTAGAGCAGATGGCTGTCGCTTGGCCAAAATAGCCTCATGAGCCAAAGGAGGAGAGCTATTGAGCCTGTGAGCTAGAGATGCCCCACCGTTGTTCAACCTCACGGTAAGGCCAGCCCTGAACACCATGAGAATGAAAACGACTGCATACACCCAATACATTTAAAGCACACCCTACCAAAAAAAGTCCTGGGAACTGTAGTTTATTCACACAGAGCTACAGTTCCCAGCACTTTTAAGAAGCTACAGATCCCAGAATACTTTGCAGAGTGCTTTAAATGTACAGTGTCTACAGTCACAATGTAAAGCACAATTATAACTAACTTGGCCACTATTGCTTTAACTGCTGCATAGCGTTTTCAAATGCAATGAACAAGTTGAGCAGAATGTGGGACTGTCATCCAGGAAGATAAAAGAAGGTCCCTGCAGGAGTCTGCATGTTTGTTTTCATATCACCAGGATGGTCCTCTGAATTAATTCAAAGCTGTAGGAGCAGCAGGAAGGCTTTTGAAACCTCCCTGCCTCTTCCCCCATCCTTTTCTCATGCCTGTAATTAGGAGGCCTTTGCAGGAACCTGGTGTCAGACGCCTCCGCTTTGTTTCAAGGCAAAATACACGCTTCAAAATAGAAGGGGTGAAAGAGATGACTCTAATCTTGCAGATCCTCTGCTCTGCCTGGCAACAGCCATGAATTATGTATACCACCAACTTCCTCTCATTCCTGCAGCCTTGGAGAATGGGAGCAGCAGCATGAGTCTGCGCTTTTCGGCTTCAGAGGCCCTGATAGGACATTGTGGGGTGGGGTGAGGTGAGATGCATCAGCAGAAAGAGGCAATAGTTGCCAGAGTCTGCAATCCTAAACGGAGGCTCCCTTGAGCCCTTGGCAAGGAGCTGTATCTGCACCTCCAAAACAGAGAGAGACCATACACCAGAAACGCAAAAGGTTGCTTTTCGATGAATTTTGTACTCTGCTAGTGACTTCCTCTATGGCCATAAGGGCCAGATCTACTCTGTCTTTCCTCCTCCTCCATTGATCTGTTTGTTTGCCTGCCTGCCTGCCTGCCTGCCTGCCTGCATTCCTCCCTCCCTCCCTCCCTCCCTTGTGCAGCCACCCAGAGCAACAGAGGACTGGCCTCCGGGTGTGGAGATGGACAGGCAGGCTCTGAGCCAGAGTGGAGAGGTGATTTGGGGGCCTGAGCTCTTGGTGTGGGGGGGGGGCACACCCTGGCCAACCCCTAGGTACATCCCTGATCCTAAGCCCACTTACTTGAGAGTAACTCATGGAATTTCTGAGTAGACATGGTTACGAATGCAGTGAAATAGATAACACTGAGCTGTGAACTTCTCCATGTGCCCTTCGTGGGCTGAGCAGGCAGTCCATCCCAACCAAAACCCATCTGCTCTATTATGAACATAAAGGTAAAGGGTAAATAGCACTCGGGGGTTGTGGCACTCATCTTGCTTTATTGGCCGAGGGAGCCGGCGTACAGCTTCCGGGTCATGTGGCCAGCATAACTAAGCCACCTCTGGCGAACCAGAGCAGCACGCGGAAATGCCATTTACCTTCCTGCCGGAGCGGTACCTATTTATCTACTTGCACTTTGATGTGCTTTCGAGCTGCTAGGTTGGCAGGAGCAGGGATTGAGCAATGGGAGCTCATCCCATCGCAGGAATTCGAACCGCCACCCTTCTGATCGGCAAGCCCTAGGCTCTGTGGTTTAGACCACAGCGCCACCCGCATCCCCATTAGGAACATAGGAAGGTGCTTTATAGCAAGTCAGGCCACTGTCCACCTAGGTGAGTACCGACTACCCTGACTGGGAGTGGCTCTCCAGGGTTTAAGGTAAGGAATATTTCTCAGTCCTACCTGGAGTTTCAGGGGAAAGCCAGGCTGGTGAAGGCTTTATAAGAGGGATGGGCAGTCTCTCAGTTTTTCTTTTTACTAGTCTTAAATCTCTCTCTGTCTCTGTCTCTGTCTCTGTGTCTGCCTGTCTGTCTGTCTGTCTGTCTGTCTGTCTGTCTGTCTGTCTGTCTCTCTCTCTCTCTCACACACACACACACACAGAGAGAGAGAGAGAGAGAGAGCTAACTGTTAGACCATGCTTCCTCAGATGTTTTGAGACTACAATTCCCATCACCCCTGTCCACTGGTCCTGCTAGCTAGGGATCATGGGAGTTGTAGGCCAAAAACATCTGGAGGGCCCAGTTTGAGGAAGCCTGTGTTAGACCTTAATTCCATGCTTCCAAGTCCTGAGTCTAGGCTCACAGGCATAAGTAGCTTTTTCCTGTTGCTTCAGTACAGCTGCACCTGATGCAATATTTTATTTACAATGTGTTGCAGAAACATTCATAAAGAAGAGAGAAAATATATGATTTTTATTGCTGTTACTTACTTGACACAGTAATTTATCATCCAAACTCCGCTTTCAGCAAGGGCTGCATTTTGAGCTCTTTATCTCATTAATTTCCAGTAAGATGTTATCTGCAATCTTTCTGGTAAGCCTAGTTTTTGTATAATAAGGGAATCCACAATGATTAGCGGAAGGGCCCAATTTGATTTGCAGCACTGGTGTGCTGGATACATTATTCCATTAGACTCCCCCCCCCCCTTGAGCTTCAGAAATTGTAGGCTGATTATTACTGTTGTTAGCAAAAGGGGTGGGGGAGAATAATAAAATTAGAGGGTATAGATAGCATGCAGCTAATCACTTTTTTGCTTTTTCAAACAGATGACAGATTAGATTCATAGAGGCAACATCTGTAGCAGCTGTGTGGCTGTATATGTTTATCCTGGATATAAATCAGTTG
Source organism: Podarcis melisellensis (assembly GCF_964234715.1). Lineage (NCBI taxonomy): Eukaryota > Metazoa > Chordata > Lepidosauria > Squamata > Lacertidae > Podarcis > Podarcis melisellensis. The sequence goes on from NC_138532.1 coordinate 3,394,714, forward strand.
GAGAAAATTTAAAAAGGTATCCCTTAAGGCACAAAAGGACTCTGGCTTTGAATCAGTTAGCAGCACTCCCAAAAGGGAACCAGAAATGTATTTTGAAGGGTTTTGTTTCTTTTGTAATGGGAAATTACAGTAAAATAATCTTAGCAGGGCTAGCACTTTGATGGGAAGATAGATGAAGGGAAGAACTGGTGTTTGAGTGGCACAGCAAAGCTTAAAATTATTTTGGCCCTAGCAAAAGGGACATCCATACTCCAATTGTATGGACTAACATGGTCTGAGCTGCCACTGTGTAGACTCCATCGAGGACAAGGCCAGGCTGAAGTGGTCAGGGACCCTGATGCAGTTCCCAGAATAGGTCCCCTTTCCCTCAAAAATGAATGCATGAAAGAAGATACCAGAAAATACATTTTGAGATATCTTAAAGACTGAGAAATGTATTTTATTTTTTTTACATTATTCTATACATATTACATGGACTACCAGAAATACTCTGATCAAGTGCAGATTCAGAACTCTCAGCGAAACACAAAGAAAAACATTTTGGCAACCTGAATAAACAAATAGAAAATACATAGTGCATTATGACTTTCCTTCTAATAGGTGTAGAGGTGAAGAAGAAGAAGAAGAAGAAGAAGAAGAAGAAGAAGAAGAAGAAGAAGAAGAAGAAGAAAGCTCAAGCTCAGACTTGAACCATGGGCCCAGGTGCATTTGCACCATCCTAAATCCAGTCACGATTTAGGAGAAGGCCCAACTCCAATTTTAGTTGAGCACTCCGCCTTTTTGGTAGAGCCCTTCCTACACAGGTGGGTCTTGGGAAGTTTTACCTGATGGTGGTTGCAACAGGCAACAACAACACTGCAATCCAGCAGCAGGGAGCAGCCACTCAGATTCCCAATGGCGCCCTGGAGCAGTGGGAAATACCCAGGAAACTGAGAGGGGAGGAGGAACTGAGTGGAATACCCTGGAAAGGGGGATGGGTGGCTGGGTAGCACAGTGACCTGGAGTACTCCACCCTAAAGCATTTTCTTTCCTAATAATTACACAGAAAATTAAGCTTCTGCAGACACCACTTCTCTCACTGCTGTGAGAGGCAAAGGCTGTAGCTCAGCTGTGGAGCATCTGCTTTGTATGCCGAAGGTCCCAAGTTCAGTTCTTGGCATCTCCAGGTCAGGCCTGAAAAGACTCCTACCTGACCCCTTGGAGAGCTGCTGCCAGTCCATGCAGGCAATACTGAACTAGATGGACCAACAATCTGACTCAGTCTCACTATGCTCCTGTGAGAAGCTTCACCCTTCCCTGCAACTTTCAGAATTACAGGAGTGCTGTCCAGTGCTGATCTAAGCTGGTGCCTTCCAATGGTTTTGAACCACAACTCCCATGGCTGAGCTTTGTGTGCAGTTCTACACCAAAGATTTCAGATTTAAAATGCAGAGTAGAAGGAAAGGAGGACCTTTTCTGTGCCTCTCCACTTCCAGCTGCTCTCTGAAGACTGGAGAAGAGACCCTCTTAAGAATATTAGGGGGCAGGCAGGGAAGCCTGGCTTTGTTTTTTGCAATCTTCAGATGAGAGCTAATGTGAAAAATGAATATACGATTTTAGCTACAGTTCATTCCTTTTCAGCTTTGTATTCTTGTTATATTAAAAAATGTGCCTAGCCTTTCTGTTATTGTGTCCATGACCTACCTAGTTTTAAGGTGCCATTTAGCTCCTAGCTTCCATATCTCAGTTTCTAGCACTGTCTGGAGGGCATCAGCTTGAAAAAGAAATCTCAAAGGGAGACAACATGAATAAGTACCATGAGCATCTGCATGGCACACAGAAGGTCCCAGGTTCAATCCTGGCATCTCCAGGTAGGGCTGGGAGACACCCTGGCATGAAAGTCTGGAGAGCTGCTGCTGCCAGTCAGAAAGCAATACTGAGCTACATGGACCAATGATCTGACTTGGTAGCAGGCAAATGCCAATGTTTCCATACTCCTAAACCAGTGGTAGGCTTTGGTCTCTCAAATATCAGTGGTACCATGTGTGACACTAAAAATTGGTGCTCCTCACCTCATGCTCTCCATTCTACAGCACTGTTGTAGTGTCCCCTGTAGCACGGCGCCCAGTGCGGCTGAACCAGTTGCACTACCCTAAAACCACCTCTGCATAAACACATGTGTGAATTCAACTAGCCACACAGGCTGCTTTGCTTGTGGGTGGGCAGTACAGAGCAGTGCCCTGACCAGGGTGGTCTTCTGCAGCTTGTTTCAGGTGACCCTTGGTGGCCCAGCTAGTGTTCACAGAGCTTGCAGCGATTAATAAAAACAGCCATGCCTGACACTATTGTGCGACTGCAGCAGATAACAGGTCAGCTGATACTTGTTCTCTTTAGAAAGGATTTTGCCTTGCAGCTAGAATCCCCTATCTTGATTCCAACCAGCCCCACCCAAGCCAATGCTGTAAGCCCAGACATTGCACCAAAATGATGTCAGCTTTTCCCTCCCCCACTTTCTGAGTCAGAGAGAGAGAGAGAGAGACGCAGAGAAAGACTGAGATGAATTTATGTTTCCAGAAATGAAGTGGGGAGACAGCACCAGAGCAAAGGGGGTGAGGTCTGTCTGAAGGACAGGAGCCAGGGCTGCATCTTAAGCAGGGTGTGGCCAATCTGGTTGCTGCAGTCTCTGCTGCAATGAGGCTTTACATCCCCCCCCCCCTCAGACCTTGATCTTCCGTTAACCCTCTCTGCACCAACTGGAACAATACTTTCTCAGACCAGCTAACTGTTTTAAAGAAGACTGGAAGCAGGTACTTGAGCTCAGAGAAGCACAGATCTTTAGAGCAAGAGAAGAAGGGGAGGAAGGTGTTGCATTGCTGGGAGATTCTTAACTGACAAGCAACTGCATTTTAGTAAAGTGATAGCTCACCTTTCTGTTTCTGCTGAGGGCAGTCAGCCCCCCCCCCTTGATGAAACATTCCCCATCCTCCCACATCATCATCATCTTCACAACTACTGACCCAAGCAGCGGTGTCTGGTGCCTAGTAGGGTAGAAAGCAAGGAGGCCGAAGGGAGGAGAAACCAGAGCCAATGGCATCTGGAGCCCAGAGCAAAGAAGGGGCAAGTCAACGAATTCTACTTTTGCTTCCACCTTCTGAGTTCTACAAGGGGGGACACTGAGGATTGGTTGCAAGTAAGAAGGCATGTATCGGGGGGCTGGCCAAAGGGAGACTGAGGGTGGCGGGACAGTTCTCTGCTTGTCCTTATAGATCAGCCTCCACTGGGTCCAAGGTCACCCAAGTAAACTTCTTTGTTGAACAGGGATTTGAAAACAGGAGTCTCTTGTCCTGGCCTGCTAGCTTTTCAACAGTGGAAGAGAGTGTCATGGCACCCCCTGAATTAAATTATATTATATTATATTATATTAAATTAAATTAAATTGTACTTCATCTCAGGTTCATGAACCATACTGGTTTAAACCAAAGGCCTATCTAGCCCAGCATTCTATTTTTGACAATGGCAATGGCAGCCTGCTTTTAAACTTAGAGGCTCCATTAGGAAATATTTATTCATTCATTCATTCATTCATTCATTCATTCATTCATTCATTGCCTTTGCATCCCACCTTTTTTCTCCAAGGAGCACAAGGTGACATAGGTGATTCTTCCCCTCCTCAATTAAATCCCCACAATAACAAGGTAGATGAGGCTGAATGGCAGTGACTGGTCCAAGGTCACCCAAGTGAGCTTTATGAACAGATGAGGATTTGTACCCGGCACTCCCTGGCCAAACCCGCTAACATGCATCGACAGTGTTATCTGAATTGCTGGGACCATCGGGGGGTCTTCATCGAAGACAATTAAATCTGTCTCTGGCTTAATAATATTAGAACCTAGGGAAGCTGAGCTTTGGGAGACTCAGGAAGACAGGCAAGTTCCTTACACAAGATGGCCATCAACGTGGACATCTCCAAAAGGGGACTGGGCAAAATTTATACAGGAGAAGCTTATGAATGACTCTGAGTTGATATTTCGATATATATTCCCTTCATTATCAGAGGCAGTATGCTTCCGAAGACCAATTGCTGGGGAGCACGATTGCACTCATGTCCTCATCATGGGCTTCTCATGTGCATCTGATTGTCCACTGTGAGAAAAGGCTGCTGGTCTGATTCAGCAGATGCTCATTATGTCCTTCTGACTTCTGTCTGCCTTGAATATACTGCCTTTTTATATCTCAGGGTGCTAGAATTAGGTGATTTATTTTTAAAAGGGAAAAAACCTCTTGTTTTTCTACATCATGCATAATTCTAAAGCGCTCTGTCATGCCCTCACTTGGATATCTTTTGAAGAAAACCAGAAAGTCCCATACATTTTATCCATCCTTCATAGAAGCAATGGCAGAGGAAGAGGAGTGCGGGTGGAGCGCACAATGGGGTGCCATTGCGGCTGCCCCCCTGCCCGTGCTGGGCGCCACTCCCCCGCAGGTGGCATGCCATACCCCCAGAATGCGTGCCAGCCCCGCCCCCACCTGCTCTCCCCCCCCCTCAGAGCATGAAGCTCCACTACTGCTTAGAAGGTGTTCGAGTGCCCTTGATCATTGCCCTTATCTGCACCTTGAAGAGACGGTGGGATTCAAATATAATGCACAGTAATCATCAGAAACACTTCGCAGCTCATCCTGGTGGGGCTGTTGCTAAATCAGGAGTCTGGAGCAGATCTCCCCATGCAAATGTCTCTCCATTCGCAGAGGTTGCTTGGGAGTTGCAAAAGACACAAGAAATTGTTATGCAGGCATTATACCAACTGATTGATCAATACCTTAAGTAGTCCTTGCTGTTAGGATTCTCTTTTTTTCTTTCTCTCCCTCTCTGTCTCTATATATATATCTCCACTGACAAGAAGCAAATGCAAAACTATACCTTTGGGGTGACATTTTGGTAACTTTTGGTGTGTGTCTTGCAGAACCCTTAAAAGCAGAAACTCTTCCAAGTGCAAACCCATAGATCTCTGCTTTGAGTGGTAAGAACCACTGAGTTCAACACTGCTTACTCCCAGGTAGCCTATATACAGTGGTACCTCGGGTTATGAACTTAATTCGTCCCAGAGGTCCATTCTCAACCTGAAACTGTTCTTAACCTGAGGTACCACTTTAGCTAATGGGGCCTCCTGCTGCTGCCGCGCTGCCGCCATGCGATTTCTGTTCTCATCCTGTAGCAAAGCTCTTAACCCGAGGTACTATTTCTGGGTTAGCGGAGTCTGTAACCCGAGCTGTTTGTAACCCGAGGTGTTTGTGAAGTGAGACAATGGAAATGTAAAAGGATGCAAAATTCTAATGAGCAGCATCATTGCCTGTATTATGTTCACAATTTTCTAGGCACTAAACAAATATTAAAAATGACACAGGCTTCCTATCTAAAAAGCTTAATACAAATTCATGATCTGAAATAATAATCCATCATTCAGACAAAATTAACATTAACAACAAAAACAGTTAAATGTGTAAGAACTATTCAAATTCAGTGCAGATAAGAATAAATATCTCCACTTAAGAGGTTTGTGGGAAAAGGAAGGCCTTCCTTTGGCTCAGAAAACACAGCAGAAACAGTGCCTTTTCTTGAGCATCAAAGTGACCAAGAAGAGAAGGAATAGCAGCCCTGCCTTAACCTAATGTGACTGAATCCCTGATCAACCCCAATGGCCCCTGCTTGGTCCTAGATCTGGGATTCCCTCGGTGTTGGGGCACAGTCCTAGATGGTGCTCGTTTGTCTGCACTCGCCTCTGAACATCTGAATGAGGATCAAAACCTGAACCAGAATGCTAACTTTTGGTAGTACACACAAATCTCTTCACCTGTCTTGATGTCTTTGTGGTCTAATAAAGGTGTTATCTTTGCAATTGGATTTTGGGGTTTTCTTACGGGCCTTTACTTATTGTATGACAGAGATAAAAGGATTGTGGATCTTCCCAAAAGGTTTAGTCTGAGCGTAAGAAAGCTTGTCACTCTCATTTTCTAGTAGCTGAATGCAGTTGTTCTCACCTAACTTGTGTCTGCATTATTCACTTTGACACTGCAGAAAAGAAACCGCTTAGCTGTTCAAGCATGTGGCACAGACAACAGCCTGCACTCAGATTTCTCTTTGTAAGATTTGGGAAGAAAATGAAGAGTTTTCCAGTCTCAGATTTAGTGATCAGTTCTTTCTTTCAAATTCCAGGCACGATAAAAGGGATTAGCTTAAGGGATCACAGCATGCCTGGATTTTTGAGGGGCAAGAGTGGGAGGCATATTCCTCAGCCAAAACTTGACTTCCAGAGTTTAAAAGGAGAGCCTAACTTTTCCCAGCTGGGAAGTAAGGTCAGCCAGATCTGTCAATTTCAGTTCCTCTCAGTTTGTTAGTTTTCCAGGCTCTGTTCTCCACATTTCTATATCAGATCAAGATATTATTATTTTTAAGTATGTTATTTTGTGTAATATACACATTTTTGTAAATCACTTTTCCCTAAATGAGGCATGTTTCTCCTTAATTTTCTTCCTTGCCATTCTTTTCCACCTCAGATTCCCCTACCCAGCAACTTTTGCTGATAAAAGAACAGAAGCTGATGGAAAGTTGACAGTCTAATACAGTATTAGCTGGGAAGCTCTGCCCTTGATGACAGGAGAATCAGCAAGTAAGGAAGAGACACTCTGTACATGCTTAGAGGCATTCTCCTTCATCTCTCTCCCCCCCCCCCCCCAGGATCGGTGCAGAATCCTAACATTTGGAACAAATCCTGGTCTCTGATATATTGCTAAGAGATTAAATTCTCCCATAAAAACCCAGTATTTCTTTTTTTACTGATTCACCCAATGAGGCCTGCTTTTAATGACTCAGCCATTTTTTCAGGGGCCATGGTTTGTGGTTTCTGCAGGTACATCTGGGACATAAGGCAAATTGAGCAAAGAGATCAAGCCCATTTGACAAATGCCATTAAATCTGTGCCTGTGGTTAGTGAGCAAAGGTCAGTAGTCCAGGGAGCTGCTAGCAATCTGCAGTCTAGTAAAGTGGATTTGCGATTCCTCATTTATGGAGCCACCAGACCCTTCTCAGTTTTGTATGATCATGACTGGTCCAGAGTTATCTTACAGCGCCATCTAGGGTTAACTGTATGCAAGTATTTGCCTTCATAACCCAGCTGCAAAAGTAATGTGGTATGTATGTATTTTTGAGCAGATATCCTTTGGACCATACTGATAACACTGGGAGAAATTCTGTAGGACTTTCTGCATGAGTAAGTTTTATTTCTCTGGGACTTGTGACCAGGCTGGGACATTGAGGCTTGACTAGTCATCAGTTGACAGCTGCCTCTGAAGGCTGGATGTGGAGGTTTCATGTCCAATGCTCTCCTACTATTCGATTTATTTCCCGTGCATTTAAAGCTAGTATGTCAGGACTTCTTCTATGTATATGCATTTGCACAGCACAAAAATGTAATTATCCTTTCACTTGCAGTCTAAAGTGGTACAGTCCCACTAAAAGGATTCTTGTCCCATGTGATATTTCTCAATGTGTAGATTGACCCTAAAGGCCGGGGGGGGGGGGGGAACGACTTAGAAACAATGAGTTGCATCCAGTGCTGGTTTTAATCCGAGAAGACTTGCTGAAGTTAATGGACATGATTATCTTTGGGTCATTCATTTCAGTCAGTCTACTCTGAGAATGACTAACCCTGGACACAGACCTCAGACTGCTTTGTGAGTGTTGTTGCTTCAATGCCCTCCTTCTCTCTTATGGTTCTTTATCTTTAAAGTGGTCCTAGACCAGTCAACCCTATAAACTAAGAACTCTTTGAAATAGAGGTTTGCCCTCCAACCACAGCCTTTCAAATTATACAGTAGGGCACATGGTAACACCAGGGGAAATGGAATTGCAGTGAGGGAAGTAAGAATTGAATGGAGCAAAACTGGAATCCTGAGCAGAACCACTTCTATGCTGCAACATTTGTTATTCAATTCATGTGACCTTTATGCTGGCTGGCTTGCTGAGGCCTCTCCCTCGTCAGTGGTAGCATGATGAGGGGGGAGTCTGTTTCTAAAAACCATGCTCTAACCATAGAATCATAGAGTTGAAAGGGAGGTATCTAAACCTGCTCCATGCAATGCAGGAATATGCAGGTGGCCCATAAGGGGATTGACCTTGACATTATCAGGCACACTATGCTCTAACCCATGGGTCGGCAAACTAAGGTCCGTGGGCCGGAACAGGCCCAAATGCCTTCTGGATCCGGCCAACGGACGGTCCGGGAATCGCTGCGTGGATCGCCAGCACACACGTTCTTTCCCTCTCCCTCACACGGCAGCGGCGGTGGCGCCTCCTCCCTCCCTCCTCCTGGCTTCTCCCTGCCCTGCCTAGAGGAGGAAGGGGGCTGGGCTTTGTTGGTGCCAGAAGCAGCAGCACTCGAGCAGCCGCCATTTTAAGCAGCCCCTCTCCGAAGCCCTTCAACGCGCCGCTCAGCGTCCCTCCGCTGCTGCTGCTGCTGCCACCGCCACCAGCCCCTGCCGCTCGCAAGACACAGGTAAGCAGCCACCGGGGCTCATGGTGCTCTTGCATCATTTTATTTTTTTTCCAAAATATATTCTGGCCCCCCACAAGGTCTGAGGGACAGTAGACCCTGCTGAAAAAGTCTGCTGACCCCTGCTCTAACCAACTGAACTATCAGTGAAAGCAGCCTAGGAGAGAAAAGACTTTTCCAGGTTGTTTAAAAAATGAGGATGCAGACAGGTGTTACCCATTTAAAAAGAGCTTGCACGCCACTGCCAATTTTGCCTTGTAAAATGCAGCCATAGGATAGCATTGAATGTCTTCTGGGTTGCATACTCAGCCCATATACAATATTTTTTCTTCCATTTTATGATTCTGTCTGTCCGGATAGCTCAGTGGGTTAGAGCATGGTGCTGATAGTGCCACGGTTGCAGGTTTGATCCCCGTATGGGACAACTGCCTGTTTCTGCATTGTAGGGGGTTGGACTAGATGAATCTCAGGGTCCCTTTCAACTTCATGATTCTCTGATTTTATTATTAATTACTGAATGGCTCATTTGTTTTACACTTTTGTTGATCGATATTTAATTTGTCTTGATACTCAGATTTTCCCTCTTGTACATTCTGGGGATAAATGGAAATTGAACCAAACAGGCCCCCTTTTGTTTTATTTTCCATTCATCTGTTGTTGTTTAGTCGTTTAGTCGTGTCCGACTCTTTGTGACCCCCTGGACCAGAGCACGCCAGGCACTCCTGTCTTCCACTGCCTCCCACAGTTTGGTCAAACTCATGTTAGCAGTTTCGAGAACACTGTCCCACCATCTCGTCCTCTGTCTTCCCCTTCTCCTTCTGCCCTCAATCTTTCCCAACATCAGGGTCTTTTCCAGAGAGTCTTCTCTTCTCATGAGGTGGCCAAAGTATTGGAGCCTCAGCTTCAGGAACTGTCCTTCCAGTGAGCACTCAGGGCTGATTTCCTTCAGAATTGATAGGTTTGATCTTGAAGAAGAAGAAGAAGAAGAAGAAGAAGAAGAAGAAGAAGAAGAAGAAGAAGAAGAGGAGGAGGAGGAGTTTGGATTTGATATCCCGCTTTATCACTATCCGAAGGAGTCTCAAAGCGGCTCACATTCTCCTTTCCCTTCCTCCCCCACAACAAACACTCTGTGAGGTGAGTGGGGCTGAGAGACTTCAGAGAAGTGTGACTGGCCCAAGGTCACCCAGCAGCTGCATGTGGAGGAGCGGGAAGTGAACCCGGTTCACCAGATTATGAGTCTACCGCTCTTAACCACTACACCACACTGGCTCTCTTGCAGTCCATGGGACTCTCAAGAGTCTCCTCCAGCACCATAATTCAAAAGCATCATACCTAAATGAATAAACAACCTAATTCCTATGAAGCATCTGTGTGACTCAGTAGGGCTATGCAATGTTATGCAGGAATCGGGTGCATAAAATAGGAGTGTGGATCTCCACATGTTGCTGGACTTTGACTTCCTTCACCCCAGCCACCATGGCATGATAGAGTTCTAGTCCAAAAACATAAGGAGGTTGCAAGTTGCCCAGGTCTACCCATGAGACCTCCAGGTATTGGGTGGTATATAAATTCAACCAACCAATCAATCAATCAATAATAAGCATGACCCAGAATTATCCCAAATCATTGGGGTTTCTGTGGAAGATGAGTCAGTACAGAAAGAGATTCCTTAAGGCATAAACTTTGAAAACCATTGTTCACCCATGGCTTGAGGGTCATAGGAACATTGGGGTGGCATGCAATTCTATCTTCAAGCAGTTGAGAGATTCCAGGGTTCCTAGGCGTTTACCCAGGGTTTGGTTGCCTCAGAATGAGGGACAGTGGAGACTACAGTGTCTTTAGGATATATGGTTTATTTACATATATATACAGTACAACCTGAGCTTATGATGGAGAGACTTACAGCATTAACACCCCAGAAAGTCTTGCTTCTCCCATGGCCACAGCCTTGGATTGAAGCAGAAACCAAGCTTGTCTCTCACTCTCAGGCTTTTGCCCACTACCTGCTTCTAACACAGCTCTCTCTCACATTCAACTCTGGCTTTGACCTTCATAACTTGGGACCAGAGTACACAGAGCTTCACACATCTCCACATGTGCCTGTCCATGCACAGTTGTTACCTCGGAAGTCGAACGGAATCCATTCTGCAAATCTGTTCGACTTCCAAAATGTTTGGAAACCAAAGTACAGCTTCTGATTGGCTGCAGGAAGCTCCTGCAGCCAATCAGAAACAGTGGAAGCCGCGTCGGATGTTTGGCTTCCAAAAAACGTTTGCAAACCGAAACAGTCACTTCCGGGTTTGTGCCATTTGGGAGCCAAACCGTTTAACTCACAAGGCGTGTGGGATCCAAGGTATGACAGTACTCAGATCCTCATCAGATTTGGCTTCCTCCATCATCTGTGGTACAGAGGTCGGCTAGCAGGTTTTGCAAGTTTGTAAAGAAAAGCTTTTTGTAAACAGCACCAATTGGTTAGTGTCTGAGGAGTCACATAGAAACTCCCATCCTTCCAGCCCCAAAGGACTCTTGCAAATTTTTCATATAAAGACAAGAATGAACATATCAATGAATGTAGACATTGATTGTTATTATTATTTATTTAAAAGATAGAAAATCACCATGCACCATGGGTTGAGGGGAAGATTAATTGCTGATCCAACATTCACTTGATAGAATGTATGTATGTCAGGAAGAGTTGCCAATTTTTGAACTAGACCCTGCATCTGCACTTTTAGCTTGATCTGGAGTAATTAGCAGGTGATAACATTTAGCTCTAAGCCATGAAAAGCTTCTCTTAGACTTAAAGGGATAAGAAGGCCGGGCCAGCAAACCCACCCCCCCCCCATCTTTCTGATAGCTTGCCAATCCTACTGTCAAGCAGATTTCAAAGCCAGGCCCTACTGCCAAAATGCAGGGGACAATAAGTGCATTGTTAGAAACTACACCAGGCTTCTTAAAATGAATAATATGACACATCAGTTGGAGCTGTTTTTCTAAAGCTTATAGCAGTGCAGGATGTGTGGGCAATTTTCATTAGAATTACGGCTGAGGAAGGAAGGTTTAACTTTCCCTCCCTGCATGCTGCAGTCCTGATTAAAAAAAGCAACCCTCTTCCTATTATTAAATTGAAAAACAAACCCGGCTCAATTTTCTAATGATGCAGCATCACGTGTAGTTTGATGGGAAATAGCTCAGTGGAAGAGCATCACTGTTATAATGGAGACTTGACGGAGGAGCATTGGTTAAGCCCAAGACATTTCTGCTTCTTATCTTGTACTTGGTACTTGTTCTTGGTAGGTAAAAGACATTGATTCTACAGCAGGGGTCAGCAAACTTTTTCAGCAGGGGGCCAGTGTCCCTCAGACCTTGTGGGGGGGCTGGACTATATTTTGGGGGGGAAATATATGAATGAATTCCTATGCCCCACAAATAACTCAGAGATGCATTTTAAATAAAGGCACACATTCTACTCATGTAAAAACACTAGGGAGGCCCCACAAATAACCCAGAGGTGCATTTAAAATAAAAGGACACATTCTACTCATGTAAAAACACACTGATTCCTGGACCGTCCGTGGGCCGGATTTAGAAGGCCATTGGGCCGGATCTGGCCCCCGGGCCTTAGTTTGCCTACCCATGTTCTACAGCTATGTCTCTTGGGAAGTTTCCAATGCATCTGTTTCTGCTTAGACTTTGGCAAGAAGGGCTGTTGACTTTATAGAGCTCTGCAAAGATGGCCAAGAGGTTCAATGTGTAATCAATAGAAGGCTCATCCCCTCCAAAGAGAGATGAAGGCAATAAGGAAGCAGCATAAACAAGAAGCAAATAAATATACGTTTTATAGTGAGGGCATTTATTAGATAAATGCGGTTGGCTAAGTTCTCCATGTTGCTTCCACCCCTGTAAAATGAGGGCCTATTTAGAAAATTGGTTTTAGCTCATGCAATGAGGGTAAGAGAGAAGGAAATGCATCTTTCTTGGATTATTGATTTTTGCCCACATCCAAAAATGAATAGATGCAGTCTTCAGTATATTACTGATGGGAAGAAATGCAGCCCATCACCACCAACTGCCCCAAAGATAGTGTTTCCATTGCTCACCTGATGGTGTGTTCTGCCTCCACGATTGGAGGCAGTTTTCTTCAGACTACCAGTTGCTGGAAACTGCAGGAGGGGGGAACACTATGGCATCTGGTCTGGCACTGTGAGAACAGGATGTGGCACTAAATGGTTCCACTGGCCTGATCCAGTAGGCTCTTCTTATGTTGTGTTGTGAGTTCTCTCTGGGCTATTGGCTAGTACCTGTGACATCTCTAAGGTCAAGTCATACAGCTCTTTCCCTTTCCCAGGTCAGTTTATATATCTTTTAAACTTTTTTAAATGGTTAGCGACACTCAAAGGGAGATGATGGAGAATAGAAGAGAAAGAAAACGGCTACATAGCCTTCTTCCAATGTCTTTTTATAGCCAATCCCAACATACTTTGAGGATAACAATAACTCTTTCATGAGGGATAAGCCTGACCTCTAAATCAAATATGAGGCAGAAACACTTTTGGCAACAACTTTTAACAGCTGCAGTGGTGATAAACCTGAACCCTGCAGAGCACTGCCAACTTTTGGGTCAGCTTCAAGCAGCTGTGACTTTGGGGGTAGAGGATAAACATGAAATGAGTAACCTCCCCCCCCCCCAAGTTAGCTGCTGTTGTTAATTGCTTTTTAAATTTATCAGTTTTAATTTGTGTTTTCAACTGATAGTTTATGTTTTCAGATGTTATATTGATTTTGTATGTACCCCACTCTGAGATTGTATAATGTAGGTTAGGTCATTAAATACGTATAACAAATAATAAATAAATGTTAATTAATTAATGCCATGGAGATATTTGCTATCACAGCAAATTAGGGGTGGAAAGCTGTGACACTCCGGATGTTGGACTACAACACCTATGATCCCCAACCACTGGTCATGCTGAATGGGCCAGATGGAATGGGAGTCTAACTCCAACTTCCCTTTCCCTGCAGCTGACCACTGTCACTGCTGCCAAACGCACCAATGGAAAAGAGGTATAGTTGCAGTCGTTGGTTGAAAAGTTGCAGCTGTAACTGGTTCTGGCCCTTGGAAAAGACCCTCCTGTCACCCATATCTTAAGTGTTTCCTAAGATGGAAACTGCAGGGATGAGAATTCTACCTGTTGAATATCTGCCTGCCCTGCTTTGGCACAGGGCAGCAACATGAGTTTGTAGTAATGAATAAAGCTGAAACAAAGACTAAGTTGTATTGGTGAGTGCAATTAGGTCGAGGAGGGTGAGCCTTTTAGGTGCCTGTTTCGTCCTGGGATTCAGCTACATTAGTAAAGAGACAACAAATCAAATCCGTTTTAAACATGCAACACCAGATGGCGCCAGAGAGCAGGAATGGTTTAAAAGGACATTTCTCATAGCAAGTTTTTAATTTTGTTAAAACGATCTAATTTCTGACTTATTTATAGCGTTTCTTTCCTGTGTTTAGATCCACTCAAGGTTCCTAACACCTCTACCTCCTTAGAAGGTAATACTTGGCCTCAAAAACTTAGAACCTGAAGTCTGTGTCACAAAACATTCTTCATCTGGACCTGTTTGGTTGGTATTTTAAATCATATCCCATGATGGCATCACTTAATGGAGCTTCTGTATTTCCATGCATTTATATTCAGGCCACGTTCATCCTTATTATGAAATAAAGCTTTATTTCCCTGCAAGCCTGGACTAAAGTCATAACTCTTCATGGGTGCGATGTAGATACAGAAAGGAATAAAGGAGGAAATATGGGCAGGGAACTGCCATTTCGCTGCAGAATTTGGCTCTTTATGACATGCTGCTGCTGCCTTGCTTCAGACATGAAGAATGACTAGAGCCCACAGATAATTCAACGCTTGCATAGCTTGTCGTATGATCAGGCATTTGTCTTCACTAGGGAGAGAGAGGAACTATAATCTCTGACTCAGATTCAGACCCTCTGTAGCTGTGCAGAGCAATTCTGCAGAGAAACAGAGACATTGTTTGTCATGATTTACAGTGCAAGCCTGACTGTTTCTGCTTGGAAGTAAGTCATATTGAATTCAATGGGACTTAATCTCAAGTAAGTGCGCTTGGAATTGCATCCTCAGTTGCCTAATCATCTCCTGCTATGGGTGCAACATACCCACCAGTATTTTCTCATCAACATTTCATGGAAGCCCCCTGCATAAGGAACCATTTATGTTAGGGTTGTGCACCAACCACAAGATTTGGTTTTAACTGTGATTTCACACTTTGGAAAACAATTTGACCCAGGGTCGGAAGCCAAACCCCAGTTCACAGAAATAAAGTTTAATGCTTCCCACATTCATTTGCACGTGTGTCATTCCAAAGTGTGAATGTAAGCAAGCTCACCTTCAGATCGGTGGGTGCCAGCAAACATCACTAGCTGAATCTGAGCAAACTACTATTTTTATTTCCCACAATGCCTTTGAGTGATAAGTCAGGGGTTTGGGGTGGGGATTTAAATGTGAATCCCTCAGCTCCACCTGCCCAGAACTCACTGGGAGCACTGGAAATGTTTTTTAAAGCAATGGTAACATAGGAAGCAGCCTTAAACGGAGCTTTATGGGTACTTAATACCGAGCTCAGTGAACTAATGGAATATCTACAATATTCTCTCTACAGGGAGATACTGGGGATTGACCCTGGGACCTTGCGCAGGCAAAGCAGGGGCTCTTCCACTGAGCTGCGGCCTCTGACTCTCCTAGGGCCCAGCCAGGGCGCTAAGATCCCAGCAGCTGCTCAAGGGTGCCGCAAGCTGACACCAGACTGCTTGCAAAGAACTCCAGCTGCGATTTAACCTTGGCACGGTTGCCTCCACCACCGATGTTCTCAGCCGCTCAGCTTTTGAGATAATTAATCCACCTCTGCTAAGAAGGCTTTTGTGATTCCATGTTTCATAAGAATGAAATGAATAAAGATGAATAGAGTTGGAAAAACCCACCAGAGTTCACTGAAGGTTGATGATACATTGGTTACAGGGCAAGCTTCCATGGACTAGAGACCACTTTGTCAGTTAACTGTCCTTCAGAATATTTGGGTTGTTAGTAGTTTTCTGCACTCTCTGCTGCAGCCACAGGGGGGCATGAGATTCATTTCTTCTGCCACTCCTCAAGCTGCCCCCAAAAATTCTTGCAAGCTCCACTGGTCATAAATTGGCTTATTTTTGTGCATTTAAAAAGAGAGAGAGAATACTGTATTTGTTTGGTTAACAGCTGAACATGTGATAGGATGTGGAATCCCAACATTCCACATATCTAGGGATGAACACCAAGATTATATAGTATCCTTCCCCAACCTGGTGCCCTCTAGACGTTGTTGGGCTTTACTCTCATCCTTCTTGGCCATTGACCATACTGACTGGAACTGGTGGGAGTTAGTCTGGAGGACCACAGGTTCTCCTCCCAGGTGAGGCAGTGCATCTTCATGTCTAAAAAAATGACGGTGTTCAGACACAAATTGGAGACATACTTGTTTTCCTTTGGGGCATGGATGTCAACTGAAATTTCAGCAGTTGGTATTGCTTTGTGATTTTAGCTTTAGAAATGTATTTTTAAAGAATGTTTTGATTGCATAGATTGTATTTTTATGCAGAGCATTGCCCTGGGTTCCCATGGGAGGAAGGGCAATATAGAAATAAATTAAATTATGTTGTGACACAGAATGGTCACTTTATTTAGCACTGACTTCCACTAATACTTTGTGCTTACAGAAGTCTGGCTCTGCAGCTTCTTGCTCATTCTGTGCTCTGGAAGGATGTGACCCCCTTGTAAAATCACAGTGTAATTATAGCATACTCTACAACATTCCTCCAATGAAAATAGGGACATTTCTCACTCCCCACTCCTGCAACTGACCCTCCTCGACCCCACATTTTTGTCACACACCCCTTGAGCATTTCTCACACAGCTGCACCAGAAGGACACAGCACACACCCCTCCACCATCCCGAGAAAACCCATTGATTCTGATTTCATTTTATTCTTTGGTAAGTTTACAAAAACACACACCAACAAATAAATTTTAGAAAGGGGCAAGCTTAGATGTGGAAGCACAAAGCCTTGGTTTGTGCTCTGCTCCTGCCTTCCTTCCTGCCCAGGGCAGCCGTGCCCTGCCTGCCCCCCAGAGCCAGTGCGTCACGTGAGGCCAAGGCTGGGTCTCGGTGGCAGCAGTGGTCCCTCCTCCTCCTCAGCTGCTCTCCAGCAGCTGCTGCCCAAGGGAGGAGGACGGCAGCAGTGGCCGTGGAGAGGCAACATGGGGCTCCCGCACAGCCGCCACTGCCACCACTGAGAACAAGCACTGGCTCCTCCCCCTCCTCCTCCAGTGCGGTGGTGGCAGCACTGGCAGGGGAAACAGGGGCATTCCAGCATCAAATCAGAAGCTGGGGTGGCTTTTGTAATTTCAGAACTGTCCCTGGAAAATAGGGACACTTGGAACAGTTGTAGCTTCCCCCAAAGAATCTTGGCAACTGCAGTTTGGAGAAAGATCTGAATGTGTGTCAAAGGTACAGTTGTGGATGTGACCTAACAAAATCATAATCTACTGATTACTTTTATTATAACACTCTCCTTTTATATTTATTTTCTAGCAAAGTGTGTGGCTTTGCTTTTGATGTTTGGTCTTTTTGAAGACAGACTCCCTACCACCTTTTGAGTCTATGGTTCTAAAACGCTCACTACAAAAGAACAACTGCTATAGCTGTTTGCTTGTTTTAAATTACTTTCTGCTGAGTTGCCTTTCCATTTGCGTGAACACTTTTAAACTGGAGTGGGGAATTCCAGCTGGTGGGTCCATTCTAGAAACCCCCCCCCCCGCAAATGCACTATCATGCCACTTTAAAATTCATGGCTTCCCTGCAAATTTTCTCAGGTCTGTGCAAATTTTGCAAGCATTTCCCTTCCCTTTTTTATTTATCTCATAAAATGTATACACTGCTCAATTTGGGGGGGGGGGTGTGACAACTCAAAACCATTTACAAAAAAAGATAAAACTATAAAATTATCACTACAGCAATAATTTACAGCAGTAATTTAAAGTGTACAAAAAGTGTTAACACAACCACAGATTGAAACAAATTAAAACTCGCATCAACTTTCTAAATATCTAGGCAGGCTTGTTTAAACAAAAATGTTTCCAGCAGGCACCGAAAAGAATACAGTGACAGTGCCTGTTAGGTATCAATAGGCGGGGAGTTCCAAAGTGTAAGGGCTGCCACACTAAATGATGGAGCACTTACAAATGCGGAGCAGGAATTACGTGACACCCGTAGTAGTGCCAATTCCACTGATCACAGGGGTTGAGTGGGCAAATACAGTGGTACTTCGGGTTAAGTACTTAATTCATTCCAAAGGTCTTAACCTGAAACTCTTCTTAACCTGAAGCACCACTTTAGCTAATGGGGCCTCCTGCTGCCGCTGTGCCACAGGAGCACAATTTCTGTTCTCATCCTGAAGCAAAGTTCTTAACCTGAAGCACTATTTCTGGGTTAGTGGAGTCTGAAACCTGAAGCGTATGTAACCTGAAGCGTACGTAACCCGAAGTACCACTGTTATGTACTGAATTGAATAGGATCCAAACTGCAGCAGTCTGATTGGTCCTAGAACAATAGGATCCAAAAGGCTGCAGTCTGATTGGTCCTAGAACAATAGGATTCAGAATGCAGTAGTCTGATTGGTCCTAGAACAATGCAGCAGTATGATTGGTTGGCAGGAACCACCCAATCATGCTCCAGTTAGAAGTGAATCCACAACCTGATTGGCTTACAGTAGAATTCTGGAATTAGCCAATCATGTGCAGCCCATTGTGTAAATAATGTATATAAAGCAGATACTTTGAGGGGACTTTCATTCATTCCTCCTCACCACTATGAGCTGAATAAAGAGCATGAAATCACCTTGCGACTCTGAGTATATTTCAACCACTGTACAGGGTAAGGCGATCTCATAGGTAAACTGATCCCAAGTTTTTAAGAAACACCTTGAACTTGGCTCAGTAGCAAATTGGCAACCAGTGCAGATCTCTGAGCACTGGTGATTTATGCTGACCTTTACCAATGCGCTTTTCCCCATAGGCATTTTTGTATCCCTTGTTTGGCTGGAGAACGGCACCACACAATGCCAGAGTCCTTCTCCTTGGTCGGCCTACTTTGTTCTGGCAAAGGAGTAAGGGACGGAACATAGGAATTACAACCTATTTTGAACTCTTCATTAAACTACACTGGTCTGGACATGCTGCATTTTGTTTTTGGCTTTTCAAAGAAAGCCTTTTATGTATATTTGACTCAAGTACAGCCAGCCAGCACACAAAGTATGCTCAGGGCAGCTTTGGAGAAGAAGGATAAGGCAGAATTGCAGCAAAAGTTGGCCTGTTTGAATAGAAACTGGGCGTATCATTGCAGGATCCCAGCCAGAACAGGGTGACTAACACCTTGTGCATGCAAGGAACCCTTGAGCTGCATTTTCCCAACACTGCTGACCAGGTGTTGGTTAGCACTCCTACCTTTAAAGGTGCAGTGCATATTTGTTGAAACAATCCTAAGAGCATTTCTTCAGAAGGAAGGCCAGATCTACTTATGCAGTGAAAGAGAGTTGGGGCCAAATCCTGGTGATGTGGACGCTGTAGAGGTTAGGAAGCTCATTTTTGAAAGCTTCTCTGCAAGGAGAAAAGTAGCAAGCAAGGAATGAGCTAAGCTGGAACCTGTCCCCTGCTTTGTGCGTCTATTTATAATGTGGAGGGCATAGGTGCCGACTCCATGGGGCCTGAGGGGGCCCGAGCCCCCTTAAAAATTCGTTTGGGGGGGCTCTGCCCCCCCAATAATTTAAGAAAATTATTAGTTATATTATGCTTTGTAAAATCACAAAATTATGTTGGTATTTTTTATTTTCCTTGTTTGACGATAGTTACCTTTTAAAATACTGTACATTCAGTAATGAGTTAAAACAAAGCCACTCCCGATCTAGAGAGGGGGTGGGGTTGCAGGCTCTCGACCCATCAACAATCTCGTGGGGCGAGAAGCGGGGATTCCCCCTAGCTCATTAATATTCACTGCCCACGGCGGCAGCCAATCGGCTGCCGCAAAGGGCGGGCCCTCACAGGTTCACTTAAGGTCGGGGCAGCCCGGGGCTCGCCCCTTTCATTCCCCCAGCAGCAGCGGTTTGGAGGTCTTGGGCCCCCCCAATATTTTTTATAAGTCGGTATGGGCCCCCGCCTCCCCAATATTTTTTATAGGTTGGCGCCCCTGGTGGAGGGAGGTTTTTATTGCTCTTGAGCAGCATTCAAAACTGGCATCCCTCACCTGCAGCCTGAAGTGGTACAGGATTGTGTCTTGAATTTGATTCTGCATGTCTTGATTAAGTCTAAGCGTGAGCTACAAGATAAGCAGGAGGAGGCAGCAGAATTCTGGAATGTGCAATTAGGCTGTAGAGGAACAATCATTTGTTTTACTCTTCCAGCCCAAGGACAACTGAGCATGCTCAGTGGGCACATCATGCTCCCTGACAGCAAGAATTAAAAGGAAACAGGAAAGAATGCAGGAGGAAGACTGGGATAGGCGGCTGTAACCCTGAACAGGAACATTCCACACTGCAACATTTTGTTACAGATTCCACTTGCATTCACCAAAATTCACAACTATGTTTGGCTTAGTGAGAGGGATACGGAAGCTTCTGTTGGTTGAGAGGAAGCCATGGCTTTCCCTTCATTTCTTTAAAACCCTGCCTGGAAACAGAGCAGAAACACAGCAAGAAAGGCTGACGACAGCATTTTAGGGCATGACTTGAATGTTGTCATCATGGGTCCTCCTGGGTAAAGCATTTCCCTCCTCTTTAACGCGCTGGCCCAAGTTTACTCATCGCTAGCAAGGCAGGGATCGCAAGGGATGGATGCATCTCTTGGGATGTGAATTTCAGTTGTCCAAGCTTCTTAACGTCCCAGTCTTAAATTCTGTTCTTCACATGTTGGTAACATTCTTTTTTTTTTCAAAAACAAAAAAGGAAATCATCACGAAAATACACCAGCAGTTTAGTGTGCACTTCACCAGATATTTTGTGTGCAGTTTGGACTAATAAACAATTTCAGCAAGCAACTTCCCACCATATAATGAATTTTTGTATGCTATTTTCAGAACTATAGGTATTGTTCTGCACAACTTCCCCTAGCTTACGCATTTTTGTAAGCATTATACATGGGATGCGGGTGGTGCTGTGGGTTAAACCACAGAGCCTAAGGCTTGCCAATCAGAAGGTCGGAGGTTCGAATCCCTGCGGCGGGGTGAGCTCCCGTTGCTTGGTCCCAGCTCCTGCCAACCTAGCAGTTCAAAAGCACAAAGTGCAAGTAGATAAATAGGTACCACTATGGCGGGAAGGTAAACGGCATTTCTGTGTGCTGCTCTGGTTCGCCAGAAGTAGCTTAGTCATGCTGGCCACATGACCTGGAAGCTGTATGCCGGCTCCCTCAGCCAACAAAGCGAGATTAGCGCCCCCAACCCCAGAGTCGGCCACGACTGGACCTAATGGTCAGGGGTCCCTTTACCTTTACCTTTAAGCATTATACTTGGCTGCAGAACTGCATTACAAAATTTGAATAAGTGTAGATTTTGAGCCATGTCTCAGTTTGCATATTGTTTTGAAAATTTGATGGGTCCACCTTTAAATGCAAACTGAATGAATTTCTCCTTCACCCCGCCTGTGACCCAAGACCTGCCTTTAACCCAAACATGCATTTGGGATCCCATTTCTTCTTCCCCTTATTTTACCATATATTTGTTGGGTTATATTATCATTATCATCATCATCATCATCATCATTTTATTACCTGCCCTTCACCCTGAGGTTCCAGGGTAGGTTATAACAGTTTAAAATACAGTCTAACATAGTTTTAAAACTAACAACAAAAACCAGTCACAAAAAATAGGGTGGGTCCTGATTTGGCCGCAGCTGGGGGGGCTATCAGGAGACTGATAGCATTGCCATATTTCAAGAGGTACAAAAAGCTTTTTCAGGGCAATCGCCTGATAGCACCTTCACTGCCACAGAGCCAGAGCCAGAAACCCACCACTGATTGCAAAATATACTGAAGAGAGTGTAAAATATGTTGCTCTCCTAGGCTAAAATCATGTTGCTAAAATCAAATGCTCCTCCACCCTCTAATTCATTTATTTAGAAGGTATCTGGTTTCTAAGAATCTATTCTCTTGAATTTGTGCCTCTCAACTTAACAGTTGGATTGTGCATATCAGTCGCTGTGCAGAAATGAGATCAGGATCCTCTGGTAGATCTTGAGGTGATTGGCAGTAGATCAGTAAGGATTTCTGACTCCCAATTGTTTAAAAATTGCAACTGCAAAATGACTTCTTTAGCCTAACTTAAGCAGCTGAAATGAGGAAAGCTGAGGCAACTCAGTCAGATGGGAGGGGTACTATTATTATTAATTATTTATTATTATTATTATTATTATTATTATTATTATTATTATTATTATTATTATGGCTGGATTTTCTTCTCTTTAGAAGAGGAAAAGAAGCAGTAGACCACACAGAACTACCATTCTTTCTCTCTCCTGCTCTCACCAGCAAGGCTAGGCCCTTCTTCCCTTCACAGTTTGCTTGTTTTCCTTTTCCCTCCTCATCCATTTTTCCTTACTTGTTGGGTCTTTTTATACTGTAAGCCTGAGGGAAGGGGCTGCATTATTTCTGTGGATTTGCAAGCTGCTCTGTGAGAGCTTTTCCAGCTAAAATCCTTTGTCTAAGAAGGACTGTGAGTATTTCTAGGACGAATGTGAAACTGTGACGCTCCCTTGTTATTTTTACTATTGGATGCTGAATGCTGTTTATGCAATCTTGTTATATATGTATTGGAATATGGTCTTTTGTATGTTGTCGTATTGCTATTGCATTGCCATGTTATTATAAGATTGTTTTTGTAGTGTTTGTTTGTTTGAAATGCATTATTGTTTTTGTAGTGTTTGAAATGTATTCCTCTTTGCTGCAAGCCGCTTTGGGCATGGCACAAATAAAAGGATTGAATAAGCAAAACTACCCCACACAGGCAGGGGGTTACAGTGCAATCCCACCCTTATCTATTCATGCAATCATGGCATTGTAGAGGTCTACTCAGAAGTAAGCCCTACTGAGTTCCGTGGGGCTTATTCCCAAGTAAGTTGGTACAGAGCTGAAGGCATATAACACACAGCTGCCACCCTAAGGGCCAAACTAGACCTGACCCCATCCAAGTCATGAGCGGCTGCATGAATGAGGTTTCCCCCCTTTTTCTTTTAAAAGTAAATCGAAGTCAGGCTGATCCAGATGGGGAGGGGGCTTTCACCCTTTGCCCCCCTGCCATTTGCACGGGAAGGCAAACTCCCTTCCTTGGAAGTCCTGGAACAGCAGCCTTTGCCGGGATGCAGGTAAGGCTGCTCTCCTCCCCAGCGCTTTCCTGGGAGTAAGTCCACTTGCGAAGCTGAGTGCCGGGATGCTTTCCCCCAGGACTGGGATCCCGGGGGTGGAGGTCGCTCGCCCGCCCGCCCGCCGCCAGCCCTTCCCCGTGGCGGGCAGCAGGGCGGAGCAGGTGATCCCTCCCGGCGGAGGCGAGTTCCCGCCCCTGCGCTCTGACTCGGCGGCGGCGGCGGCGCTGCACCCTCGGGCCGCCCGGGCGGAGCAGCGCAGGGAAGTTCCTCCGTCGACGGCGGCGGGAGGGCAGTTCAGCGGCGGAGAGGGCAGCGCCGCGGGCCGGATCCCGCCCCTGAGCTGAGCATGGCGGCGGCGGCGGCGGAGCCGGGAGCCGCGCAGGCCGGAGGGGGCTGACTTGGAGCGGGGAAGAGGCAGAGAGCCAGCGAGCGAGCGGGGAGGGGATCCCTCCCAGCCCCGGCATGGCCCGCTGGATCCCCACCAAGCGCGAGAAGTACGGCGTAGGTGAGTGATCGCCGGCAGAGGGATCGCTCTCCCCCCACCCCCGCCCCTTACTGTACTTGCGGTTCCCACGTGCAACAACACGCGTGCCGCCTGCCTCTTCTTCCTTGGCCCGGGTCGTGGGGACGCGCCCAGCATCATCTGAATTAACCCTCTGCTTGCTTGCTGAGTTTCCTTCCCAGTATTTCCCGCTCTCCTCGCCCTGGATAAAGTCCATCCTACGGCAGAGCTGCCTCCCACCCCCGTCTTAGATCAGATAACACCCTCGTTTGTGTGAATGGTTACATTTTCCTGCGCGGGTCACCACCCATTGAGTTCAATGGGCTTTACTCCCGGAGGACGCGTGTGTAGGATTGCAGCGCGTTTGGGGAAACGTTAACTCCACGTTAACTGGGGAGGAATAAATCTTTCTTCTTCCTTCTCTCTCCCGTCTCCACACCCCCCTCTTCTTCTTTGAAAGTTTCTGGAGGAGAGCATTCAAGATCCTTTAAGCTGATTGGTTACCCATTAACACCTTTTTCTGATCTGTCATCCCGCCTGGATGGAGAGGGGGGCGGGTGGATTCCCTCTGCTCCACACCCAAAGGGACCTCTGATTCACGCTGCAGGCTGCGGAGGGTTGTAAATGGGGAATAAGGAAGCACTGCTCTGTGTGGATTGACGGGGGGGGGGGGGGCGGCGTAAGGCTGCATGTTCTGACAAAGGTCGCTCTGGCCTTCGCTGCTTAATGGTCTGCTTATGGGGCTTTTCCACAGAAGTCATCCTTTCCAAGTTAAAGTGTCTTGGAACCAGGGCTTTTTTCCAACCGGAACTCACCAGAACTCAGAACTCAGTTCTGGCTCCTCTCAGGTGGGCACCAATGCCATTATAAGAGAACAAGGGAGGCGTTCATAGTGAGTTCCGGCACCTCTTTTTCTAGAAAAATGGCACTGCTTGGAACAGTCATCCAGCAACCTTTTTCAGATCTGGGATTTGCAGCATTATTATTATTATTATTATTATTATTATTATTATTATTATTATTATTACATTTTCCCTCAAAGCAGCTTACAGATAAAATAAGAGCAGCTAAAAACATAAGGGAGAACTCATTAAAAACAATTAAACATTAATAGAGTTAAAAATGTATACAGCACATGTATAAATACACACACACACACACACAAAATTTCTTAGAAACTTACAATCACAACAAAATTGGCACTGCACCAGCCCCCTCATTAAAAGTAGATGCCCACCTGTGTGACCATTTCTTTATTTCTCTATTTATACCAGTGCTTCTCAAACTTGAGTCTCCAGCTGATGTTGGACTAACCTGCGGCCCCATCATCCCTGACCACTGGTCCTAGCTAGGGATGATGGGAGTTGTAGTCCAGCAACAACTGGGGAAATACTGATTTGTACAATATATTTATGTGCTCTTGTGACTAACCCTCGGTCAGGCTGTGATGCCTAGTGGTGGGTCTTTTGTGCCCGGTGAAGACTTAATGCCTGTGGCACTCCACATGTTGTTGGACTCCAATTCCCATCATCCCTGTGCTGGCTGGGACTGATGGGAGTTGCAGTCCAACAGCATCTGGAGAGCCCCAGATTCTTGTCTTAAGAAAAATCCATTGTGACCCAGAAGTGTTTTCCTCTATTCTCAATGGTGTAAGAGTTGGTTGAGGTTGCTCAGTGAGGCGCTTTGTATGTGCTCAGTGAGGCGCTTTTGTATGTGCTCAGAGACACTTCACACGTTCTCGTGCAGAGTGCTTAACAGGTGGTGGGACTAAGCGGGGCCCTGACCAAAATCAAGTCCTGTTCCTGTTCACTGGGTCTTGGGGGTTAGCGCACTGGATTTAGACTGGAGAGACTTGAGTTCAAATGCTGGCCTGGCCACAAAGATTGCTAGGTGAAGCTGGCCTGGTCTGCCTCACAGGGTTGTTGTAATACTTGTAAAAGGGTGAGGGGGAGAGTTATGTATGGTTCCTTGATGTTCTGGGGAAAGCTGGAATAAAAATGCAACCTCTTCCCCAATGCCTCTTCCAGTCTTCCCCCAAAGATTGCTGCTCTCACGCCACTGCAAAATGGCATCCTTTCGTTTCAACTTTCCGTTTTATTCCATGCTTCCAGCACTGTGTTTTCCTTTGACTTGCCTTATTTTGCCTTTTAAGCCCCCACCAGGGTGCCATCAGGGCAGAAATCCAGGGTGCCACTTGGCGAGAAGGAGCTCCCCGGCCCCCATGCAGTATGGATGGCCCAACCCATCTTGATATGAGTGAAGTCATAAAAACATTAGGTTTGAGGCCTAGTTACCAATCAACACCTAGGCTAGAGGTTCCCCAAACCGTTTTATAAATGGTTTTCATTTCAGTTCTGTTCTGGTCACCTTATCTCAGAAAGGATGTCTTTGAGCTGGGAAAGCTGAAGAAAAGGGCAAGCAAAACAGACCTGTGAGTTGGAGCGCCTTACCTAGAAGGAGAGGCTGAAGGAGCCTTCCCCATTCTGGTGCCTTTCAGGTGTTCTGTTCTACAGCTCCCGCCAGCCCCAGCCAGCAAGGCTGGGAGTTGTGGTCCTAAACGTCTTGCGGGCACCAGGTTGCAGGAGGGTGGGCAGAAACATTGACAGGAGGGAAGATTCATAAGTGAGTTTAAAAGAAAAGAAAAAGACAAGAAGGAGCTGCAACAAAATGTTGCAGCGTGAAGGTCTCCCTATTCAGTATTCCAGCTTACAGTATTCCCTTCCATTGCCCTCCCTGACTTCCTGTCCTTGCTCCTTTAATGTACTTTAGTACAGTCGTACCTTGGAAGTCAAATAGAATCCGTTCCGGAAGTCCGTTCAACTTCCAAAACATTCGAAAACCAAAGTGCAGCTTCTGATTGGCTGCAGGAACCTCCTGCAGCCAATGAGAAGCCGCGGAAGCCCTGTCGGACATTCGGGTTCCAAAAGAACATTTGCAAACCGGAACAGTCACTGTAGGTTTGCTGTATTCGGGATTCAATACATCTGAGTTCCAGGGTGTTTGGGATCCAAAGTATGACTGTATTAAGTAAATGTAGTACTGAACTTTTAGTCCCAATTGGGCAGTTACCTCTCCCTTTTTTATTATTTGTGCAAACCTTCTGGGTTCCCTGAGGTCTACTGAAGCCTCCCTCTTTTGTGTGTGAATAGTACCATTTTGGCTATATAACCAGCAGTGCTTACAATCTGAATGTAGGCAATAGATGGACTTGCGATGTTGCTGGAACTTTGAGGCATAAAGAAATAAATCTTTATGAACAATGTAGGGCATTCAGTTTGATGCCTTTGATTGGGAGTTAGACAAATTCATAGTGGGCAAGTTTATCAGTCCATGGAAGCTAAGCAGAACCTCCAAGGACAGAGGCAGTGTACCTCTGAATATCATGTGGTGAACTATAGCAAGTAGTTCTGCTTATGGGCTTCGCAAAAGTGTTTGGGTGGCCATTGCCGGCAATTGAATGCTGGCCTAGATGGGCCACCCATCTTGATCCAGCCAAGGACTCTGCATATGTTCAGGTTCTCATTGAGAAGAGAAAGGAAAGAAATCTTGCTGCATTCTATTGTCTGCCCTGCCAGGATCAACTTGATTCAAGGGGTGCTTGTTGGGCGTCCTTGATTGCTGGCTCTCTCTCTCTTTCTGGTGGAACAGAAGAGTGAAATTCCTTAACTACCCACTTGAACTCCGAGCAAGATTCCAGTGTCTTCCTACCCCTATGATGATGTGAGATGTTGTGCTTTGGAAACCCCTGGACTTTACCTTCTCTCTCTGCTAGGGACACTGGAGGAATTTGATCTTTGCGATACAAATTGTACTAATGCCCAGATTAGAACATAGCAGTCTGTCTGATTCTGCACTGTTCTGAGCGGTGCGTTGCAATTCTTGTCTCAAAACTATCAACCATATAATGTTTTTAAGAATGTGGCCTGTAAGATAAAATACAATGAGAAACATTGAGATGTTTTATTATTTTGACATAGTTGGTTGTATCCAACTAACTTCTACTTAGAGTAAACCGTAAATTAGCCAAGTCCGTTGAATTCAGTGGGTTTGCTCTTAGAATGATTAGCGTTTGACACAACCCAATGTTTTGAAATACAATATATTCAAAATATGTATTTAAATGCAAACTTTTGTGCAGATAATGTAGAAAAAGGACAGAACATACTTAGGGCTGATCACTTAGGGCTGGTGAAAGTGACATGAGCTGGAACCGTACTCAGCCTGCAATTGTACTCTCTGACCTGGGAGTAAGCCCCATTGAATTCAGTAGGACTTACGGTTAGAAATGTGCTGTTGTGCATCCTTGCTCTGCAAGACCAGTTCCTCGATACAGGATTGCACTTGGCTTACCTGCAGGTAAAAGATCTGTTGCCTCTCTTTGCTTCTGTTGCCTCTCTTTGCCTCTCTTTGCAAAGTGGTTGGGCCCGCTTTGCACATGTCAGCCCTGTCCATAGGACGGTTTTGCACCTTGGATGCCAGAGCAGATCGGGATGTATCACCAGCCAAACATTGGGATGTATGAGATGGGGATCCCTGAGATGGGGATGCAGCACACACACACACACACACACACACACACACACACACACACAGCAAGCTAGGAGTGGGCAAGGATGAGTGCTGTCTCCCTGCTTTGCATTGCTCACTAGCCTCCCCAGCCCCTTCCCCTCTGATTTCTCCTCTGAGCTCTGGTGTGCATCCAGCTGATCTCACCACTCCTTCACACACACCCTGCCTGATTCTCCACGCTCCTTCACCCATCCACTCAATTTCAGGCCCGGGTCAGAGTTACTTGTCCCTGCCACTGGGCGCAGAGAGACTCGGTAGCGCTGGCAGTTTCACTCGCGGTGTGCCACCGGGTGAAGCTACCATCACACTCTGGCCATCATACCAGTCCTGGGTGATGTATGAGTACATCGCCCAGGCCTACTCAGTGCCCAGGAAAGCTATGGGCTATGTAATCTGAACAACTGATGCACATCTCCTCACATATATGCTTGTTTGGCATAAGTCTCTGTGCTTGTGGCTGCCGTTATGGTCAGGGCAACAAACGGTGCAGAATGCAAAATGTCCTGACCGGCGTGATTCATGCTCATCTCTCCTTATAGTTCCTGATATTTCTTCAGGCCCAGCCTGCACATTATCAAGCTTATCTCTTCAGCCATAAGAACTAGAAACTTTAAGAAGAAGACAAAGGGCCACAGAGTCTCAGAATCTTGAATTCTGTTGCAGGACACCAACTTGTACAAGCACATATGTGGACAAGATGTGTCCAGACGTTTGCTGGAATATGCAAACTCTGGTCCCTGAGCAAGTGGAGGGACGCAAGAAAAATATCTCTTGCAGACCGTCCCACTCAGCATGGGGAGAGGTTGAGGGCTGAAGGTCTGAGGTAATGTGTCTGGGCACATTGGGCTGGGGGTTGTGTGTGCATGTCTGCCCCACCAACCTGTGATACACAATTTGTGTATTTAGGCAGTCACCTGAACACAGCTATAGTGTGCAGACCTCCATGATGTTACTCTTTCTAATTTCTCTAGATGTATTTAATTTTTCGATTCAGAAGCTGCTTGGAATATAGTGGTACCTCGGGTTACATACACTTCAGGTTACATATGCTTCAGGTTACAGACTCCGCTAACCCAGAAATATTACCTCGGGTTAAGAACTTTGTTTCAGGATGAGAACAGAAATTGCACACCGGCGGCACGGCGGCAGTGGGAGGCCCCATTAGCTAAAGTGGTGCTTCAGGTTAAGAACAGTTTCATGTTAAGAACAGACCTCCAGAACGAATTAAGTTCTTAACCCGAGGTACCACTGTACTCTCTCAAAGTGGATATAATGGACTGAACAGACTGTTTCTAATCCTTCGTGCCTTGACTGAGCATACTAGCATTCTTTATTCTAGTGGCAGTCTGCATGGCCCCACACTAATGTTTTATAAAACATTTTTTTAAAAGCACTTCCCTTCCTTTTGCCTTCACAGGCACACTTCTGACCCTCTTTTGTGGAATCTTAGGGTTCTCCCACATCTTGATCTACGAGTTCCTCTTCTCACATTAGTCATACATACATGGATGTTTTCATGTACACATAACTCACTTCCCCATGTGTGGTCTCTTCTTCCTTAATGCAGCTTGGTGTCCCCCCACCGCAGTGGTCTCCTCTATCAGTCTGAGTTAGGCTACGGGCATCCTTTGCATCCACTACAGAACCTCCCAAGTTCAGTCTCCAGCATCTTCATTGAGAAAGAAGAAGTGGGACCTGCAACAAAATGTTGCAGCATGCCGTGCTGCTTTTCAGTGGTCCAGGCACCTCATGCAATTCTCTCTTTCCCCACACTCCTGCCCCACAATCAGTTTCCATTCTTTGGCCACTGAGCATGCCCAGATATAATCAATTTTGGGGTCCCACACGCTCCATTTGGCTTTTGTTTCATTTTGTTGGTTATATGATGTCTCCTGACAACACTGTTTCCCACAGTTTCCAGTCTATTCCCACATCAGTTTTCTTTCCCCACAAAAAACACAGTTTCGTGTTTTGTTTTGTTTTTTGAATAGCACCATATTCACTTTAATAGAATAGCACAGCCCTAATTTGCTGATATGCAATTGAATCACACTTGCAAAATATTAACAGTCTAGGAGCATCTCGTATCACTTGATGAGTTATCACCAGATGATATAATGTTGAATATATAAACTCTTTCCACTGGAAAGCATGGCATATTTGTGGGATTTCACACATTCGTGGATGCTCCAGGCGTTGTGATTAATTCAAATGCATGCATCCTTGCTAAGAGCGTAATGTATAGAATTGTAGAGTTGGTCAGTTAGTCCAACCCCCTGCAATGCAGGGATCTCAGCTCGATCATTCATGACCGATGGCCATCCAACCTCTGCCTCAGACCCTGGAGATCCATTGTCAGTCAGATGGCAGTGCTGGCCTGGACAGACAAAGAACATGGCCTGGTGTAAAGCAGCATCCTACGTTTTATTTTGTACTTTGGCACAGATATCAAGAGTACAGAATAAGCACATTTGAAAGTGCCTTGGGTTGAGTCCGAAAGGTATATGTGCCTGGCATTTGGTGCGTTTCCTTTTAAAAAGCTCAGAGGGAGAAACCAAAGGTTGACATGGCAGGATTGGAGAACCTCAGGCCCAGGAGCAGATGTGGCCCTCGCCCCTCTATCTGGCCGCCAAGGCTCTCGTCCAAAGCACCCTCCCCAGGTCTTATATCTCGCTGGTTCCACTTTGAACTCTTGTTGTGTGTTTCTGCCTGCCTGGAATGGATGCTTGTCTTGCTGGAGGACAGAACAGTCTGAGTGAGTGAAAATTAGCCTACTTTAAAAATGTGAAATTCACATTTGTTTCTCTGCCCGCTTTTGCCATCCGCCGCTGGCATTGGAAGGTTGCCCAGAAGGAAATGCCCTTGAGGATCTACTTCTGTGTAATTTAGAGGCACACATAAAATTCTGCACATGTGCACCCTTCAGACGCAGACAGGGCTAGAGAAGTCTGGGGTGTTTTGTGGTGTGTGTGTACATCTGTTTTTCAGGACAGAATGTAAAATGAAGACCATGGAGAATTGAAAATCATACATACACTTGCCCAACTTCCTTGCAGATACAAAGAGCCCCCAGAAACCAGGAGCAACACAAATAGCCCTTCCCAAGTTTGTTTATAAGTTCATACTTCTATGGATGGAGCCTTTTCCAAGAGAGATGCTCAGATAGCCTCTACATAAAGCTGCTATGCTGGTAAAAAGCATTTTATTAATTGGAAGGGCTGTAGCCTAAAGGAAGAGCATGTGTCCTGCATGCAGAAGGTCCACAGCATCTCCAGCTAGGGCTGCAGATGCTCCCCTCCCCCGCTCAAAACCCTAGAGAGCTGTTGTCAGTCAGTGTAGACAATACTGAGCGAGATGGAACAACTGTCTGACTTGGCATAAGGTAGCTTCCTATGTTTGCAGTTTGATTACAGGGTACCTTTGCAAAAAGAAGTATTCGATAATATGTATGTTGAATGTCAATAACTGAAACTGACAATGATTAGGGTGCATCATGGGGAGTTCATTAGCACCTCCTGGGGCACTGTGATGTTATCTGGGGTCTGTAATCCTTTGTGGTGTAAATTCCTGTGGGGTCTGAGAGACCTTCCTTTTTCTTTCAGCTCAAAACTCGCTGGATGCAAAAATAATAAAATCCAAAAGTACCGAGCAGTTAATTGTAGCAGAAGCATAAAGCAGCCTATTGTGCTGTTAAAACATTTTCAGTATGTTGTGGGCATTTATACCACACTTCCTGGGATACGCCATGTCTCCCTGCCCTGTTATTTACTTTAATTGGGGTCTAACTAACCCCAGTGCCCTTTTAGTAAAACATTCATTTTAAAAAATGCTGTGGAAGGAAGGTTTGAAAGATGGTTGAACGTTGCATCAGGCTATTAGTAGTGGTGTTGGCTGGAGAGAAAATGTTGACCTGTCTTTATACTCATTTGGGGTCACTTGTGGTTCCAAATGCATAGGAAAGCAAATGGTTAAGCCCTGCAGTTAATTTTGCTTTTCCAGCAGTTCTTCCAACAGCACCCAGGCTTCCAGGCTGATGAACAAAGAAGTTTCGTTTTCTTTGAACCCTTGTCAATTCCAGAGGGTTGGCATGTGGGTGTTATTGACTTGGTATCAGTTCCTAACTTGTTTACAACATACATATGACATGCAACATTGTCTTATCTAAATGCGACCGCCCCACCTCCTTCCAATGGGTGTGTTAAGGCTGCACATGCTGAACTTTGTTTTTTCTGTAGTTGAAAATGACTCATTTGGAAAAGATGGCTTTGTTGTATGGATGTAACTTCACTGGGGGGCATGTGAGTTGCAAATACGAGTTGCTAAAACTACTGTTGTAGGAGTCTTAGGACCAGCAGTGGGTGCTGGCAGGACAGGACTTTGGGGCAGAGGTCTGGAGTCCCCCTCAGCAGAATAACCAGCCCCCCCCCAATCAGCACGGGTAGCTTAGCATCTGCTACTCAGGCAGATTCAAGGCTCTTGTATTGCTTTACAAAGTCCTGAACAATGTGGGTCCAGGAAGCCTCAGGGATTGCCAGAACCCTTATATTCTAGCTTGAACACTAAGTTCATCTGCAGGAGCATCTTTAATTATTCCCAGAGGTGGTGAGTCCCGTTTGACAACAATGAGAAACAGAGCCTTCAGTGTCATCAGCCCAGTCCTGTGGAACACCCTGCCACTAGAGATTCAGCAGGCACTTTCTGTACCAACTTTGAAACACTTGCTGTAAACTTTTCTCTTCCACCAGGCCTGTGCAGGCAATCCCCCACAATAGTCTGTTGATGTTTGTTCTTAATTTATTTTGCTTTTAATTTGTTTTTATCATTATGATTTTATTGTTTGGTTTTATGTTTTGATATTGTTGTAAACTGCTGTGATATATTTATTACGATATGGAGGGATATAAATATTTTTATAAACAAATAAGCACATTTTGAAGTCGGTGCAGGAATGCACATAACCATCTGAAAAGGTAATGTATCCGTTTTGGTCTGTCATAATAAATAACAATGATGAAAGATTAAAAAAACATACAGTGGTATCTCTGGATGCGAATGGAATCTGTTCCGGAGCCCCGTTCGCATCCTGAAGCGAACGTAAGATGCGACTGCACGTCTGTGCATGCACGGGTCGCATCTCGCCACTTCCGCGCATGCGCGTGATGTCAGTTTGAGCGTCTGCACATGTGTGAGTGGCGAAACCTGGAAGTAACATGCTCCGTTACTTCTGGGGTCGCTGCGGAGCGCAACCGAAAAATATTTAAGCTGAAGCGTATTCATCCCGAGGTATGACTGTATTGAAAGATGTTCCAGTAGCACCTTAAGTATAAGCTTTTTAGGTATGAGCCTGGATCTTCCCCTCATGAGGGCTAGTAACTGGGGGGGGGCGGTGGTGTATGTGGGGGGGGGGTAAGGATTTACTTGACTG